>NC_091484.1:34772034-35138864 GCF_947461875.1 Haliaeetus albicilla | reverse complement strand
CAGCATTTCTTTTGCAAAGAGCAGATGGATGAGCAGTACCCTGGGACTCTAGGCAAAGCCTGAGGCATCACACTTGGGAAATTTTCAGTTATCTGAAAATTCAGTTCTTTTCCCTGTTTCCGTAATTTAAGGAGAGGTTATAGAAGAAGCCAGGAAAATACTTCCATAATCTAAGTAACATTTCTGAAAGTCATATGGTTACATCACTTTACTGGTTACACTATAAACTGGTCCTTTTTTGTTAATTGAGGCAACTGCTGAAATCTCTTGTTTCACTTCAGTGGTGATAAATGCCTTTGGGTCTCAGCATCCCAATTCATAGCGAATACTTGAGAGTACTGCAGATAAATCAGCTGGGGTAGCAAGAAGAAAGAGGGGCAACAGCTGCTATTTCAGGCCAGTGGATTTAGTGTGCTAGTCTCTTTCCTGATTTACATTGTGTAACGTTGCAACGTTCATATAGTGCAAGAGACCCTGGACCAGCTGGTTGTGACAGTAATTTGGGTTTGTATCTCACAGTCTGCAGCTGGCTGACTTGTATAGAGATCCACCATTCTCCAAGTTAGCCTTACCTTAAAACGAGCTTTTGTTATTCATCGTGTGTCATTCCTCATCAGCTACAGTCTTGGTTTCTTTGGCTTATGACAGTTCTGCCAGGCATGTACAGGGTTGTGCTAAGCAACAACAGCCATTTGGATCAGGGTGCCAAGTCAGGATAATTATACAAATCATTGATTTTATCTCAGGCAGCCAAAGTATTTCTAACGGACTCCAACATTCACATTTATTCAGCCAGTTTCCTCACAGATTTCTCAAGTGGTAGCATGATAGGAAGACAGCAAGCAGTCACAATGAAATTTACTTCTAAACCAAGCATTACTCCCCCTCAGCTCCTTCCCACTTTTCACCACTGTTTACCCTGCTCAAACACACAGAATTTACAGCAATTTGTTTAAAAAAAACCCAGATCAATTCCTTTATTTCACATTAGAAAAAGATGAAGGTGGTGTGTGCAATTGTGCTGATTTTGGCTGGGATAGAGTTAATTTTCTTCACAGTAGCTAGTATGGGGCTATGTTTTGGATTTGTGCTGAAAACAGTGTTAATAACACAGGGATGTTGTCGTTACTGCTGAGCAGGGCTCACACAGAGCCAAGGCCTTTTCTGCTCCTCACCCCACCCCACCAGCGAGGAGGCTGGGGGGGGGGGGCACAAGAAGCTGGGAGGGGACACAGCTGGGACAGGCGATCCCAACTGACCACAGGGATATTCCAGACCATATGATATCGTGCTCAGCAATAAAAAGCTGGGGGAAGAAGAAGGAAGGGGGGACGTTCGGAGTGATGGCCTTTGTCTTCCCAAGTCACGGTTAGGCGTGATGGAGCCCTGCTTTCCTGGAGATGGCCAAACACCTGCCTGCCGGTGGGAAGTGGTGAATGGATTCCTTGTTCTGCTTTGCTTGTGCACGCGGCTTTTGCTTTACCTATTAAACTGTCTTTATCTCAGCCCACGAGTTTTCTCACTTTTACCCTTCTGATCCTCTCCCCCATCCCACTGGAGGGGAGTGAGCGAGTGGCTGTGTGGGGCTTAGTTGCTGGCTGGGGTTAAACCACGACGCATGGGAACTTAGTGCCAGCAGCCCCACAGAAACAATCTGCATGAAAAATTCATTCACGCTGAATCACTGCAGCATCTATTTTATCAAAGCAAGTGCTTCTATGCTCAACCAGTGTAAGCCACAGATGGGAGGGTTTAGGCAATCAGCTGCAAGATTAGGAAGAAATCCGAATATGTAACCTGCTCATGCATTTCTGAATGTAAAAAATAAATATCCAGTAGCATAGGAACAGTAGGCAGGAGGTCACTGCTGTCCATCAAACATTTTATCAACTTCAGTAATGGAACATGGATATTTATCTGGGATGAAAACACACTGCCGTATAGTCTGTTTTGATTAACTTGTCACATAAATCCTCTCTTACAGGAATTTTCAGGAGGTATTGAAAGCATTATTAGAAATGTCAGGGCTAGAACTGTCAGGAACTACAGTGTGGGGGAGACTCAATTGAACAAGGCAGCACGTAACAAGAAGAAAACAGTCTGAATTAAAATTGTTTGATTAATTTAACTTTTTTATATGAAATCAAAATCCCAGTTTATTTTCTAATCCTTCCCTTGCTGGTCAGAAAAGCATCTTCACTTTAGAACATTATTTTGATTTAGTTTCCTGCTATGATTTCCCCAAGCACCTTTGCTAGTTGGATGACTCAGGTCAGGTGAACTTTCATGAATGACTGGACTGCTGATAAGTTTTAAGCTTCAAATAGTTTTAATATTGCCTCAATAATTATATATCCCTCATATATCCAGAAATAAACATAATTTTTCAAAGAGGTGATATCAGATAAAGAAGATCCAGATTGAGCTGAAGTCCTTCGAGGAGCTGTGGATGATGAGAGGACATCCCACAGACTGAACAATACTGTTTTGGAGTTCCTAAGAAACCTGCAAAGACTGTAGAAACACTAGGAAAAGTCATCAGACCCTTGCAAGGAAAAGGAATTTATGTGTTGTTGCTACTAAAAAAAACCAAACAAAAATGAATAAAATTAGAAATAAAGTTTTGATAAGATTCTTTCAATTTTTATTCCAAATCTCTTCCAATTCCTAGATGTAGGTTTTGTGATGCTAATCTATTTTTCAGCAGCTGCACAGCATTTTTACTAAACAATTTCCTGTCTTAGAAAATATTTACTTCATGTGCAAAATCAACAAATATCATAAAGCTGGAAAAATCTCAATTTCTGGCTTATATATGAAAACCTAACTATTTTATTTGGATGTTTTATTACAATAGCTCATGGAAGTCATACACTGGTAGTTGAATACTCCCATTCTCCCCTGCACATTGTGCTCCCTAGCTGGATTTTCTCTTCCATCATTAAAGACCTTCTCTCACATGGGATGAGGCTGTCTTAGTCCCATTATGAAGGAAGGAAATTATGAGCCAACAGGGAGATATATTCAAATCCAAAATATAACTGATTTGAATTAAATGTCCCATTTTCAAGTGTTTTGCCAAAAAGGTAATTTTTTTTTCAAGACAACAAAAACAAACTAAAGTCTCCATACAGATTTATTTTAAAGTTTTGTCAACAATGGGAAACCATCAGGTGCTACAGTGTTTGTCTGTAACAATGACTTATCCAAGTGTAGGAGAGCTAGAAATTCCCAAATTTAGACACAATAAACCCAGAGTATTTCTGCAATGACAATAATACTACTGAAATTATTACTATTGTAATTTAAATCATAGTAGGTCAAATTTAATTTATTCAGGCAGAATTTGTTCTTCCCATAGCAACATCTGTGAGAGGGGCTGTTGGAAAAAGAGACGAGTATCCCATGTTTTATTCTGATTTCTTTTACTAAATCAAATATATTTACCTAAACTAGGTAAATATCAGCATGGTAAATCCAGAGGGCCACTGCAGCCAGAGAATGCTAAAATCTTTGCCCCCCCCCGCAAGGAGAGCAAACAGGATCTGTGAGAAACAGAAAATAGATGCCTGAGATTCTCCAGTATAAAGCAAGCATGCCCTCTAAGTCTGTCCCACATATTGTTCAGGCACTAAATGCTTTCTTCATCATAGTATTCGAAGTGAGAAAAGGTGTGGTACTGCAAAGAGCATGAAGAATGGTAAATTTGAAGGAATAATGTCATAATAACTCTACTAAGATTCCTTGCCTGTGTTAGTGCTACAAGTACATGTGTTCTTAAAAAGATACACTTTTTAATCTGTTCTGTTTCATAACACATATACTGCTTGCTTCCCTCTTCCCACACACTTTGACAGGTAGTTTCTTTCTCTTGTTTTGTTTCTCTTTCATCTGTTGATTTTCAGGGACAAGAAATGTGTTTGTGTTTTGAATTTATAGCACAGCAAGAACATATTGAATTTAAAGCCATAATCTAATGTAAAGACATTCAAATCACTACAAATAATAAAAGGCGGATATAAATTGTCCTAGATGGCACAGTTGTAAATGAAGGAAATATGAGTCAAGATTAAGTTGTAGTGGCATTTTGGCTGTCTCAATATAGACTAAACAGAGATGGAATGCTTGCTCTGATCTTCATAAATTGAAGTTCAGCTCCTGTGTAGATTTTGAATCCCCATTTGCATATGTAAATTACACCATTGTTTATGTAAATTGGACATTTATTCACACAGCAGAGTAGAAAATGTGCAATATGCCTACGGACAATTAGTGCAAGCAACTGTGCTATCCACATACACAAAAGAAACCCTGTTACAAGAAGCAGCTATCAAGTAACTTCCAGGTCAATGCTACACTTCCCATGCTTCAGCAGCATGCAGTCACTGACATTACTTTAAAAGTTATTTTCAGAAATTGCCAATAATCCAATAAGGGAAAGAAATTAATTTTCCGACATAATAACAATAGAAAGATGGCAGTCATATCTCTCATATTGAGACAGGAGGAAAAGCAGAGATTGTTTAACTCAGTATTTGTGAAAAGAGTTCTGAGAGCCCTTGCACTCCAGCAGACCTGAGCTGCCATCACTTCACTATCACAGACAGCTCACTGTTCTCTGGCTACAGGAAATACTTCTCCAACATCTGCACATGTATATGGTTGCAAACAGATAGATAAGCCAATGAGACACATACTAAAATTGCTGCAAAGTAATTCATCCTTCTGCTTCAGTTATTCATCCAAAAATAATTAATACATGCAGACTTCAAACACACCATGCAGGTCAGGTTTGGCAGGGAGGCTTTGATAAGTGAGTGAAACTATGAACAAAATCTTTTCTAGGAGGAAAAAAGTTTGACTTTGAAAGTCTTTTTCATATCATCTTGTGGTAAGATGCATTTCTTTATTCTCAATTTATTTCTCTGTGGGAGGTCCAGTCTGAAGCATAAGCAAAATGGCAGTCCCACCGAGAGGAAGGAAAGGAGGGAAAGTAAGTGTCTTATTCAAGGAAACGAGATACCTAAACAATGACCAGAATATCCATGAATGAACACTGAAGGCACATTTTTGATCCATGTTATTTAGTCTTATTTAAGAAAGATTGATACAGCTATCAAAGTTATCATACATAATTGCTGCCATTTTCATGGAAATAAAGAGCGTTCATGAAGTCATTTGACTCTGCTAGTCCTTCTTTAATCATAGTTGAAATTGAGTAAGAACATGGTTTTCAGCTGAACAGAAGCCCACCCCCCGCCCCCCCCAAGAACTATTCTTCTTGAGCACCCCTACAGGTCTATACACAGTTTAGTCTTTACGCTTTAGCAATAACACAGCTGTTCCCCAAATGTGTTCAACAACTGTTCTCTAATGCCATCAGTTTCATAGTGTAAATGGGTCCTAAAATAGCTGGAACATTATGTCCTTTACCATTATATCTTCCCGCCTGGCTGCCAGATTGTTCTCTTCCTTTTTTGATGGATTAAGTAGAACCACAGCAATTTGTTGATTTGAAAACTAAGCAATCTCTTTAAACTGTCTCTGTGCTCATTCACTGCTGTCACTGACTCTACCTGAATTCATTTTGGAGTCTGCATTACAAAAGCTTTATTCATGAGGAATTTGCATATGCAAGCAGTGTTGATGAATCCAATAAAATAGATTCATTTCATATCTAGAGACATCTTCAAAGATTTACTTTTTTGGCTCAGTTGCTGACATTGGCTCCCTTCACTTGCCTTCTTGCTTGTCTTTTTAGGGGCATAGGTTGATTCTGTAAACATTTCACTTGTAAGGGATGTCCTTTCACAGATGCCCCTCTCACTGGACTGTGCAGAAATGCTAGCAATTACAGCACTCTTCCAAGATTTGTCAGCAGCAATGGATCTCTTCAAGTATCAGTGTGATTTTTCTTGAAACCAGCAAAAAAATAGGCCCAATTCCATTGCCAGAAACCAGGAAGAAATGAATTAACAAGATACTTGACATTAGAAAGACATTCTTCTCCGTGACTTATGAGCTCCCTTCTTTTCTATTGAGAGGTGTGTGGGATCACAGGCCAGCTGTTAAGGTTTGACCATGACAGCTTGTGGTGGGTTGACCCTGGCTGGATGCCAGGTGCCCACCAAAGCCACTCTGTCAACTCCTCCCCTCAGCTGGACACGGGAGAGAAAATATAACAAAAGGCTCACGAGTTGAGATAAGGACAGGGAGGGATCATTCACCAATTACCCTCATGGGCAAAACAGACTTGACTTGGGGAAATTAGTTTAATTTATTACCAATCAAATCAGAGTAGGATAATGAGAAACAAAACCAAATCTTAAAAAACACCTTGCCCCCATGCCTCCCTTCTTCCCAGGCTTAACTTTACTCCCTATTTTCTCTACCTTCTCCCCTCCAGCAGCACAGGGAGATGGGGAATGGGGGTTGGGGTCAGTTCGTTACACATTGTCTCTGCCAGTCCTTCCTCCTCAGGGGGAGGACTCATCACACTCTTCCCCTGCTCCAGCGTGGGGTCCCTCCCACGGGAGACAGTCCTCCATGAACTTCTCTGGCATGGGTCCTTCCCACGGGCTGCAGTTCTTCACAAACTGCTCCAGCATGGGTCCTTCCACGGACTGCAGTCCTTCAGGCACAGACTACTCCAGTGTGGGTCCCCCATGGGGTCACAAGTCCTGCCAGAAAACCTGCTCCAGCGTGGGGTCCTCTGTCTCCATGGGTCCACAGGTCCTGCCAGAAGCCTGCTCCAGAGTGGGCTTCCCATGGGGTCACAGCCTCCTTCGGGCACCCACCTGCTCCAGCGTGGGGTCCTCCATGGGCTGCAGGTGGATATCTGCTCCACCGTGGACCTCCATGGGCTGCAGGGGGACAGCCTGCCTCACCATGGTCTTCACCAGGGGCTGCAGGGGAATCTCTGCTCCGGCGCCTGGAGCATCTCCTCCCCCTCCTTCTTCACTGACCTGGGGGTCTGCAGGGCTGTTTCTCTCGCATGTTCCCACTCCTCTCTCCAGCTGCAGTTTCTGTGCTGCAGCAACTTTTTTTCCCTTCTTAAATATGTTATCCCAGAGGTGCTACCACTGTTGCTGATAGGCTTGGCCTTGGCCAGCAGCGGGTCCATCTTGGAGCCGGCTGGCATTGGCTCTGTCGGACATGGGGGAAGCTTCTAGCAGCCTCTCACAGAAACCATCCCTGTAGTCCCCCCAGCTACCAAAACCTTGCCATGCAAACACAATACGAAGCTCTTTACTCAGAAGGCATAACTACAGTCCTATTGCCCTTTGTCCCAGAGCAAGAAATACAAAACCTTTGTTACCCCAAAAAATCTCAAAATGGAGTAGAAGCTTGCACTGGTATAGTAGGGAACATTAGCAAGGTCAGCTCACTCTATGTTTTCCCCTAGTTCACCAATAGATGGTGGCAAAGACCCCCTCCGAAGCTGCCACTGGACTTGCACAGTTAACGTCTTTTAAATCCCCCTAATAACATATAAAATGGGGAAGCAGATGCAGACATCTCCTTTGCAAGAATCACCTATAAACAAGTTAATAATTTTTTATTTCTAACATACCTGTACATAATTATTCTGTTAATGCTAGCTTTCTTTATCTTCAGATATGAATGTATTTGTTTCTTCTTTTGTAAAGTAATAATAGTGTTTATCTGTAATTTCATGCAACAGAGCATAAAGAGGAACATCAAAGCAAGCTCTTCTAAAACAGGTTAAGAAATGATACTTGTTCCTAAGAACCCAGCACATCTCTGCCTGAAAGGAAGGAGGGACCAGAGAAGAAAGGCTCCCAGAAAGTGATTTCAAACTCTTGTTACAGCATATAACATTTTGAAGAGCAGGCTGCTCTCTTCTGAATTGCCAGCAGTCGGGGCAACTTCATGTAATTTCAAGAGACTCCACTTAGCTGCACGCCTCTCTTGGCCACTGGTGTCAGGCTCAATGGAGTTTTGGTGGCTCAGGGGAGCCAAGTATCAGAGCCTTGTTATGCAGTATTTGGTGGTAAAATCAGCAAAGGTTATTTTGTTTTGATTCAAAGGCTTTTTAAGTGCCATCTTTGTGCTTCAGGAAACCATGCAAGAAACCTACTTCTGCCTGACTCAGGAGCAGAGCAGTACGGGTAGAGCTCTAAGGGTGACTGGGAAGTCACTAGTGCAGGTGATACGTAAAACAGGAGCTCTGAATGTTTGCAAAGAACCCATCACAATACTGGCTGAAGCAAACCAGACATGCTGGTCAAATTATACAGCACATAATAATATCCTGCCTATCTTAATATGACATTGTTTTCAGTTCATGAGGATATTCACCACCTCATTTCATGATCCTGTGCAATGTTGCCAGCAAATGACTGTCCCATTCCACATCAGCTTTTGAGAGACGGCCAAGCTTTATTAGTCTTTTATTTGAAAACAAAGAGCTTTGAGGTCCTTGGGTCCAAACTGGTAAAAAAAAATGTGATTTTAGTCTCTTTGCTATCAGGTTCAACTCTGAACACAACTGTGCTAGTTTCTTTTACCACATACCTTTGTAGAGCACTTCTCAAGGATTTTCTGTATTTAGATATTTCACTTACATGCTTTTTAGTTCTTTGCTTATTTGCAGTAACTTGTCTCCAAGCTAGGGATCTATGGTCAGCTTATTTATTTAAGTACCAATCTGTCAGTATAAATAACCCATTGCGCATCAAGCTTTCCATCTTGAAAATAAGAACAAAAGATATTCTCAGCTGTTTTTTCCCTAGCAAGCATAAGGAAAACTTCCCCCACTATTTTGCACAGAGAATAATCTTTTAAATTTTTGTAGGGGGGCTCTAAACTAATTTGTCTAAATCACAAACCTTATTTTTCCTCCTGGATTTGAAATGTAGGTATGTAGAGAATCCAAAAAGACATTCCTAGTGACACATGGGACTCTATTTCCTGCCAAGAGATAGAAAAAGCAGCTCTGAACCAGGTATCTGTGGTGATGGACCAGGTGAGTTCCAGAGATCCCTTACAAGCTAAATTATTCTATGAATGTATGACTCTATAATTCATTCACATACTAGTTTGCTTCTCTGGGTTATTTATGATAGAAGGGTTGTGTTTCTAAGAAAGAAATATTTTCAAAACACAAGATGGATAAGTAGTTCAGTTTCTGTTCTTATCCAGTCCTGAGTGGATATAAACATAAAACCTGATAAACTACTCAGGCTCCCAAAAGGCAGTATAGTGTGGCAGTACAGTCTCTTTGCTAAGAGATCATCACAGGTAACACACAAACCTCCTAACACTCAAAGTCTAGACAGCTCCTTTTTTACCTCAGTAAGATATCCCTGCCTTACTGAGTCACATACTCTTCAGTGTGAGTTTTTCATTGTCTACATGAGGTGAGGTGTTATCTTTACTAACTTAGAAAGCGGATGCTAAACTGTGGGATGTGCCCTGGCCTTAATTCATGCCATCCAGAATCAGCTTATGCTTTTTTATTTCATCCATGCATTTAGCTGAGACAAGAGGACGGCAAAGATTTGTAGTAGGATTTTTTGAGTATTATTACTATTATTGCTATGATTATGATGATTATTATTATTAATAGAGCAGGATGGAGGGAATCCAGTTATTTCCCAGCCACCAACTTATTTATTCTTCATTGGCTTTTACAGATTTTTTTGTTTGTTTCTAATGATAAAACATATTCCTGAGGGTTTCGGTACTATGTAGTTTTTTTACAGAGCAAACTGGGCAATAGTAGCAAACAAAACTAACAGTAGTCCTACCGCAAAGGGACAAAATCAAGTAATGGTTCAAATAGTTTAGAAAAAAAAGCTAGGTGAAAGTGTAGCGCACTGGACTGAATAGTGACCACCCTTCTTGCCAGTGTACTTAAAAAAGATTCCTTGGGAAGTGTGGATTATGGCATTTCTTGGGCCAAATAGCATAATGGCCTGAGGGCAAGAAGTGAAAACACACCTTCAGAAGTCAAAAGGTTTCCAAACCCACCAGCTGTACTCCAGCCATCCAGCAAAGACTATATGCAACAAAGGCACATTTTACTTGTGGTTTTCCCATCCAGCAGTGTTTGTTGGGTCTAGACTACTTCTTTGATCTAAAAAGCTTCTTCAACATCTGCAAGCTGAATTGGGAGTAATAGCGGGAGCACTAGGCTTCAGTTTGCGTAGGCAGGAAAAGGGGATTGCTTGCTTGTTTGTTTGTTTGAAGTCAGGACACATAATGGAGGAAGCAGCATTCAGGCCGAAAAGAAATACTAGGAACTTCAGCATACTGAGTATAATTATTCCTAAAAGCTCAGCACTTGATTCAGTGTCTATTTAAGTCAATGGGCGTTTTTCATTGACTTGGGGTGATAGATAAAATGGGCCATTAGTGCACTTTTTAAAAGCTCAGCTGAACAAACACATCACTAGGTGGTTCAGGTCCTTTTTATAATGCCTTTCCTTCTCTCTCAAATACTGCATTTATCTCTACTCTTGTCCTTTACAGTAGCTTGTATTGTAACACTTTCACCTGCATCACAGAGGAGAAAAATTCTCAGCCTCTTTTCCTCTTAGTCAGTAAAAGAGAATCTGCTCCATTAGAGTCCTTGTACCACCGCAGCTCTGAAGATTAAGAAACTTTATCAGGGTATGTAAAGGTAGATTTGAGTACTTAGTGCTGTATTCCTATGCTTAAAAAAAAAAAAAAAATCTTTTTTTTTCTTTAAAATTCTAATGAAACTATTTTGTTAATGAATTTTGGATCTTTCACTTTGAAGTACAGCAGAGTGAAACAACTGGGCAATAAGCATGGATTCATCAAATGAAAAGTTGTCCTGGTTTCAGGTGGGTTAGAGTTAACTGTCTTCCTAGTAGCTGGTACAGTGCTGTGTTTTGAGTTCAGTATGGGAAGAATGTTGATAACACTGATGTTTTCAGTTGTTGCTAAGTAGTGTTTAGTCTCCAATCAAGGATTTTTCAGCTTCTCATGCCCAGCCAGCGAGAAAGGTGGAGGGGCACAAGAAGTTGGCACAGGACACAGCCAGGGCAGCTGACTCAAACTGGCCAACAGGGTATTCCATACCATGGGACATCCCATCTAGTACATAAACTGGGGGGACTGGGGTGGAGGATTGCTGCTCGGGGACTAACTGGGCACCGATTGGTGGGTGGTGAGCAATTGCACTGTGCATCATTTGTACATTCCAATCCTTTCATTATTGCTGTTGTCACTTTATTAGTGTTATCATTATCATTATTAGTTTCTTTTTTTTCTGTTCCATTAAACCATTCTTATCTCAACCCACAAGTTTTGCTTCTTTTCCCGATTTTGTCCCCCATCCCACTGCGGGGGGGGGGGGGTGAGTGAGCGGCTGCGTGGTGCTTAGTTGCTGGCTGGGGTTAAACCATGACAAAAGTACTTTGAATTTTTTACTAATGCTGGACATTTCCCAGAGGAGTAAAGAGAGAAAAACAACTTTAGAAGAGTCATCTGCATTATACCAAATTGCCATTCCATTCTGCCTTCTAAAAAGGTCTTGTTAACTGATAGTAGTGTGATTTAATAACTAAGATTAGGTAAAAGTAGATACCATGGAGAAAACACATAGCACACAGCAGTAATAAAATACAGCAGCAGGCTCTCATTTGCTGCCCACATACTGTAAACTTGTGGGTAACTCCATATGTGTTAAGAACCCCGTATTCAATTCACAAAGAAAAGAGCCAAAAAAAGCCACTGACTCTAGCTGTCTGGACCAGTAACACCTCCCACCTGCAATGGCACTTACTTGTTTGCTTTTTATTTTTTTAATTCTCTGTTTACTTGAGATGTAGTACACCCAGTCCTAACATCATTGTCCGTATCAGAGAGCAGAGCATGGGCAGACAGGTCAATGATAAATGCAGTGTACCCACTTTTCACTGCTGGTCTAGACTACCAAATACGGAAGTTTGCCTGCTATTTTACTTGCCATTGCACCACTGGAATAGAAATGCTCAAAACTAAGCAGTCCTTCTGCAGCATGATTCCCCTAAACAGCTGGAATTCTTACAAAGACATCATTATTAGTTCTTATGAGTACACAAAAGTGGTAGGTCAACATTTCCAGAGGCATCTCGGTTGCTTAAGGGCCTGCATGCTGGTCAATGTAATTTTTATTTGAAACGCAACAAGCAGTGTTTTAAAGGAAAACCTTTGAACTGAAGGATAACATCATTTTCAGAAACATTGTCAATGTTTCTGAAAATGAAATGCTGGAGATGAAACATTTTCAGATAACACTGCCTTTCAGCTCCCCTATGCTTTATGAGACAACAGTGAGTCACTGCATAACGACCTTAGTGATAGGCAACACTGCTGACACAGTGGTATCATGATTCAAAAAATACGCAGTATCACATAATTAGAAAATTAGTATGTGCTGATACTACCATGGTGGCTCTACTCGGTGCTACCTGTGTCTCTGCCCCTGTTTGCTGCCCATGTGAGCCTGGGGCAGTACTGGCAGATCAGCTCCCCTGCCCCAGCAGCAGGCAGCTGGAGGAATGGGGATGGCCCTGCCTGGGTCAGCTAGCAGCTCTCCTTCCTCTGCCCAGGATGAATGCCAGTACTGCCACCCTTGTGAGCCTGTGAGGACCTAAAGGTGTGGAGAAGAGAGGAGAGGAAGGAGGGATCTAACACTTTTGCACCCTGTATTGCAGGCTCCTACTAGCGTGTGAAGCTCTCTATTGACAAGTCCCGGCTCCCCTGTTTTTCTCCCCAAGCCAACTAATTCCTAGACTGAAATCAACAAATTGCAGTAATTTGTGGCAGAATATTCTTTCTATTATCAGTCTCATTATAGATTCAGTAGGTATTGCCCCTCACTAAGCCACCTATGTACCTCCTATACCTATAGGAAAGGAACAAAAATAGAGAACACAGGGCTTCAGGAAGGGTGTCAGCAGGGGGGACACATGCAACACAAACCAACCTTTTGTTATTCATGAAAGGGAACACTATTTCATTTTAAATTAAACCATGAGGCTTTCTATTTGTCTGAATCATAGCTTTTTGCGGATACCCTCACTCCTCACCATGTCTAGAGTTTCTGATTTTCCATCTGGGTATTTAACAAACAACATAATTTGCCTCATAAATCTTTGTTAAGATTTTTTGAATGCTGGCTACTTCCCCACACAAAGGCATGCAAATGCACTCCCATTTCCACAGTAGAGCACTACATCTCACAGAAGGAGAATGAAGGGGGAAAAAAACACAACAAAACAAAAACCAGCTGTAGGACAGTCCTGAAAAAATGTTACCAAAGCTGATACAGATTCAACCTTCCCTTGAATTTTGTGGTTTCTCAGAATGAATCCAGCTTTACCTCCCTTGTCAGGAGCAACGAGAATGGTTTTTAGGAAAGGAGGCATTTGGAACTGTTCAGAGAGCTTCCACTTTCCAAAAGCCTTTGCTTGAGGTAAAAAGATCGGTGAGCAAAGGAGGAGGGAAGGAAGGAGTTGTCAACAGACAGTAACAAGAGGAAATCAAGGTAATACCCACCCTTATCCACAAACTATTGCAAACTATTCCAGAACTGTATGTGTTCACTCCCCTCCCTCAATCCCACACCCTAGCCTTCATGCCATCACTTTTGAAATGAAGCACAACACATTGCCTTGTCACAAAAGTTAAAACTGTCATGTTCTTCCTCACCAAGGACAAGCAGCAGTAGCTTTTGAGGCAAAACTGCCAGTGTACACTTCAAACAGTAATAAACAAGCTAAGGATTACAAACCCCTAATGAGGTCTTTGAGGTTTTACAGATCAGGCTTCTCAAATTGCTGTTCTCTGAACAAGGGAGTCTTGCTAATCGTTGGATTTGTGCTTTACAATTTTGAGAAGTTTGTAGTGCTGTTCAAATGTTGTGATCTTCTTCTAGATTTCTTTCTTAAGGAGCTTAACAGAACTATCTGTCCCTTCTCTTGGCCCTGCTTCAGGAAAGTATTTGGTGACATAGTAAGTCAGCTCTTATTCATAAATTCACCTAGGCATGAGTTTAAATGCATTGCACGTAAATCCCAATGGAGTTTAAGTATACATTACCTCAAAAGTAAATTTCCCTGACCAAAGCTTTGAGAATGGATTCAGTGACTGAAAAATCATTTTGTAGAATACAGAGAACTGTGCCTGCTGGACAGGCATCTGAGAAGATGTTCTTTCAAAGGTTTTGTTCTTTCCTTGTGTTAAGTTTCCTTCCCCAAGTTCAGATATGCTGAGGTAGCAGGTCTCTTAGATACTGGCTAGAAAGTTGCAGAATTCTCTTTTTCTTGCTGTGCTTTGACCTCATCTGATTTCATTTACATATTCTGCAGCTTTTCAGCTTGGCCTGTCAAATTTGCTTGATATATGCCTAACTCTCTTCCTGACTTTTCTTCTGAGGGTTTTATTACTCCTGTTTACTTCAGTGCACCTAATTCTCAACAACGGTTTGGTTCTTATGCAGAAAAAGCCAGTTCTTCCCTTGGTCTTTCTCTTCAGTCCAGCTGTCCTCCATAGAGGTGGGTGCTCCTGATTGCATAGGACTTCAGCTTTGACTAGAGGAGGCTCTTTTTACACCAACAAGCATCGCAAAGTGTGAATCAAACCCAAAGGGTGTTTGACTGAGAATTTAGAAAGTTAAACTGCTGAAATATGTAGTTTATAATTAAAGTACTGAGAAAACCTTAGCCAAAGAATCGCTAGAGCAACACTATAATTACGCTGTCCTTCATATCCTGCCATTAGCATTTCTAGAAGTGACATAATAATAATGTGGCTTTTTTTCTCTTTAGGAACTGTCAGCTCTCTTTACAGAATTCATGTAAGTTTATAAAGAATATCAAGTTCTTAAATGGAAAATGCAAATGATGATTTTTGTGTAAGAGACATGACAGTCACATTAGTAAGCTCATGAAATTCATGGCCATATATGTTTCAAGTCAATAGAGTAGAACACTTTTTTCCTTTTCCTTTTTTTTTTTCCTATCTATTCAGGTTTCAAGAAAAAAAAGGACCTAAAAATCTCTCTTTTGAACTCTCCTGTTAATTGTCCAAATCTAGTATTTTTGTAGGAACACAGACTGCCTATACTTCCAGGAGCACACAGAGAGCCCATCTCAGTCAATCAGGAGGAAGGTTCTGATCCCAGACACCAAAAAAACTTTATGCTGGTAGCAACCAAGCTTGTAATACAAAACACATTTTGGGGGATGTCCCAAAGACATCCTTCAGGCTGCTGTTGCCAGCAGACAATGTTCCTTCTGCCCCATAGCAAGGAAAAGGCTGCAGTACCAGCTGTGGCTGTTGAGTGCCTGGGAGCCTATTTGGGCATGTATCCGCCGACCACTACATCCCTCAGGAGGAGTAATCTCATTTGCATTCTAACATGTCCTAGTGCGTTCAGAAGAGGTAAAAGAAAGTATGTGGCCCTCTGTTACTACATTGGGCATGCTAGGGAGACTTCCTGCTGATTCTGAAGGAGAGCTGATACATTTTCAAAGCACAACTGCTAGAGTTGTGGCTCTCAACAGGACGCAAGGCTTTGGCAGCCACTTCTGTTCTGTTGATTCCCAGTCAATCATAAGTGTTGATAAAAGAAAAATGTGTTTAGGAAAAGAGCATTTTCTGTCAAACAAGCAGCACAAGTATAATGGAGTTGAAATGAGGTACTTGAATGTTTTAAATCTTTCGTGCAGTGTGGAAGTGAAATAAGTACTAAAACAAATCTAAATGTGTTCTCTAATAGATATTAATTATTGACTGCTTGAAAATAAATTATTAGATTCAAAAGACTATGCAATGTTGATTAAATTGCATGAAATTTTATCGTTAGGATAATTCATAGTGCCTGTGGTATAATATGCTGGCCTTTTAAGATCATAAAATGTTACATTGAGGGCAAATATATCTCATTATAACAATCTTTTGGGAAGACAAGCATCTCACATCTGACACAGGCAGATAGCATTTATCTGTTATATACATACATATAAGATACTGATTTACTAGGGGGACACAGGAATGAGAGTCAGGTCCTGGGAAGATATGAATTAGATGTGAACTAAATCTGCATTTACCAAGTTAGTGCAGCACCAAGCTCATTTCATAAACTTCATGAAAGTCAGCGTATACTTGTTTTGAGTCTAGTACTACTTAAGCGTAGCTATACTTCTTTCATAGATCAGTTCCCACCAGCTCAGAGCAGCAATAGAAATAACTCACAGCTGACAAAACATGCCAGGAAAATTGCTGCTGATAAAACCTTGAACTTTTGTTCTTTTTAGAAGGCTGGTCTGGAACCAGTGTAATGGAAGGTGGCCAGGGGTGCTCACTCCCTGCCAGCCAAAGCTCCTTCTTCCATAATAGGGATCACAGTGGTAAGAGAACGACTTCTGTGTAAGTCTCTTTCAGGTTGCATACAGTGCAAGAAAGCATTTGTCTTTATACCACAATTAAATCAAGTCGTGGCTCCAAAATCTCATTTTCCTGTATACAATCCAAACCCCACTTTTACCGTATATATGTCAAAAGCTGCCAAAACAAGCTAGTTGGCTTGTAAGATGAGGGAACTAGATCAAATCAGCACAACTCAGTTGTTCACCCAGTCATTCTGTGTAGCATATTTTGTGTGGCTAAGGGCTAGTCTACATCAGATGGGAGGTGAAACAGTGAATATGTGAGATGTTCTGGTATTTGGTTTTCAGCTTGAAGTCCCTGCAGCCTCATGATGGAGCTCTCCCAAGTGAACTAGCAAGCTTCTGCCAACTGGAGAAAGTCTTCCAAAAGGGCATTACATTCATTTCACGATGAGTTCAAGCAGGGGAAAGAAAAGTTCATATGGTTGCATCTGTATGTCAGATGTCCTTTTTTAGACTTAGGCAGTCTTCCCACGGCTGTCCTACACGTTGCTGTCTCACGCCATGACCAGCCTGTCAGACTACCTAGCTGCCCTATAGTGCACCAGAGTCAAGCTGACCAGCTGCTGACTCACTGCTTTTAAAGGTTGGCATGCAACTCAGTGCACTCCACTGGTGGTCACACAGTGCTAAAAGCTGATTATCCCACTCAGCATCACAGCCATCACACATTGTGTAACTGCCTAGCACTAAGCAGAGATTCCAGATTTCTCTGACACCTGATAGAAGAAATTATTCTCCTTTAAAAGCTGTCACTGTAGCACAAAGAGCTATGAACTAGAAGTAAATAAAGGTAGGACAGGGTATTTGCCTAGGACACATCTTAGGTAATGTCAAAAAAAGGTGTAACTTTTTAAACAGCACAGGAGAGAAAGAGGTCTTCTAATAATTGTGCAAGTCCTCATCCTTACTCTGAGTTGGACATTATGGAAAACACTGAGACACTGAAGATACCAGAACCAGAACTCTGATGAGTTAGAGATGAAAGTCAGAATAATTTTGCTATGAAGGAGCCAAAGAATAATACAGAGAAATAGACAGAGAGAGAGAGAACGAGTCCCAAGCTCAACAGGGTTATGGACGAGGCCTGGCAGTATGTGCTGCATTAAAGTACGTGAATGGATGATCTAAACAAAGACAGATCCTCTGCGCCTGACAGAGGCTGCATTTTAGGCAGGTGTTAGTGAAGACCCTTTCTGAACCTATTTGGCTCTATCCCCATATTCTCGCATGTATGCTGGGAAATTCACATCAGCAGCAATTATTTTCCTTCTATTTTCAGATCCCACAGCCCTCAGCCACATTAGCACTTACCCCTCAGCTGTCCCCTTTCATTTGGCTGGCATTCAAGGCATACTCCTTCTGCACTCCAAGTGCCCTGTGTAAGGCTTCATATGACAAAGCAACAGAGGATAAGTTGGAAACCCCAGCATCAGTGATGGATTAATGAGTCTTTGGCAAACCTTTGTACCTTCTGTTTCAAGTGCCAGGCAAAATCCTTTGATCTTCCCTTATCTACCATATTTATGTAGAAGCATGTAGACTGAAAGAGCAAACAAATAAATAAAATCCCTCAGGTCCACCAAAATAAGAGACCTAATTGAACAAGATTTTCCTGCTTCTAGCAGGAGAATCCGAGAATATGCATGTAACGGATGTGTAAGATATACGGCTTAATGCACTAACGGAAGGCTCTTGCATGCCACAGAGATGAACGTAGTCTAACAGTCCAGGGAAAATGGAATTATACTTAGTAGTGTAACTGCAAGTGTTATCTTTTGACATATACTATGGGTATATACACGATATATTTTATATACAGATATATATATATGTTTGTTTCCTCCATTTTACTCATTTAAGGTGTGATTTTTCAAAATTGCCTAAGTGACTTTCCCACTTTAATTGAACTGAATCGCATAATTACTGAAGATGACAGCATGAGGCCAAACACTGCCCTTGAAATCATTGACTTCTCTAGGAATTGTGTGTATTCAGAAGACCACAGGCTTTTGCAGAGGCTGAATCTGCAAAGTCTGCATAATTGTAGCAGCCTGGTCTGGCATTTCGGAGTTGGCCATCAGAATTATGCCTGCCCAGGGACTATTGACAAAACCTTCAACATATACACCACGTGAAAAAAAAAATCCTTAACAGAAATGGTCCAATCTTCTCCAGATACCTGTGCTGGGCTTTCTGCAGCACTTCTGTGTAGTTTGGAGTGAGTCCCGTGAATTATTTTAAGGCAGGTGTTCCACTGCAAACTAGCAGAACTTCTTGATCCCTCTCTCTTTCCTGTGGCAGTGCGATTTCCAAATCCCTGACAACCACACTGGAGAAACACTGCCATGGGCTGTGATTATGATAGTGCTGACAAAGATCATTGACCATTTCGTTCCAACCATCCAGCCATGTGGCTTTAACAGGTGTCAGTCCGGATGGCTTTTGTTCAGAAAAAGGTGGATGCCTTGTGATAGTTCCACATGGATGAACTTTTCCTGAAGTTGCTTTACTGAGGTCAGAAAACCACGTGGGAAAACTAGGTGGGAAACCATCAGCTTTTATTAGGAAAGGATAGTAATGTGGTC
Organism: Haliaeetus albicilla; assembly: GCF_947461875.1. Lineage (NCBI taxonomy): Eukaryota > Metazoa > Chordata > Aves > Accipitriformes > Accipitridae > Haliaeetus > Haliaeetus albicilla. Next base: position 35,119,846 of record NC_091484.1, on the reverse strand, counting down.
ATGGTAACAGAATCCAATAGAAGGAAACAAACAAGCAAATTGTGCCTTGTATGTGCAGGGTACGATGTATCTACTTGATGCACTCCCTAACCTGCTTTAGCCGCAATAACCACCTGAACATAAACAGTTTACTTTGTAAATGTAGATTGACTGGTTTCATTTTGATAGAAGAGGTTTAGGCATTGCTGGCAGCCCTGAATGAGTGATAGCTTCTCATACCACAAAGGGTGGTGTTAAGTAGTTGTGGCATGAGCTACTGGTGGTATCTGCTTCCTACTGCAAGCAGAACACAGCATCTCTCTACAGGCTTAAGAACTAACCTGTTTAAAACTGGAAAACCAGTGGTAATGATTTTTTTTTTTTAATGTGAAATGTCAGAGCACAAAACTGATGCCAGTGCTCCTGTGAGCCAGTGGTATTAGAATGAAGTGCAAACGCCCAGGTTACATTACATTCTTATATGCCACAAAGATGGGGAAAAAGTGATTCCAGCTCCTGAAGCATCTGATAATAGCATTTGTGGAGTCTGAGTGGGGAATCAAATCCCAGCCTCCCTTACACATGTGAGTAGTTTTGTGCTGAGCTATTCTTAAAATAATCATCAATTCCCCCTCAGTACTTCCCCCCATAAATTAGTTTCTATGGTGTATAACAGCCACTGAAAGAAGAACTGAACAGGGGAAATTAACTCGCCTTTCAGTAACACAAATTTATCAAGGGCACAGTTTTTACTGGGACAAAAACAATTCATTTAAGCCTTGTCAAGATTCCTAATTAAAAATTCTCTACTCCCAATTGTAACTTACAAATACTGTGCTTACTTTGGAAGTTAATAATATTTCCATTCATTTCTGCTACACTCTGCTATAGCAGCTTTGACTCCAGTCTGATAACAAGAGCACTGTACCCAAGCCAGCAGTAAATGACTTTCCTGCCTTCTGTGTAAAAATGAAACTTACTTTGTAGAAGGGCGATGGGGAGGTTTGAAGCTGTATTTATTGTCTGAATTTCAGCTCTATTGTTCAAGATAAGAAAGATCCATCTCTTTAAGGCTTAGGCTAATGCATCAGATATTGCAGGCCTGAAAAGCTTTGACTTTTTATTGTGAATCAATCAGCTCCCACCAGGCCACCTGCTGCCTGGCAGGCCTCCATTGGTAAGTGTTTGTGTGAACAGCTTGGATCACAAGTCACACTAATGGAAGATCAAGCCTTCGACCAATTAGCCCATGAGCAGAGCTCAGCTCTACTTTTCATTAGTTGTGAGTTGGAGGAGGTCTCTTCCTTCAAAGACTTTGGTAGTGTAGACCTTCAGCATGTTCAAGGACCAATTTTCTGTTCTAGAAGAATATGAGTAAGATTATTCTGTCCTGTGATGGACGATTATGATTTCATAGATAATCATTCAAGCCTATAGTACTTTGACTGGATTTTTTTATGCAAACTACAATATGAACCTGAAAGAAAAACAACTCTCAATCTTCAGCAACACATAACAGTTCATCTTCCTCTATTTACAGAGGAGTATTACAATGAAGAACTTGACATGTGACAAATCTCCAATAAGTCAAAACTCAACACCTCTCTTATATGTCTCAAAAATGTTTTACTTTGAAGCAACCCATATTCTGCTTTCATTATACATCAGTGACAGCATCTCCCTACACTATCTCATCTTTGTTTGCCAGTTGCCTCCTTGCTTATAGTCTGTGAGATGAGGCAAGAACGTGCACAAGAAAGTTTGCTAATCACTCAATGAGGGTCCCAAATATTTCTTTTTCTGTCCACTAGCAATCTCATTACCTCAGTAGCCCGTATGTTGCCAGAGTTCTTGGGGACATTGCTTAAAAATAGGCAGTTTTAAGGAGATATCTGAGAGAGAAACAGGAGGCAACTTTTCTGATATTTATAGGGAAGGGTTTTCTAATCATCAGGGCCAGCACAGGAGAAAAACAGAAGCTGTGAGTTGAAAAATCAGACTAGATGTAATGAAGGATGTGATCCCTGCCTGACCACAAGGCCATCATGAAGTTTGACCCAAACGATATCTTCCAATAAAACAACTGAAAACCAAGCTTGACTTTCCTGATGTTTACAAGCACGTAAAAAAAGAAGCATGAAAAGCCTTTTACAAGGAGAATCGGCCTTTCTGTTCCTAGTTTTGTGAGAGTTGGATATAAATACACCCAACAGTCAAAAAGCAACTTAAGAAATGACAGTATAAACATTAAGGGGAAAAAGCCTCAGTACAATGATTTTGTCCTGTTTTTTTAAGCTGAATTTAAATACTATCATTTGTCCTTGAAGTTTCAGAGGAATTTTGTTGTACACCTCTCAGTTTAACCACCTTAGGAATCATTAAGAGCCAAAACCAAGTTAAAATAGGTACTAGTGAGGCATCTTTAATTGTTGAAGACTGGCATACATACCAATTTATGAACTCAGAGATGCAATGTGCAAATCACCTGACTGACAGGGAACCTTCTCAGGACCTTCCCAGCTAGTACTATTAATTCCACCTTTGAGACTCATTAAGAAACTAGATAAGAAAACTTCTCCTCATGTTGTCAGGACCTGGTCTAAAGACACCAAAGCTAATACAAGTATTTCCAATGGTTTCAGATCAGGCCGTAAGTCCTGAGATGGCACCATCTCTTGAGTTTGATGAAGTATGATTCCTCTGCACTGGCAGCACACACTGTCATTGGTAAGGTCACATTACCCATGAAACTCAGCCCATGCTAGCAGTCAGACTGCCTTTGGTGACATAAGAGAAAATCCCATGGGCTATGTGTTTTTTGCAGTTATCAGTTTGCACTTAATGCATGAACGAAAGAGCGGGAAAAGAATGAGTCTCAGCTCTGCCACTCTACCTGATGTTCTCTGGCTTTTTTTTTCCCTCCAATTTAAATACTGTACACCTTATATGGCAGTTATTTTTACTTACTCAAATTATGTGATGCTTTTTGGGGTTTTTCCTGCTCTGTAAATGCAAAAGAATAGATGCCTTGGCCTATTGAGCTAACATCACTTGAGTAATTAGGCCGACGTTGGAAGCCCACAGTTTGACCTTCTGTGTGTTGCTATGTAGTTCTTAGGGATGTAACTTTTGTTAGATAAAGCACAGTTAGACAGTTGTTATGAAAAATATTGTAACTGACAGAAATAGCAGACCTAACTTATGCAAGAGTGTTTACCCAGTGACTCGCTAAAACACCGAAAGAGCAAAAGCTCACAACAGTACCCCAGCCAGCAAAGTTCAAACCATGAGCTCTCCACCTCATAGAACTCATTCCCCTCAGCCCGAAGAAGGAGCAGCACAACTCTGCCTCTGAGGATACCTGACCTTGGAGGATCTTCAGGGATGTCCGGGACCAAGACCATGCAGCCCAAACCAGCACACTTAATGCCCTACTCCTCTAAACTATTGACAACTGCTGCTTAGGTGAGCAGCTAAAGTGGAGGTAAAGACAATCCCATTTCTGTAACTTTGTAGTCTTCTATGCATTAAAATGCAAAGACAATAAATATCCAAACTTCTTCACACAGATCTATTTATCACATAGTATTTGATGCTTGAGTTCAGTCCTTCCTGACCTAAACCACAATCATAGGAAATGCACTTTGAAACTCAGTAGTCTCACTGAGTTTGTATTAATTCTGATAAGCATGAAAATAAGCAGGACTACTGACAGAAGGTTCAGAAAGTCTAGAAAGGGTTTCATTATCTGTTACAGCTATTGTAAAACATTAAATAAATAAATGCAAACATTCTTTCTATGTATGAGATCCCATTAAAAAGAGTTCCAAAAGTCATCACTTCCTCTTCTAGTATTGTCCTGGGGCTGGTGTCACAAATTTGGTTTCTCTGGACATACAGGTTTATCTTCTTGCCAGAGATGAAAGACTTATTGATACTGAAACCGCTTAAAACCCCCTAATTTTCCTCATAAACTATACACAAACTTGCCTTTATAAAAACAGTAAAAATACCTAGTTGCCATACATTTTTTGAAATAATAATACATTTTCTGCTTTCAGACTTAAACCTATATCTAACCACTGCTCACACCCAATGTAAACAACACATTAGCTTCATTTCTATATGAAGCAGGTGGTTTCTTCTACCTTCCCTCTGAAACATCTGGTGCTGGCTATGTTCAGAGACAAGTTTGTAGAGTAGATTGATATGAAGTCTAATTTGGTATGGCAAATCCTCTGGGACAAATTGCACCACAGTGTGCAGATGTACCATGACTCTGAAGTCAACAATGTTGCATAATTTATATCATCATAGATTTGTCCCAGATTGGTTGAGTCTGGGTTTTGAGGTTTTGTTGCTGTTCTTTTTCCCCTTTTTCAGTAGGACTTTATTGGATTTTAACAAATAAATATACACAAAATTGTGTCTTTTTTAACATATTAACTCCTGGATATAGTAATGGGTTTTCTGTAAGGCTACTGAATTTGAATAGGGAAAAAAATCCCGTTTCATGAGATGGTCACATTAGTCATGTCAAGAAGTGTGATGCAGTACGATGGGCAGTGATCTTACAAATGCAAGTGCCTATTCTCTACATCTAACAGCACAGTTGTTGCTTCTTCACCAGGTGCTGCCAGGTCCTACAAACAAGACTGATCATATTGTCTCCAGCTGTATTACTCAACATAAGGAACAGTTCATCAATAAGAATGCTTTTGACCACCTGCAGCCTGCCCTGACAGTCAGTTCTTTTCCTTCCTTCATAAATGCATACAGAATTGAATTTAAATCAGAAGCAGTGATTTTTACCTGGAAACAATTTGAGAGCTTGTGACCTGTGCACATAGGGAACCCACAGATGGTCCAGTAGGTCCTGGGAGCAAAGGGAGACATGAAAGGAATCAATAGCCTCATCCTAATCCTCCTGTTCTCTGTCTTTTGGGAAGACACCTGTAGACTATTTGATTTCTTTCCCATTGAGAAGTGATTTATTTTTACTCATCACCTGCTAGAAAATGTTGTGTTCATGTTAGAATTAGCAAATACTTTTTTCCTCCATGGGAACTACAGTCCTGTTTCTCACATTGCATTAAATAATCTTTTTTCCAGATAACAAAGCACTAATGGTCACTCAACCATTCCCTCTGCAGAGCTTTGATTATATTTACATCAGGCAATAATAACACCACAAAAAGGCTGTTATACAAAGGTAAACTTAAAAAAACTATGAGTTTGCATAGTCAATCAGGTGACAGACCTCTCATACCTGATGTAAGCCTCCATGAACACAATTGCAAGTTGTAGATACAATCAACCTACATTTTACTTTTATTTCAGGACTTAAAATGCGTTCCTTCATGCATCCTGAATACAGCAAACACCAAGTATTCATTACAGTCAATAGAGTGTATTATATTGTGACCTCTCAGCTGTAGCAAGATCTTTCACCCAGCAGAAATCATTCTAGGTGAAGGGCCCTTGAGCACAAATTAAATGAAAGTAGACTGCAATCGAGGGAAATTATAGCTATAACTGCTGTAGAAATGAAGTCAACTCTTTCTCTGCATGATCACAGCAAACAGCGCAGATGCTCTCTGCTATCAGCATTGATGCAGGTGCCAAAATTCCTTCTTGCTAAAAGAGTTTTATTAAAATGCCTTTATCCTTAAGGCATGTGTCACCAGCATTACACAAAAACAAAGCCAGAAACAAGCCTTGAAAATACAATAGGAGCCCAGGAACCAATGTGATCTACTAGTGCCATTATAATACAATGAGTGTCCAATGACAGACATTACACTTCAGGTGTGAATGAGAATGCATACATTGCCTGCCTAAGTGAAGTGTGTGGAGTTGTACAAAACACATTTAAAGGTCTCCTGCCCCAAGAAGGTTGAAAGAATCACACTTTGAGAAACCCAAAACATATACTTATTCAGAAAATTGAATGTTTTCTTTTTCCTTCCAACTGCTTTTTCAGCATAGATTTTACAGCAGATAATTTTTTCTCTACAAAGCTTATAAAAGCAAGTGATAGATCCTACAAAGTAGTAAATCATCAGAACCCAAGCTAGCTTCATAATAGCCAAAAAGCTAAGAACCCCTAATGGAATCTGCTTGCCAATAGCCACCAATTGAAAATACAAAATATTACTACTTATGACCATATTTATCAGAGAGAACTCACTAGCTGGTATAATGTACTACAGTCTATAAAGGATCATAGAAAGGGCAGAAATATTGTTCTTCTGAGCACAGACACCAACTTCAGGGCTTTAAGCCTTCAAACAGAAGATCAGTTTTAGCAGAGAATTTGAGCTCTCTAGGAGAATAAAGGGGCCTTTCAGGAAGGTAGAAATCTCTGAGGTTCCTAAATAAATGAATGCAAAACTGACAATTCTCTTTTAGGACTCAAAGATTTTAAATCTGGATCACTGAAGGAGCAACAGGCCTCTTTATTTCAAAGACACAAGGGAGTAAGGCAAAAAAAAAAAAAGAAACTTTAGAAAATGCTTGTCAAAAACTATTTAGGGATACTTCTTTAAAAATATGCTTCACAAACATCAACTAAATGAATCCTCCTTAAAGGCTAACTCCTAGTACATGTTAAAGATTAATTTACAGTGCTGACTTCTCAAAGAGAAAAATGCAAATAAAAACAAAACATACTGTCTTAATTGAACTTCTTGCAGGAAACATACACATTTCCATCAATAACAAACAGTATGCTCTGAGGACCAGGACAGACAGATGACAGGAAAGTAGTGAGAAGTCTGAACTGACCATCTCCAACATCATTTTAGGATTCCCTTCTCTTTACATTCTGAAACTGTTAACAGCTGAGAAGTGGGGGAAAATATTGAGGAAGGGAAACATCTCTTTTCCCCATGAAAAAAAATAAACACACAAACATAATATCATTTTTATTTGTGGCCTCAGCTCTTTACTGAGATGGCAAATATTTGCATATATATATACATATTTATTTTTTTTCCCCCGTTAAAGATTTTGGAAAAATGTAATGGAAAGTCAAATTACTATTTGTCGTAGGCCTTGCTGAGTCCCTTTCATAGACAATCGTCAGTCTGCTGTAACTGAACCCAACAGTTGCATCCCACACATTTCCAAGCCAGCTGGATCTGGCAAGATTCCAAATTCAGTCTTTACTCTGGGTGTCTCCAGCAAATTTCTGGATACAGAAATCTTGTCTGAAGCCCTCTGCAAGGGATTCTTTAGTCCAGCTGCCCAGGGCCTGGGACCAGTTCAGTTGGCAAAATCCAACTCAACTCTGCTGTTAGGCACATTCTCCCAGAATTACACCTAGCTGTAGCTGTTCTGGTTCATGTTCAAAAAAAAATAAAACAGGCATTCAGAGGAATTTCCCACAAACATGTATGTTAATTTTAGTTAGTGCTAGAGCATTGCGATGTTTGTAAGAAAACACAAATACCTGAAAAACATCTCCCTTTGGAGCATTTGGATTTAGTCTGTGTCCTTGAGGAAGGACAACACTCCACTTGCCCCCCAGCTCCTTTAGCTGTCTTCTTTTTCCAGAAGTAGGTTGGACATACATCCTTTTCTTTTACGGATATGACTTCTTTATGGTATCGGAACACTATTCTTTTTCTTCTTCCTCTACTTGAAATTTTCCCATCTCTGCCCCCTGCCTCCCCTTCTTTACCAGCAGCTGAGCAGGGAACCTATGAAAATCAGTGATTCTGCTAGCAGAAACCCTTGTATTCTACCACAGTGGAAACGTTTGCTGAGACCTTGATTAGCCTCCTTCTGCTTCCCAGATGCATTCAGCACTACTATAAAAAGGATATTCTTCTCTACATTGAAGGTTACAATCATAAATGATGCTCATAAAACAAAGAAGAATTCTTGTCCTGACAGGGGCATATTCCCCACACTGTCACACTATTGCTCCTATCTTTATGTACCAGAGAATCAACAGACTCTGTTGAAGGAGAGCTGCTGTAGCAGGGTATAAACAGTCTCCCTCAGCAGAGCCCAGGCCATGCGTTACCCTACCATGGCTAGGCTGCCTCCAACCCCATCTTAGCTACCTGTGGTACCCCTGTGTGGGGCTGCCCTAGTGGCTTCTGACCATCAAACCACTGCTCCTCTTTGCTTTTGCTAATCAGCATTTATGGGAGCAGAATGTGCTTTGAATGCAATTAAAGAAGCATCTCTACCTATGGGCTTGCAATTTAAAACAATCGTTTTGCGCTAACGTTTCCTTGCAAGGGGCGTTGTTGCGTGTAATAATTCATCAGTACAAAAATATAAACATGAAATTAAGGCATAAGGAGCGTCTCATAATGGTCCATGAAACATCACTTCACAAGATGTTAAGGGTTTTCAGGCACACAGATACTGCTTCTTAAAACAAGAATTCAATACTTATCCCTGGGCTCTTCATTTGTCAATTTCCTCCACAAATCCCTGTGTAGCTGTAATGTGGGCCCAGTCTAATTTTGAAACAGCTTGTAAACTGAAACTTCTCTCAAGCTGAGCTCTCCAGATCAGGTAGTGAGGTCAACTCACTGAACATGCAAGCCCCCAGATATACAATCAATCATGAAGTCAGGATTTCAGGCTGTGTGTATTTTAAAGTGTACTTTAAATAAAACAACATCGAAACTCTCTTAGCCACCTGACCTGTTGGTCCTAATAATAAATAGACCTACTCAGCCAAACCCTGCTGACACAAAGAGACCCAATTAAAATAACCCTTTCTTCCTCTTCTCATCAGTTACCACCTCATAGATCAGCTTATAAGACATAAACCAAAGAGCAAGTCAGAAACAATTAAGGAAGATTTTGTGCATGCTCAGAGGTGGCCACACAGGATATCTGAGAAAACAATTCTGAAAGATTGATCGCACTACAACTCAGGAAACCTGTAATCTTAACATTATAATTTCTTTTCCCTCCCTACTAACAAATCAGTTTCTTAAGATTAAGAATTGTATCTTTCTTTATGAGTTACATAGAAAATTTTTGCATCCTCCTTGTATTATCTTCTGAGCCATACCTTGTCATTAGCTTCTTTCAGATTGCTCAATATTTGCACTGATTGCCTCCATTCCTTGCTGCTGACTCTCATGACACTTGTCATTAATTTGTTGCCTAAAGAAATCGTTCTGGTAACCTTCTGAAATAGCTCACTTGCTCGGTGCATAAAATTAGGCACTTCTACAATAAATGATGCAGCTTTATCAAACAGCCAAGTTCTAAACAGAATTACTTGAGTCTTGATTTGATGCCTTTAGGCACTGTGCTGTCATGTAAAGGAAACATTAATAAAGCAAGTATAATTTGTACACCTAGAACAATTCACTCTTCAGCTGGGAAAAAAGCATACCAAATCATTTGAGCTAAATTCCCAAGAATCTGTGGGAAAAGGGCCATGTAGCAAAAAATCCATTTCAGCACAAGACCAAAGAAAGCAAAGTAGAACACGTTTTTGATGTTATCCTCCAGACAACTGTTGACCCACAGCAAAACAAAGTATAACCACTTCTAACTAATCAGATTGCTGCCTTTTTCAGTCTTACTCTTTCTTTAACTAAGCAGATATAAGGAGTTGATGGAATACTGGATTCCTTACTATGGTCACCTTATCCCACAACTTCAGGAAGAATGAGAGCATTATTTTCATATGCAATCAACAAAGCAATATTATCCGGGAATAAACATTTTTCACCTTAGCACAGGAGAAATCTCATGCTACCTTCTCCATACCAGAATTAGTTAAATTAGTTCAGCTATCTGAGAAGATTTGTTAGCTGACTGCTAAAGGACAGTTTGCAATTTGCTTAAATGGAGTACAAACTTATTAAGCAGTTTCCTTATATTATCTATTTTGTTAACAGGCTACCATGTAAGTGCACTAATATGTCAAGTACTTCAGACTGGGAGATGGGGTATAGGAGGTGTCAGAGAGAGAGAAATTACATATATTTATGTATTAATATCTTTTCATCTCAAGAAGCTGTTCATAGGATCCTGTTAATACATCAAAATCTTGACTTGGAATGAGTTTCAGCCTCATCTCTCTCCTGAAGCACTGGGTTGTTTCTGGGGAATAGGAAGAACAGGCCTATAAAATTCCCTCCAGGCTGAACAGCAAAAACAGCAAAAACAGCAGCTGCAGGAGGTATGAGTGGCTTTTTGGCAAAAAGGCATCCTGTCATGCATCAGGCCCACACTCATTAGTATTAGTGAGCATTGCTGCAGTCAGAATTAACTATTATGCACAAGACTCAAGGATAATTTAGCCCCAGACAATGAGAAAGCATATGTATTTTAACATTAGAAGTAATGGTGGCATCAGCTCAGCTGTACTCTTAATTCTATTGAACAAAATGCAAAACTAACCCCATGTAGAATGCCCTCCTCTTAGTCTAGTTGAAGACTTCCAAAACATTAAACAGAAAATATAACACAGTCTTGTAATGGGACAAAATAAAGAAAAACTGATGTGAAAAAACAAAAGCATCATTATTTGGACCTGCTTCTGCACAGTACTGAGCACATGCTGAACATTAAGCATGAAGCATTACTAAGCATTAAGAGGTCTCATTACCATTCAGGTAGCATCTAACAGAATCAAGCCTTTTGTGAGGACAGAGTAGCTACAGAAAAGGTCATAGCATCATTTTCATCAAAGCACTACATGAAAGAGGCTGGTATCATTATGCCCATTTTACAGATAAGGAAATTGAGGCAAAAAGGCGCAAAGTACCTTCCTCAAGACTTGACAAGCTGCCATTAGACTTAAAAATAGAATCCAGTTCTCTTAAATCCTTATCTAGTCTAGTCAGGAGCTTCCCAGGAGAAAAAGGAGACAGTTGTTCTTGGACAGTGATAAAGACTCGACTTTTCAGAGATGCAGCCAGCAAGGGAGACAGATACTTAAAGCCTACAGAAAAAAAATGCGTGTATTTTTTCCCTTCTTATAGCCAACACAGTCACCAGATCAATAAGCAGCCTGGAGTGCTAAAACCACATTTCTTGGCCTGGTTTCAGATGGCATCCCAGACAAACAAATCCAACTGCCCCCAAAGAGTTGCTCTGAACTGAGTGGGATTCCCTTCAAGCAGAAAAGTGGCATGCACAGGACAAGTTATAGGATCAAGATATAATAGCATGCTGAATTATTAATTTTAAAATGTTTAAAACTGCAACATCCCTTTAAATATAAACTATTTCCTACATAGTCTTGACAGTACTCTCATTAAATGCTAATAGATGGTTCCGTAATAAACAGAAGATTAAAAATCAATCACATTTATATACCTCGGGATGTCATGAGTAACGGTGTTTTGCAACTTAGGAGTGCGGAGAATCTTTTTTTATGATGCATTGACATCTTCTTGGTGTTGAACAACACTTCATAATATCTTACATCATAATTTTATTTCTTTTGTACCAAAATTTGTAGTTGGTCTATAAATTTCAAATGTTAATTGTATAATTGTCCTTTATGAGGATACAAGAAAGTCTCTTCAGAGTCACCTTTTTATATATGCAGAGCAATCACTCCCTTGTGTGCCATAACAATGACAAACCTGGGGTATTTTTTCTTCTGAGCTAAAAATGATATACCACTCCCCTCATTAGAAATGTAAATATTTGGGCTGAAGAGAAGAACTGTAACCAAGCAATGTTTTCAGAAGGTCACATTTCTCATGACCTACTATCTAATCCTTCTTTAGGTGTGCACATCATAATCTGTTCCAAGCAAAGCTGCTGGTAATGCTGAGGTAACAGTTAATTAAATATGTTGTTCTAAGACACTTTGAAATCCTTTGATCAAAGGCACCACGCAATTTCAAATACTATTACATCCAAAATCACTGTTATCAGCTACTATAATAATATAAATTACATTAACACAGGCTGCAGGCCTATCAATGCAAACAAACTTGAATTTCAGAGGAGTCCTAAAATGAGATTCTGGTGTTGGGACAGAGGCAGGTGACTCAGCCATTAAAAATGCAGCACTGTCTCAGCTTTTTTTCTTTGCAGCAAACCCTTGGAGCTATACTACGGGGTACATCTCAATTCTGACACAAAAACCCAAAGAAGTCAACAACTGTTTATCACTGCTATTCACACAGTTCCAAGCTCATCATAGCCACTTGCTAGGGAAACCACATGATGCCTGCATATTTGTAGTATTCAAGCTGGAAATAATAGCAGGCAAAATAAAGGGTTTTGCATGAGTTTTATATTTGGAAATACCAAGGGAAAGAAAACAGGATGAGAACCAAGCTATTTATTTAGGTACAAAAGGATGTGTATAAAGGTCCATCTTTAGCAATAAGGTAAGTTACTAACATTAGTTGTGTAAAAAAGGAGAGAAGCATACCATGTAAGCTCCGCAGTTTAGTGGCAATGTTGGTTTTAATCTAACAATTATTAATTACCTGATTTAATTATTAGTAGTCACCTTGCATGCAGAGCTACAGCACAAACATGAACCACAAGACTTAATTTCCTCTTTCTTTACATCTACAGGTTCTAATTCTGTCTACTGTGGGGTTTTACACAATGGTGACACACGTGTTATTATTGCTAGCTATGACAATATCAGGATCAATTTACTTATTGTATTTGCTCATCCAGATTTTTAAAACTGGCAAAACACAAGTTTAATATTAACTATCAAATTAGTTACATCAGTGCAAGCTCCTAGAGATGTGTGTGTACACACAACTTACTGTCATGTAAAGCAAGGTGTGTATTTAGAGATACAGTAGACTGATAGAAGCATTAAAACAGTGTTGCTTAATTTGGGTATGTGCATGTCAACAGAAGAAAATAGCTTCTATTTAATTTAGGCTAACATTTTAAAGGGATTTACTCAGGTACACAAAATAAGCTGTCTAGAAACTCTCAGAAATTGCCACACAGACAAATTACAATAGGATAACAGGCTACTGTGTATGAGCTGATCCATGTCCACACACCACATCACTTTTCTTAGCCTGTAACAAATAGTGAGATAACCAAAGTTAGCTTAGCCGTCTTTTTCCATAAAACCTAAACTAATTCAAATAATTTCTCATCTGTCTTGGACAGATGCACAGTCACTGTAGATCAGCTAGTGTGCAATATCTTGTCACGGCACTGCATTGGATGAGGAATGTGAGAACAGAGTAAAATTGGTCTGACTTCTGCACAAGAAAAAAAACTAAATGACCAAAGTAAAATGGGATAAACTGCATTTTGTTCCAGTTGCTGTATTTTTCAGGGATCTATATCAGCCTAAACTAACTGATACTGGTTCCCATTTTCTTTACCTAGATGGAAACCTACAAAGCCGCCTATAAAATGTAGCACTATTTTAACTAAATGTGCATTTAAAATGACTAAATGTAACTCAGTTCAAGCCACTATGTTTAAAGTAGGTTTATTTGAATTTGCCTTAAATTGATTAGGAATGGGTTTAAATTAAACTAATGTATTCTTAAATCAGAATGCTGGATCAGAATACCACAACTATGCAGACTTTTTCACCTGTCAAGTTGTTTAAAAATACTTTCTAACCTCATCAGACAGGCCAATATTAATACTGGTAAGGTTAGTAGAAGGCCCAATTAAGACCTCCATTTGTTGCCAAGAAGCTCTCAGTTGTGGTAGTCTTTTGCACCTGCAAATGACCTAAAGGTGGAAATATTTCCATAGACAAGATTATTAGAAATATCTGATTTACTTCTGGCTGAAATTTAATTTTACCTGAGGAAATACTATCAGGTAATGCAGAAAGAGTTAAATATTATTCTTGGAAGAAAAGAAATATTTCAACAGCTTTAGCAATCCAAATTAAAAATGTAAAACCTTTTGCTCCTCAGACTTAAGGACTACAGCTAATTAGCCTGAATCATAATGTTCCCTTAAAACCAATACATACTAAAAGAAGCATATTTAAAAGACTAGGAAAAAACAACATAAAGAACAAGTAACAAAATTAGTAAATCCTTCATGATTCTGCAAATCAGTATCAAAGGGTTTACTGCCATCCTCTTTTAATGTCAAACTGTATAAAAGAGAATTTCTCTATGTGTTTTGAAGCAGGAACATCTCAGAAGAGATTTACCAGGTATATTGCTTCAGTTGGAAGTGCCAAAATATACAGAAAAAATATTACTGTCCAAGATGTCCAATCTGATTTCTAAATAAAAGAAGTAATAGTCTGAGTTTCATCCATTACAGGAATCCCAATGATTTGGGAATCACTCACACTAAAACGACAGAGCAAAACATCTCAGCACACACAGGAATAAACAAGGCCTTGATCCAGGAAATTGCTCCCTGCTGAGACTACTTGAGATCAATTAGACTCAGGATTGACATGGGACATGGCTTATTCGGAGCAGTTTGCAAGATTGAGGCCAAAAATCTAAAAGAAAACTTTAACAGAAATTCCTCTCACTGCAACAAAAAGCCCCTTCTGCATTTTTTCAATTTTCCACTTTTGTTGTTCCTTCTATATCTTACTGTAAGATATTCGGAAGGCCAAGGTTTATTTTATTCTTAACATTTTTCATTAGTAAAAAGGGATATTATTAATTTTTTTTTAAATTGAAATAAATAATTACACATGTACTACTAATATTCAGTGATGACTTCATACATGGCCAAAACATTTCTAAAGGGCTAAAAAATTTTAGGGGGATATTCACAGAAGTCAGCCCACAAATTCCTCTTTTCTCCTAGAGGCAAACTTCCAGATATCTTTTATTTTCCTTAAAAAGTGTCTCAGCTCATCCTTGTGGGTATAGGTGGTGTAAACCAGTGGTTATGGAGGAAGGTCATTCTGAGCTGTTGTGATTCAAGTGCTGGCACAGGTTCTAAAATAAAGCAACATTTTCAGTGCCATGATTCTAAAATAAAGCAACATTCTCAAGCTGCTATTTAAACTATTGCTGATGTACAGTGTTAGTTATTCTCAGCAATTCATACTAACCTTAGAAAATTTGCAGAGAAAATTGAGAAATGTCCCACTGTTCTTAAAAATGCACAGTATATCTAGTTTCAATCCATTAGCTTAATAAAACTTAACCTATTTTAAAAAAAAATCTGATTCACCATAGTGCTTGTACGCTTTTCCTATTCTCACTGCATTAAGTGAAATGCAAAAGGCAGATGCTTACCCCAGCAGGGAATAGCACTGAGATATTCCATGGCTTTGTAAAGTTTTAAATCAAAGGAGACCATCAGATCACCCCATCCACTTTAGGTACATCATAATCTATCTTGTTTCATCTAGTCACCACTGCACTGAGCCCCCTTTAACTTGTGTTTATTTAATGCCTGTCTACCGAAGTAGACACCTGGGGTTTTTGCTCCAGTTGTTACTGGTTGAACTGTGGTCTCTGTGGCCCCTGCTGCACCTGCAAATGAATTCTGGGCAAACAAAATGGCACAGTTTTTTGTGGCACTCTCTGCCAGGGCACTTTACACACATTGCAACTCCTTGTGTTTATGTGTGAAGACAAGGTTGATGCAAGGACGCTCAGCTCCTTCACAGTTCATGGCACTTGAGGACTCTGACAGTAGAAGTGGCAGGTATGTCATAGTGTAATGATAAAATCAGAAAAGACAGTTATTCTCCCTCCAGTACATGCTGGTGTAGATGCCACTCTGAGTAACTGGCCATCAGACTCTTTCCTGAAAGGCAGGAGTGAGGTGTTGCAGGACTATCGGTCCAAAAATGACTGGAGGACCGATACAAACCTAGCATCTGATCAGGCAGGAGCAACTACAGAACAGTTTTTTACAGAAATCAGAGGGTTCCTTCACTTCACATGTACGCAGATCTTAGAAAATAGGACACTTGTAAAAATATTTATCTGTACTATAGCTCCAGCACAGCTGAGACTAGCAGTTGGCTTCAGGTGAGCGTAGGAAATACTTCATTGTCTCCTCCTCCTCTGTCATTTGACCTGTAACTTTGATAGTGGACTTCCTTGAGTTTGAACTTTCCTGCATCACTGACACAACTGGAGCCTGGATTAGGGTGTATATTAACATACTTGAAGGCCTTTGAAGACAGCTGCTACCCTTTCTCAATCTGTTTAGCTAATGATGCAATCATAACCAGCATGAAAACACAGGTAGGCCCATGCAGAGGAGTATGTTCACCAACAGTAGGTGAAAATGGATCAATATGATCACAGCTGTCAAAAACAAAGTCATTCAAAGTATTTCTGAAGAAGTTGGAAGGAGTTTAATGAAGGGATGTAGCCACTCCATCTTTACATTCTTTAATCAGAACATGAGGAGACACAGCAGGGGCATACTGGTCAAATGTGAAAAAAGTGAATCTCCCACAGGGCCCAAAGAATGGAGGAGCCCTGATGCCAAATTAAAAAGAGTGGGAAAAGCACAGATGTCCAGATAAAGAGTCCCATGTGATTCCTTCAAGCTAGTGCAGTCGAGTTGTATTATGCCACAGAGGAAAAGGAGAACTGCTATTAAGTCTTTGAGTAGTGAGACAGAAAAAAACACTAAAGAACCACCTGTTTCCTTACAGTTTCGTTTTCTAGTTCTCATCTGCAACACTGAGACTGCACTGCCTGCAAACACAAGGGCACCTCTTGTCTTTCTTTCATCCTGTATTTGGTCATTTCTGCCTTTCCCTGAGGTGCCACTGAATTCTAAAACTCAAGGAAGGATTTAGTCAGGAAGTGGGTAGGAGTATAAAGGAAAGAAGGAGGAAGAGAAGGCAAATAAGCAGGTAAACATAAAACCAAACAAATGAAGGAATCTATAGCACCAATATCAAAGCAGCAAAAGCCACAATGGTTGAGAACCTGAGGCTGATATGATTTCCTTTCATGCCTTAGGACATTCAGTTCCACATAATCCACTGTCAAAGTCAATTATAAATATTACAATATCTGCTACTGGAACTGATCCAATCCATTGAGAAGAAAATATCAAATGCTGCCTGTAAGGTACATGAGCACTTAATGACAAGGATTTATATCAAGATACAATCAAAATGAACAAGCTGTACAAAAGAGCAAACCAAAGCTAGGTTGCTTGTGTCTCTCTTTTTTCAGTATCTGCATTTGATTTCTCAAGGGATTATTTTAAACTAACTTTCTTCAAACTTCACAGCATTAGGAAACTAAGGACCAAAGATGTTTTTTTAACACTGGCCCATAAAGTTACTTTCCTAAGTCTATGCTGATATATCAAAATAGACAAAATTATTAGATTTTTAAAACACCCAGAGCCTGGCACCTTCTGCTGAAATCAGTAACACCATCTATCTCTCACCACATGACTTTACCACTACTGAGAGGATGATCCACTCTTGAATGTGATGAATTAGTGGTATTTGAAGAAGGAAACTGTGCTGGTAGGCATAGGGAAGTGCTTTGAAGAGTTTGAAATCAGAGTACAGTCTCTTTTTGTCAAAGATATACAGGCAGAACTGTTTATTTAGAACTGGAACTGCTCCCCAGATCTTTCCCAGTTTTAGGGCAGACAGGTGAGTAATATTTTTACTATATCTGCTTGGCTAAGAAGCACCAACCCATTCTGGCAAAAGAGGGCCTTGGCCACATTTATTTGTCTTTACCCTTTCTTGACTTGTGTACAATTGCCATGTACTTCAACACAAAGCCTCTAATACTTTAGAAATTCCAGCTGGCACAGAGCAGAGCAGCATGGGCCCTCAGAAACACATGCTGCTGTGAGCGCATCAAATCTATTCTCCTCACTTGAAAGTGGCTTCTCAACAGGCAACAAATGAAGTTCTAGTTCTACCAGATGGCAGGGTGTCTAAAAGATCAACAAAACCTCCAAAATGAACATTATGATCAACATAAACCCATGGTCAAGCCTGCACTATGGGAGCAGTCCAAACCTCACCACACAAGTACAGGTTGACTTTCTCTCACCTTCTCTTCTTCTAGCAGCAGGAACAGTTTCTATTTTAACCTTAAATTCCATTGCACATACTCTTCCTCATAAGAAACTATGGAGTGGGCAGTGCAGACAGGTGGCTGGTACACTGCCACATGAGCGGGAAGTATAAAGGCCGTATCAAGTGGTGACATGAGTGGGAAAGGAGTAGTGGATTGCTTAACACAGCCTTATTTAGTGTATAAACTCAACAGAGGTAAGCGAAATTGCTAGGAGGTGCATAGAAGTGCATTCATCACAATGAAGAATCACTCAGTCCTACTGTAAAATCAGAAAGTAAGAGAGGAGACTGGGTCAGGTTTTCATTTCTAACACCTCATCAAGGCAGGTCTGGACAATTTTGATGCACCGATGCAAGTGTAACTTGTGGAAAGCAAGCTGTTTTACTGGACACACTTTGCTAGCAGACAAACTGGTATGGCACAGGCAGGCTCAGGGAAAGCAAAGCCTACAAGAACAAAAAGAATCCTCTAAAGTGATATTCCAAGTGACTGTGGATATCCTTTATGGAGGAAAATTGTGCTTCTACTGTTCCTCTTGAAAACAGATGCAAGATTTTTTTCCAGGACTGTTCATTTGACTTCTCCTGAGTACGTTAACAACTTATTCCTATATTTCTCACTTCTTTTTAATAGGAAGGATTACACTAAAAATTGTGGATAGCACAGGAGACTAGTTTTAGTCCACCTTTTTAGCACAGTAAAAATCTTTCTACACAATATAATTTCATTTGCTACAATGAATCATTATAAAGTCAGCTGAAGTGCAAGATAACATATCTTAAGAACCTTCAAAGAAAAAAATATAATGGTATCTACCTAATTATACATCAAAGAGTACTTTAGGAACACATTCTGTTATCTGCAATGTTAGACATTTTTTTAGTGCTCTACTTTCGTAATAATATAAAAACAGTGCTGCTTGAATTAACCATTCTGCATAACTGTGCTCAGATATCACAGGTGTCCAAATGTACTTTTACATGTCCACTCTATTCTTACCATTAGAGATTCTCATTCCATATTTCCCACAAAAATATTAAATTCTTAATGCAAAAGTACTTCCACTGTGGTCCTTTTTAATAACTTCAGTCTTGTCACTGTTCAGCATAATATTTTACAGAGCTTCTTTTTGAGTTAAAGGTTATGAAGTTCCAATAATACCAGTAATGTATATTGCATTTGTAGTTCAGTTTTCAATTATTTTCACATTTCTATTATCACTTTCTCCACAAGAATGTTTATATGGGGGCAGTCTCATTTTACACACAAGAATACATCTAATTCTGACACCCATCTGGTGTGCTGTCTGGAAACCTTTTTTTATTATATTTGTCACAGCATATTTAGAGGTAAACTTACTCTGTGTCATTTCAAGATAAACAGCATTTTTTCATGCACACTAATGAAATCCTAAAAATCTCCCACACTATGTTGAAAATTGGCCTTAAATCACAGATACGATGTTTTTCAAGGTACTTTGAATCTGCATATTACTTTGCATCTAAAACACTTAATCAAAGTTGATCAGAGTTGAGGTTGCAAGGGACCTCCAGAGGTCACCTTGTCCAACCTCACAGCACAAGCAGGGCCACCTAGAGCTGGTTGCCCAGGACCATGTCCAGGTGGCTTTTGAATATCTCCAAGGATGGAGACTCCACAACCTCCCTGGGCAGCCTGTGCCAGTGCTCGGTCACTCTCAGGGTGAAAAAGTGTTTCCTGATCTTTAGAGGGAACCTCCTGTATTTCAGTTTGTTCCCATTGCCTCTTGTCCTGTCACCGGACACCACTGGCAAGAGTCCGGCTCTGTCCTCTTTGCACCTTCCCTTGGGGTATTTGTATACATTCATAAAATCCCCCCTGAACCTTCTCTTCTCTAGGCTGAACAGTCCGAGCTCTCTCAGCTTTTCCTCATAGGAGAGATGCTCCAGTCCCTTAATACTTTTCATGGCCCTTCATTACACTCTCTCCAGCATGTCCGTGTCTCTCTTGCACTGGGGAGCGCAGGGCTGGACACAGTACTCCAGGTGAGGCCTCACCAGTGCCGAGTAGAGGGGAAGGATCACCTCCCCTCACCTGCTGGCAGTGCTTTGCCAAATGCAGCCCGGGTTACACTAGCCTTCTTTGTGGCAAGGACACATTACTGGCTCATGTTCAACTTGGTGTCCACCAGGACCCCCAGGTTTTTTCTGCCAAGCTGCTTTCCAGCTGGGTGGCCCACAGCATTTATTGGTGCACGGGGTTGTTCGCCCCCAGTTTCAACATGAGCCAGCAATGTGCCCTTGCAGCAAAAAAAAGGGCTAACAGTATACTGGGCTGAATTGGGAAGAGTGCTGCCAGCAGGTTGAAGGAGGTATATAAATACCTGAAGGGATGGTATTGGATCCAGTATCGATCCCTGGGGTACATCGCTTGTTACTGGCCTCCAACTAGACTTTGTGCCACTGATCACAACCCTCTGGGCTCAGCTGTTCACTCAGTTTTCAATCCGCCTCGCTGCCTGCTTATCTAGCACATACTTCAGCTTCTCTGTGAGCATCTCTTGGGAGGCAGTGTCGAATGCCTCACTGAAGTCAAGGTATACAATATCTACTGCTTTTACGTTTACCAGAACCATGATTTCCTCTCATATTCTTTTATTGTTCATTAATACATCAATACTCCTGATGTGCTACGGTTAACATTTTTAAAAGAGGTAGGTCAGACATTTGGCATTTATCAGTAGGTTCATTGTCCCTGAAATCAGTGATACATTACTCCTTCCCCATTAGACCAGGAATCAGCCTTTAATACTGGGAAGAGAGAGCCAGAAAAACAGACGAGCAACCAAGTTCATGTTTTCTTTTTTTTTTTTTTTTTTTTAATCCTTTTTTCTTTATAAATTCACTTCTTCAGGGCATCCTTGAGGATGTCTCTATGAGATGTCTGAAAGAACACAGAATGATGGGCTGGTAATTGGGATGGAAGAATGTCCTATACCCAGCAGTCCTTAAAAAAAAAAGAAACAGAAGAGTGGGACATGAAAAGCTGGAATCACTAACAGAACAGAAGAACGGGTGGTGACACAGTAAATGACTATTCAGAGACAACAGACTCCATTGCTCCTCAGCTTTGATTAAACCCCTCAGCAGGATCATCTTGTGTACGGAATGAACCAAGGGGTCCTTTGGAAAAAAATGGGAAAGCCTTGGTAGCACAGAACTAATTAAAAACTAATGGAAATCATATACCCAATGAGAAGTCATTAAGAATAGCTTAAAACTATAGATTCCTTACACATTTTACCCCCGTGCAGTTTCTTTCTTTCAAACAAACATCATATTCAAATTTAGATATGTTTCCAAATGATTCACCTTTTTACATGCAACATCCAAAATCTTTTAAATAATCTTCCTTCAAAATAAGAGTAAACTTACTTCTTTTTTTATGATGTTAATTCTCAGAGCAGAGGTGTCATAGGAGACAATTATGAAATCTCAAAGTAAAATCCATCTTTCAAAGGGTAAAAAGTAGTACAGTTACATAATTAAAAAGTTAGAGTAATAAAATAATAGTACTGGCAACTTCTTTCTAGAGATCTTGGAAAGCTGTACAAATATTGAGGTAGATGTAAGCATTATAATTTATCTGGAAATTAGGAAATATTTTCAGTTTCATTTCAGAGGCAAATGAAGGCACACAAAGGATAACTAATTAGCTCAGGGTCACTCAGTTATATCATGGAATCAAAAAGGGGATGCAGAACAGCTGTGCTTGGCCACTGTTTTAAAAATATAACTGAAAACTGCTCCGAAGTCACATGCCTGCTTCCTAGATTGCATTCCATTAAGGATTACTATCTATCCAGAAAATAGATCACCTTGTGCCTTACATTGGCAAACAAAAGAAGTTACAAATCTGCTAATAAAGTACCTCAGTAATGAAACACATATACAGTATGGAACAAATGAAAAGGCAAAGTTCTGAAGATGTTTTGTCATTTTCTTACCTGCTTTTACTACTACAGACAAATGAGAACAGGGTTGTGTGGAAAGACTAAATGATTAGAAGAAAGGCAAAACAGAATAACCTGGATAAAATGAAATTCTAGTATAAAAATGTGACTGATAATGAAGTGGGAGGAAGAAGGTGTATGCTTACATGCACTCATTTTTTGTCAGTGCAGGACTGAATCTATTCTACAGCATTACATACCAAGGTGAGAAATAATCAGATTCTATCCCACATCTATTTCCTCTAAAAATGTGGTAATGTATACACAGGGCAATACTGCAACACAATCAGCAACATTCTAGATTGGCTTCTCTAAAGGGGAAGCATAAAGAGTGTAATTCACTGGCACTATACTGAGATATTTCAACAGAGAGACAAGAGAAATCAAATAAAAAAAATGAAAGGTGAAACTCTTCCTTGATATGGTATTAGTCACTGTCTTTATCTTTAAAATAGGTGATAAAGGATGAGGCATACCTAATGTTGGTTAATATCCTGTTTGTTACCATTATACTGAATTTAGCAGTCTATTTAACAATCAGAGGATTTTAATCTCATTTGAATGTGACTCCTGAACCTAACATGGCACTTGTATGAGTCCAAACTGTTGCTGAAGAAGCACTGTTTCTTTGGGTAACATCTGTGTGGAAGTAGCTTTAAATTTACAATTCTGTTATTTCAAAAATGTCACGTATTTCTAAGTAACGAGGAATACCAGCTCCATGTGATTGTACAAATTTCCCCAATTACAAGACCAAAACACAGTGGGAAAGATAAGAGATGCTTGGGGCAACCCGAACATTTAATATCCCAGGACAGTTCAGATCTATAATATGAATGTGTTTTACTCGCAATCAACAATGAACACACAGTTCTTTCCAGCCTTATGTATCAAGCATCCTGGTTGCTATTTTATATTGCAATAGGGCTAGATAATATCAGAATGATTAAATACAAAATGTTTTGATTTGTTTTAATGGTAATATAAAGTTTTGACAGAACTGATACACCAAAGCCAAAAGGTTCTGTATTTTTAAAACCTGTATCAAATTTTCATTTGCACTAGCGCCAGTCTGTTAGTCTTTATATCAATTCTTCATTTAAGCAACACATGTAGATTAACACACCCACATACATTACTTTGCTATCATTTTAGCCATTCACCTAATCAAAAAGACAGATCCCAAAGTACACTGTAGTTGGAATTGTATGGATCTTAACAGATCCAGAAGCACATTTTGATGGCCAGGCAATAAGGAATTAGGAAACAGAGCTATAAAGGCTATCGATGCAGAAATTTGCAAATGGAGAGGTTTTGTTAAGGCTTTATCTGGAGCTATATGATTATTTTTAATTTTTTTTTTAATTTGCCCATTTTAGAAGAGGAAAATTTTATCTTGAAAAAAAACCACAAATTCAAGGTACTTTTTTAAAAGTCTAGTACATGAAAGGTTTTCTTTAGTGTGTTCTAAATGCTGTACAGATTCTCAGTCATCTTGTATTTTCTCAGTTCTCTTCTTTATTCCTCAGCAGAACACTGTCAAGGCGAATCATATCAAGGTAACTCCACAGAAAAAAATGACCATGTATATTCAGAAGATATTCATATATTTTATAACCTTGAGTTACACAAGGCAGTGGTAGTTCCTTTCAGGTTTTGCACACATAATTGCAATTTATTTTAAAAAATCCTGCAGCTTTCCATCTTGTGACAGCAAAGGCTCTCTCATCTTTTGAGTAAAACTTTGAAAGGATATCTCACTGTATTCCTTTTTATTAGCAGTCCATAATGCTAAAGCAAGAATATTCTCATTTCATTACAAATGAAAAATAATTTGCATAATCTGGGACTCAAACCCCACACAATCTACTAGAGAAAAATCATATGAGATAATGGAAAATAAGAAACAACTTCTGTATCAGACAAGGAGCTAAAATAGGTGATCTTTAGAAACATGAACAAATCAGGCATTTTACTTAAGATCTCCTGGAATTGGATTTATTTTCTGAGCAAGTTACAAGAACATTAATTTACACAATATTCAAAAGCTGGAATTCTGAACGAGAAGCATGCAAGAGCAAGCACCTCCCAGACATCCTGCCAATAAAGCTAATACATCTTTTACTATAGCCTACAACTCTGTAGAGCTGATAACTAAACCAGTTTACACCCCTGATCTGTCAGTCTTTCATATCACAGATAAGTGCCATCAACTGCAACACGATAGAAGGACTGAGTCTTTCTCTCTGTCTCTGCACCTGGAAAGCCCTCAGCCAGCAGACATTTCATGAAAATGAGTATATTTCTGCAGAAAGTTTTAGTTTTACTAAGTGTTTTGCGTTTGTGTGGCGGGGTTTTGGTAGTGGGGAGGGGGTGCAGGGGTGGCTCCTTGGAGAAGCTGCTAGAAGCTTCCCCGGCTCCAAGGCTGAGCCCATCAGTGACAGTGTCTCTGGGATAACAGATTTCAGAAGGAAAACCTGCAGCAGGGGAGGAGATTGGAAAGTGAGAGGAACCCCTGTGCAGACAGCAAGGTCAGTGAAGAAGGAGGGGAGGAGGAGCGGGGGAGGAGGGGATGCCCCTGCAGCCCGTGGTGAGACGGCAGGCTGTCCCCCCACAGCCCGTGGAGGGGAGCGGGGGAGCAGGTGCCCACCTGCAGCCCAGGGAGGACCCCACACCGGAGCAGGGGGGTGCCCCCGAAGATGGTCGTGACTTCATGGGAAAGCCTGTGCTGGAGCAGCCTGTGCCTGAAGGGCGTGGGAAGGACGCTGGAACACTGGAGCAGTTCGTGAAGAACTGCAGCCCGTGGGAAGGACCCACGTTGGAGAAGTTCATGGAGGACTGTGTCCCATGGGAGGGACCCCATGCTGGAGCAGGGGAAGAGTGAGGAGTCCTGCCCCTGAATAATAAGAAGCGGCAGAGACAACGTGTGATGAACTGACCCCAACCCCCATTCCCCGTCCCCCTGCACCACTGGGGGGGGGGGGGTAGGTAGAGAAAATCAGGAGTGGAGTTGAGCCGGGAAGGAGGGAGGGGTGGGGGGAAGGTGTTTTAAGGTTTGCTTTTACTTCTCATTATCCTGTTTTGATTTGATTGGTAGTATATTAAATTACTTTTGTTTTTTCTCCAAGTTGAGTCTGTCTTTTGCCCGTGACCATAATTGGTGAGTGATCCCTCCCTGTCCTTGTCTTGATCCACAAGCTTTTCTTTATGTTTTCTCTAAATCCCACCAGGCCTGGGTGGGAGGAATGAGCGAGCGGCTTCATGGTGCTTTGTTGCCAGCTGGGCTTAAACCACGACACTAAGTGATAATTTTTTTTGCAAAAGAATGTTTCATCAGAAAATTCATCATCTGAATTCTTGAGCATCCTCATGGCAATGAATATATTTTTCTGATACCATTTTTCATTAGTTTCCTTCCACAGAGAGATTATAATGTTCTTAATAAAACAGTATTCCAAGACAGACAGAAAGACAGACACTTTAAGGATTATTAAAACTGCCTATCACAGTGCACAAAGAGGACTTAAGAGCCTACTAAGGAATCTACAGTCAGGAGCAATCAGTTATTCACAGTATGTATTATCCACAGTCTGTAAGACTTGGCTGTAAATGGAGAGTTAGGAGCAGTACTTAATTTGGTCATCTGCAGTCCCAAAACAGAGTTGTCAGTTTTCTGAGTAGGCTGCACAGAGAAACAGGTCTGGCAGTCTTCAACAGTATACACTGAATCTGTCATAACTTTCTCATTGTTAGAGGTCCACAATATGCCTCCAAACCCTTCTTTTGGCATCTAATCAGAATGGCTAAGACTGCAATGTTAATAAAGGAGTCCAGAGACTGCTCTCTGGCTCTAAGGCCATGTGGCAGATGCATACCACATAGTATTTGACCCTGAGTCCCTCTGGGCCCCATGAATTGCCCCTCTGACCACAAGACATAATTATTTTTTACTGTGTTTTCCTTTCAGTTCAAACCACCTGAAATAACATGAAAGCTGTTCATACAGCTACTCCAGCTTTGGTTGTTCTCTGCAAAATTTTAAACCTAAAAAATAGGACTTAAATATTCCTTCCATAATGATACGTCACTGAAACAGCAGGTGAAAAAATGAGTATGTATTACCATATACTACTACTGTGCCTAGTAGCTGTACTGTAATTAAAAATTGTTAATGGTTCTATTGTAAGTGTCTAATTCATAGGTTTTATTATTTAGCCTTAAAAGATAACAGCTTCAATTTACTTCATTTACTTGAGTGAGTAATCCTGACTTGTGAAAGGAGGCCTGTTAATGAGTCACATCAATAAAGATGCAGGATTGGCCCTAAATTGAAAATAACATTTACAGTGTAAACTTTAGCTGAAAGTCACGTTTCTTTCTTCACCCCCCACCCTTTACCTGTAAACGAAAAAGAACAGCTTCATCTGAGCCAAAATGAAAACATGTAGATGCTCTCAGTTAACATTGGCTTTGTTTTCAGAATGAAATAGGAAATTTATCAAGTGAGCAGTCATTACAGGGTTATGATTTCTTTTAAAAAAAAAAATCTTTTAAATGTAGTTCAGGTGTTTATCTTTGCTCATGATCAGTGGTCAGTTCTCTTCTAAAGCAAAATTCAAAGGATCTTATTGTAAATCTTACATGAGATGCTGAGTTTATACTCACTTTATACTCAATACAACCCTAAACTCACTTCAAATCCAGTAGTAATTGTTCAGATCCAAAAGAAATGTTTGTTTCTGGATAATGCCTTACATATCATGATGTTTCATTGGCAAATATGAGGCTTTTACACGTTGTGAATGTCTATTTGACCATGTAAGGCCTGATCTTTTTCACAAGTATCAGTTCATCACAGTACAGAAGAAATTCAGTCATTTTGGTGGAGATCTTTTCTGCATTTTTATGCAGTGCCTCTACTGTGGGATTTCCCAGATCCACAAGGTACCCCTTGCACTTAACACTCCATGCTCTATAGCACTGTATTTTTTTCCTGCAACGTTGTTATTTTAGACACTATGTCAGATGATGGGCCCTTGCATCAACAGAGATCTTGTATCACTTGGCATACCACCACATAGGAGTGCTAAATCACAGTGAAGAACAATGTTTCTTTGAGGGACGTGAACTCCAGGCTACTGAGGCCAATAAAACAATCCAGTTCCTTCTGCTGAGATGAACAAGGGAAGTGAATGTATATCACAGAAGCTAGGAAGAAGTTTGTGCATTAAAACTCGTGAAGGGTGCAACCTTCAAGGTACTAATGGTGCTGGAGAGCTAATGCAAAGGAGGCCAAGCCAATGACGATTCTGATGATTTACCTTACTTTGAGCTGCTTATTTTAATGGGGGTATTGAACTCATAAAACTAGATCAGGGTTTGTAAAAGCAAAGTTTGATCCTGATGAGCTGAAATCCTGCCATGATAAGCCAGTCCCCCAGCTCAGTCCTATTAGCAATGCAGGAAGCTCCTCTTATCAACACATCAGTTTCAGACCACAGAGAACTTGATATTTTCAAGACAGAAATTAAACATTAAAAAAAGCACAAGAAACCACAGATAACACCTCAGCATTAGAATAAACCAGAAAACAACATGAAGGAAAGTTTGACTCAGAGCTCAGAGGATGGGGCCAAGAGCAGGATGAGCAAAAGTACTTAGGTGTGCTAACAGCTAAAAACCTAGCTCAAGACAGCAGCCACTGAAAGAAAAGCTAGGTTAGGCATGTCTTTGAAAAGCTTACCTACCATTTAAATCCCAGTGATAACAAGGATTTAAAAAAAAAAAAAAAAAAAAAAAAAAAAAAAAGGATCAGGAGGCCTCAGGCTGAGACTTACAGGAATCAAGGAATTAATTTTATTTATGTATGTATATATATGCACTAAGCACCTAAGAGGCTTTGACAAAATGCTAAAGTTGTGTTGGCTAGAATAATTGAAAATTATTCCCGGGGCAAGGATTTTCTTCCAGGTCTTCAGTTACAAAGGAACTGGCTGAAATGCTCTCAGAGCTACTAGATTATGAGAGAATGCACCAGTGGAGTGGATCCTTTGGAACAGCCTTGAAAGTCGCAAAGGTTAGCATTTTCCCTGATTTGTGTCAAACAGTGAAAAACAAGATGAATAGGTCCAAAACTAAATTAGTATTTCATCTGGCTACAGAAAGGGCAATGATTTTGACCTAGGGGCAAAGAAAAGCTGGATATTGGGAATGCAAGTGTGACAAGGTACTGACCACAGCAGAGGTAGAGCTAAAACTCAGGGGGCTTCATGAAGTATAGGGTATCTGCCAATTTCCAGCCTGGTATTCTGAAAGACTTAGCACATGCATTCCCATGAAAATATTTTTAATAAAGGTCTCAAGTTGTCATATGAACAGGTAGCAGCAATTATTGAGCTTGTGTTTACGAAGTAGTGGGGACAGAAAAAGTGATCCAGAGAGTTACTGCACTATTTGGACCTCAGTGGAACACAGTGCTTCCAAACAGATGTCACTGGTAGACAGCAATGAATACAAAATGGATTCAAAGGCAAGTAAGCCCAGACTAAACTTGACAGCATTCTTTTTTTAAAGAGAGCTGGCTTTAAAAGAAAATCCTTAGATATCCTCTGTCTGGACTTCAGTAAAATAGCTGATACAGGGCTATGTGGGAAATTAATAAATAATGCTAGAGAAGAAAGAGGTAAAAGAGGAAGTGTTAGACGGGTATGGCTAAAGGAAAAATGGAAATAGAGTGTTGGATACTTGACAGTGTTGAAGGGGGCAATTTGACATTGGAGGGAGCTTAATGGTAGTTACTAAAGGATCAGTTCTGGGGCCAATTCTTTTTAAATTTTCTTTCTTGATCATGGTATAAAAATATGGTATGATGACATGAAGTGAAGAAGCATTGTCAATGCAAAACAAAATCAAGTCACTGCAGAGAAAAAATGGAATGATCTGAGGACAAGAGTAATGGAAAAGAGTGTGGACTGCAATACTATTTACTTGAGGACCTAATTGCAAATCTTTCTGCAGTAAATGTAGGAAATCACTAGTGGAAAATGACTGAAGAAAAGGACTTATCTTGGCTATGAGGCACAGATTTACCAGGAAACTAGAATGTCCTTCCTCTCTTGCACCAGCATTTATCTGAGAGCAAGTACAGCACACATACTCCCACTGCATGTGATGCATTTTCAGTTGTTCAGCTGCCTAGACCCCCAGTCAGATCATGGTATGCTTAAAGGCTGATCACAGAACAACTATGAGCACTGCAGCTATGACAAGAACGAAGACAAAATCAGGATGTATTACTTGAAGAATTTTCCATGGACACAGAGAACCATGTGTGCCATTATAGAAGACATTGGTAACAAGTGACAATTCCAGCCACCCATTAAAGAAAAAGGAAGACAAAAACAGGAACAGGTGGAGGGAGGCTACTAGGAAAAGCATGAGAGTTATGGCTGATGTAATAGCAGAGCTCTGAAACTGAAGTTGCAGGAGGTCTTGGCCACTTCTTTTTTCTTGGGTTGAAATTGGCAGTCTTGGCCAGCCTGTCTCTATTGGAAGTAAAGAAACAGTCCGAACTAGAAGCAAAAAGTTCTTCTTTTTTTTTTTAAAAAAAAGTCTTACAACAGCACAGGTATCTTAACAGACTTTTTAAGCAAAGCTTTAGATTTATATTTACAACTTGATGCAGATCCAAGATTACAGACATAGAAGAGATGTTAAAAAAATAACAACTCTGCATGGTTTATTTTCATGCATTGTGGAAGAGTGCATTGTACACTCAGAGACAGAATCAGTAACTCAACCAAAGAGTGATACGTTTACTGTGTTCTGCAAGAAAGGCAATTATCATCACCACATCATAATACAATCCCATCAGAAAAGATTCTCTCACCCTGAGCCAACACACAGAAACATAATGCCTTCAAAGATTTTTTTATAGCCCCCTATTCTAAAATTTCCAGGGTTAAACAAAAAAAACCCCAACCAACCAAACAAACAAAAAAACCCCACACACATAAAAAAGAAGATTTTATTTTAAAAGTGTTCTGACTGTTAAGGCAAAAAATGTGCCTTTTTGTAAGACCCTTTTGTAACCAGGATTAGCTAGCAGAAGGACCAAACAGTAAAGCCTGGGTTTTCATTCATTCCTCCAAATAGCCTCCAAATAGCTCACTGTTGCATTTTTACTGGTTTATATCTTACTTACTAATTTTTGCATTAAATCAAAGTAATAGTCTTTTCAATCTGTTATCCTGTCTTCCACAGTAGCCACAGGCAGATAATTTATGCAACAGTTTAAACTTTCTTCCTTGATAAGGAACTGTTTGATATTGTATTGATGCATAAAGTTCCTTCCTCACCTCTGGCAGGTAGTAGTTAGATTACATCCTGAAAACTTACGTGCTGGATGATAGCCATTCCTTTGACTATTTCTAATACAAGCTAGCATTACTGTTGTTTGTGTGCTAAACATCCCTGTAAAGTAGGAAGGCCTATCTAGAAACATGGGCCATATATGACTTGTCAAAACAATTGATTGAGTCTGGCTGCTCTCTTCTCTTATTTTCCTGAGGCACAACTGAGGAGGGAGCGGCCAGCCACCTGAATAGTTCTATGCCCAGCCTTCTTTCCAGCAGCCCAGCATGTGACAGTCACAGAAAAATGGGAAAATGGCAGTGAAGGGCTCTTGTAAAAGAAAGCAGTGGTGACTGGGATAGATCAATGATTCAGGAGGTGGCAGGGAAGAATAGCCAAATCTTTCCTTCATAGATATGGACAGACATATGCTGCATTGTGCATCAGCAATATTTCCATTGCTTCAGAGAAGCATCAGATCTAGCAAGCATACACAATCTCATTGATTTGGGCTTGTCCAGTAAATCCAGTGCCATATGGATTCATCCGATTACTGTGCAAGTGCAAATCCTCTGGTCAGTCAGTCTGTTATGTGCTGGCCACATGACCATGGAAGAGCCATGGCACATGGCTCAAGTGCTTTTATAAGAAGCTGTGTGACTGGCCATATCAGAAACACTGGGCATCACCAACATAAATAAATAATGGCAAAAAAGATTATCCCCATATTAAGGTACCAATCTAGCATTCAGGTCACTAAAATTCAGTTTTGGTCTACAAGAGATTCTGTCTGTGGTCCAGGACAAATCACCTAGTGTTCCCTTGGTGTCAATTCTGTTCACTAGATTAGGGGCATGATAATACTCTGCTGCCTTAGAAGCCTGTTGTAAGGATTAATACATTAAGGATTCTTAAACATTCAGATCATATGTTATTGGATGATTACCCAAGGTAGCGAGAAATGCCAGACCCTTTTATTAATCCCATGAAGTTCATTGCTTCAAATCTTGAGGCAGTGAGGCCACATTTATGTAAAAAGGATTTCCTGCTATCAGTTTTAAACTGAAAGGCTATGATTTCATTGTGAACCCTTTGTTCTTGTGTTCTGAGACAAATTGGTGCACCTTCTTGACCTTCTCTAAACCATTAATAATTTATACACCTCTTTCATTTCACCCCTTACTCATCTCGGCTCTTACGTAAATACTCTAATCTTTTTAATCTCTGCATGTATGGAACTCTTTCCATGCCTCTAATCATTCTCATTACTATTCTCTATTTCCCATTTCACTTATAGCCTAAGTGAAATGAAGTGACCAAACTGAATGCATATTCAAAATGGAAGGTTACTATTGCTTTATGGAAGATGTTTACAATAAATTCAATTTATTTCTAAATTTCAGGATCCTCTTTTTTTTTTTTTTCCCCCTGGTGTGTGTACCTCTGAACATGGCTGCTGTTCATTTAGAACTTCTCACGGTGTGCAAACAGTTCTAATAATTTTTTTCCAATGTCCATTAATATTTTCTTACATTATCAGCTGCTGTCGGAGTACAGACTTCCAAACTATAGCTCCCTGAATTCTGCACCCTGGTGTTCTCTCTGTTTTACTCTTGTTTAACTTCTTCTGTCTCTCCTGTGTCAGCACAGCTGTTTCCTGAGCTTTGCTTAAAAATCCTGTTTTTTCTTCAATTTTATTTCTGTTACTTAAATAATTAGTATCCCACCATATCTTGTACTGCTGCCTTACGCTATTGTTTTGCATGAACCCAAACCTGACCATCTGGGCACAATGAGGAGACCTTCACTCATCTATTGCACTGGTCTGTCTGTTTCGTTTGGCATTCCCATATCTGCTCCCACGAACAATCTTGCTTATCTCTTGGGATCTTTTCCTGTCTGTTCGCCTTCCTTTCTGTTTTGCTTTAAATCAACAGTCTCCTGAACATCTTGATTGCCAACTGTGCCATACCATCATTTTGTGTTACCCATGAGAAGGTGCCCTTGTGCTCAAAGTCCTGCTGATGCTGACTGGGTTAAATCTGGCGGCGGCGCAACATTGTCTGACCACAGTAATCTCAGGCCAAACACATACTTTGCAAAACACACATGGGCCTCTCTAGTTGGAGCTGTTACCTGTGTGTCCTTCAGACAGGCACTTCCCGGAAATGTGTGTAGCATCTTACAGGTGACTGTTACCAGAAGTAAAGTCTATTCTCACCTTCTGCCAGAACTGAGATGTATTGCATACTGTCTTTGAATTCGTCATCCAGCTACATATATGCACTCAGTTAGATATTTATGTCTGCTAAGCAGACAGGATCTCTAACTGGTCTTAGTGATGCCTGTAATTTCATACATGCGATGTTGTCCATTTCATATCAACTCCTAAGATTATGACTCAGTTCTCTATAAACAAAATGTCTCAACCACACAGCTCATCCATCATCTTATATAAGAGATAGCTTCATGTGATACTTACTCCTCGCAGTCTGGTCCATGCCAGAGTATAAACTTTTTTACTCTCCTTAATCCCCACTTTCAGTACAGTGTTGTGTTGAGATAGCAAGCATATGTGCATCTCAAGAAAAGAAGCAAACATAATAACGTCATCCATTGCTGGAATCCATCTCACAGAGATGCGTGCACTGTGTTTGGGAAAACCAGTTCAGTATTTGCTAACTAGTAGTGACTCTTGCTCCATGTTGTAGTTCTGGAGTCTTCACAACACTCAGTCATCCAACTGTACTCAGAATGCAGCTTTTCTGATGAGACTGCTCACAGTGCTGGTACCTAGAAGTGAGCTGGTGAAAATGTTTACTTGCAAAAAGCTCAGTCTGTGACTCTAATAGCTGGTTTTTGTGTCTCTTGATGCTTTCTGACAAATTCTGCAAGCTGCTGCCTTAGCAGCCACAGCATCCTTGGTTTCCAGCAGGACAAATACTTTAGGCAAATACTTCAGCTATAATATTTTTATTCTACAAATGCCTGTTCTTGGACCCATGACTCTTCTTATGTTGCATCACTATGTGTTAAAACCTGTCTCACAGGCTATTTGTAAGAGCATGCAGTATCTAGGAGGACAGTTATTCCTCTTTATAGATCATTGGCTCCTATTTGGATGCTGCTAGACAGGTTTCATTTCTCTTTTCTATCAAGGACTCCATTGCTGTTCAACAGTGGCACTTACACCTGCATCTGGACTACAGGAAGTTCTAACAGATAACATCATTTGGGGAGGAGAGGTGCTTATGGACAGTATGTATTCAGCCCACTGACTTCAGAAAGGTTTACTGTCTTTCATCACTTGGTAGACACCCTTCTTAAATCTAACCATTTATCAGTCTTATTTATCAGCTGGAATTATAATGTAGCTGGAATTTAATTGGTTGCCAGTCTAATAACATAGCTTCAGGCATTATTTGACATGAATATATGTGTGTGTGTATATATATATATATACACACACACTAGCTTTGGGATCGCTCACATGTGGCAGACATCTCTTCTATAGGCTTCCTTCGTTACCCACACTGCTGCTTACCACTCCTATGGTAGTTTCAGTTTGGGGATAAGACATATTTCTAGTCCTCATCCCTGCCCACAGACTGGTTTGTATTTGGGGGTTTTTTTTGTGCTTTTCATACTGCTTTCTGATGTCTGCCCTAGATCATAGTATCAGCCTCAACATCTCCTGGTTTTCTTTAATTTGAGCCAGTAGATTGCTTTGAGTTTTTTTTCCTAGCATCCACTATTGCTTTGATAGTTTCCCTGCATAGTGCAACAGTCTTCGTTATTGGAAGCTATGCTGTTGCGCTGGATGTATGTCTCTTGACAGTCTTTCCTGTGAGAAAATTGTCTGCCACATACAAATCTGTCATTAACAAGGAATCTTTAATGTTTCCAGAGTTTCATGGGGCTACAAGAGTTGTCAGCTCTTGGTATAATTATTTCCTCTTCTGCTTGGCTTTAAGTAGAAAATAACAAAAACAGCACAACAGCCTCTTGTCCATGATCTCCTTCTGTGGGGTCACTTTACTCATTAAGTACTTTTATCAGTCTTCCCAGTGTTTCAGGTACAACAGCATCTTATTCGCTTCTGTTCCATCTTTTCCCAAAAGGATAGTAAAAAACCCTTTACTGTCATTTTCTCACCTTTATTCCTTTGTGCATATACTCAATTACTTCTTTAACCTCTTCCTTGTTTGTGTAGGTTATTTTGTCTGGAATTCCACCATCACATTTTTAAAAGTCCCTCCAGGCCATCTGTTTACTTTACTCTTAGCTTTATTTTCTAGTTAATCATATTTGAAGGGGGAGGTGTGTCTCTCTGGAATTATTGCTGCTGACATGTTTCTGCATCATGTACTGGACAATATTACAAGAAGACTCCATGTTTATAACACTAACCTGGGTTTTTAATAAGCAAACTATTTACACAGATGCTGAGACTGCAATTAACACCGAAACGATGTGCATGCAGATTAGTTTACATGTGGTCTTTCAGATCTCCCTGCAACCTATGTTCTTCTCCCTGGTTTCACACAGATTGCTGTACTGCGTTATCTTTATTTACTTTCGCAGCCTAAGGAATTGTACGTGATTTAACAGCAGCTAGAGAAGTCAGATGCTAAGCTCTTATCAGTAGTGGTGGCAGCTGTTATTGCAATAAATCTGTCTTTTCCAGCTTGACTTTATATTTAGGTACTCACTTAAGCAAGACTGAATCTATGTTAAACAGAATTCCTCTTAAAAAAGGGAATTTTAAGTATTAGCTCTGGCAACTTTATGTATTTACTAGGAAAGCAAATTTTCCAAACTTTGTGCTCATGTTGCACATATAATAGAGGCATATGAAGATAAAATTACCAATTTTGAGTACTGATGAGCTTTTCTTAAATCCATAACTGGTCTTGTACACCTTATCTCACTTGGACTGTGTCACCCATATAAGAGTCTGAAAAGTCTGTGCCTAATTAAGCAGTGTATTATGCTGATAGAAAAACCTTTAACATACTCAGATTTACTCTTTGATCATAGACTATGATGATATTGCCAAGATAAGGATAAAAGGCACATTTAGAATTACTTTAGCCTAAATATTTAAACATTACTATTTCTAAATTCAAATGTATAGAGACATGTTCTAAAAATACATTAGCTACTAAAAATAAACTAAGGTCTTCCTATAGTTTTTGACTCAAGCAGCTAAACATGGCAAAATATATCGCAATATTTTGTTAGGACATTAAAACATGACCATTAAAATATGGTATCTACTGTGGAGGGCTCTATAGTCAATAACTCCTGTGTTAATCTAGAAACATCCCGTAATAATTCAGGTAAATCTGAGAAAGAAATGGCAGTTCAGACCTTATGCTTAAAGCATTGTGTTCTTTAGTGTAAACTAGCAATGAAAAATTCAGTTCACATTTAAAAATTAAACAAACACCTATAAATACAAGATATGGCATCAATTACAAAATGAAGATTATATTGACTTTAAGAAAATCCAGCTAATTTTCATTCACCCAAATACATTCAGTCTTACTTTAAAATTAATATACAAGTAGAGGCATATTGCATTTTTCCAGGAAGAGAGACAGAATATGTTTTGTTACTTCACACTGCAGTAGAAGTGGCCACATCTGCTCACCTCAGAAAGCAGATGGATGTTCAAATACTGTATCAAAGTATATATTTCAAGGAGAAAATTTAACTGCCTGGGTGTCACAGTTTAATTCAATATAGCTGAAGCAGGAAGATTAGAATTTTTAAAAATTTCCTGAGTTAATTGATTGATGAATAACAGCTTCCAAGAACAGACCTTTATTCATCTCATTTCATATACCCTGATCTGAAATTCACTCAGATTACCTCAGGTCGTAAAAAGTGGTAACTAAGGACACACTGAAGTGTGCACTGCACACTGCACACTTGCAGTTTCTATTTTCTAGCATTTTTCTGGGATTTTAATTTACTGGAGATACATGACCAGAATACGTATTTCTGTAAAACTACTTTTAGAGCTTGAGTCAAGAAATATTAAGGGCAAGTATTTTCCCCACAGTGTTTCTGTGAAGAGCAGTAATGACCTTGTGCCATTTCCTTCTCTCAGGAGAGAGAAACTTTTTACAACTCTTAACCGTAGACAAATGAGTAAGCTTCTCAGCTCCAATGATAAACATTTTTATAAAGATGGTTATTGATGCAAATGCTTCCATGCTTTCTGCCAGATTAGCTTTCCTGCCCAATAGCTTATACAATTGAAGAGGTGTTTGCTAAAATGATAGCTATATAGTTACAAACACCTTAACAACAGAAGAACACCAGCATGACGTCTAGAACATGAAATCTATACACATCATAAGTTATTGTGGATCTATCTGATTTTATCGCTGCTGAATGGTTTTAAAACATTGGATTCCTTTCACTTGTCCATCCCCAGCAAGCATATAAATGTCAACTCTTTCAATTATAGATACGTAATAGCAGGCAACCAAATTGCCTAAATAGTAAAAGGGAAATTTAAGAGATTTAGGTTTTGAGATAGCCAATTAGAAACATAATAAAAAGCATAAAGATTTGGAACATAGTTCAAATCGTATCTTCTGAAAGAATGATCTATGATGCATTATATTCAGCAGCTCCATAGCTTGCAGTTTACCTCATTTGAACTGGGTACAGCCCTGTACAGAACATACATGTTTTTCATAGGGACACTGTGACAGGATGTTCCACACTGAATAGGCATATCACACAGTGACTATATTTAGCCCTTCACTGGCCAGTGAATGGAAGACAAGGACCTTCCTAGTCACCCAGACTGAGTGAATGAACAAACATTCAATCTGTGAACAACTGAAGGAAAAATTAAAATTCATGGAGAACTTGGGGTTGTTTGTTTAGCATAATCCTAAAATGTGTGCTGTTCATGCAAATTTATATAAAAAAATGAATACTTGTTCTTCAAAAATAAATAAATGTTTTGCAATAGAACTCCATCATCTCTGATGCTGATCATGGTGGTTTTCTTTTGTCATGAGAGTGATCGAGTATGACCAGTTTTAAGCAGGCCATATCATGTAATTATTATCAACATCCATATACATTCAATTGGACAAGTAATTTTTTTCTCACTGATATCAGCTTCCATCAGCTCTATGGATAGACCTTCTTTTTGTCTTCTAGAATGTTCATAATATTATTGGGAAATTGATTTCTAAATTATAAATGAGGCGGGGTCATTTATAATAAACAGTCATTTTTAAAATATCAGGTTTTTGGAAGTCAGTTTCTAACATTAATATGAACTGTCATTGCAAGAGGTTTGTTGAGCACAGCTAGAGTAAACAGGATGAGCAAAGTGCAGCACAATAACATTATAGAATAGAATATTATTGAGCAGAACAGATAAAACGGGATGCCAAAAAATATATGGTGTGAGGAGTCAGAAGGTTTAAGAAACTATGAACTTTAAAATGATTGTTTCACTTACAGCTTGGTGCTGATAATTAGTTGTCAGCTAATTGGTATCATCTAAACAAGTGGCTAGCTGAGTTTACTAGCTGTATATAGGTAACTGTGTAGAAAGAGCCTAAAGCCCAGGCTCAAGCTGAATTTGTCACTTGACTTGAATTTGACTTATTCAAGGGTCAGCTCTACAGCAACCCAACTACCGCACCTAGTAGAGAAACCCCATGAACTTTTGAAAGCACATGAGGTTATGCTTACTTGCTACATGGATGCACTGCAAGATACTGTGACTGATTTGCCCTCAGGATGGCATTGTGTCATGAAGGTCAGCAAAATGAGATGGCTGAAGGTTCTTCCAGGAAGGCCTCACCAAGTCCCACTGACAAAGCCAAATGGTTTGTGTGAACTCCAGCTCCAGCTCATGGAAAACACATTGTAACAGACGTACAGTTTCAAAGTTTCAAAGCATTTTGGGGCCACACAGCTCACATACAGAGTGTAGGTATGGCCAGAGGCTATTAACAGTTGAGATATCTTTGTATCTACCTGCTAAATTATATACATAAATAACAAGTAGGTCACATGGCCAAATACCACTCTACCTGTTCCGATCTTAACACTGTAAACAAGAGGTAACTGCTTCCACAGAGCAGTGGAATGAAGGTGCCACAATATTAGCAGCATCACAGCAAGTGACAGGCTCTGATGTGACAGAATAATAATAGAAAATATGTCTATTTCAGGGAGAAAACATACTAATTTGTAGTCAACTCCACACGGTGGAGAGATACTGAAAACAACTCCTTAAACTGGCTTCCTAAGAAAGATGGTAGGATATTAGCTTATTGCCTCTCTTTCCTGAGAGACACAACCAAGTGCATTACACAGAAGAATAACGAGTGCTATTTTTTAAAAAGGGTAGTTAACTATTTCTACTAATAACACTTGGCTCTTCATATAAATTTTTCCATCTCACCTGCACCTCACA
Source organism: Haliaeetus albicilla (assembly GCF_947461875.1). Lineage (NCBI taxonomy): Eukaryota > Metazoa > Chordata > Aves > Accipitriformes > Accipitridae > Haliaeetus > Haliaeetus albicilla. Next base: position 35,081,100 of record NC_091484.1, on the reverse strand, counting down.
GCACTTTGTGAAAGTTGTGTTTTGTAGTCCCTTTCAGCCAGGGAATTCAAAAGCAAAGCATTGCCAAAGTGGGGATGCCTCTGAGGAAACACCAAAGGAGGAAAAAACATGCACAAATTATTTCTGTTGCTGCCAAGAACATTAATCTCCTGTGTCCTCATCCTTGCAAGTTCACACCTGGAGGAGGCTGCATATCAGAGTTATAGAGGGAAGGGTAAAGGTAAGCAGGCTGACTGGAAGGAAGCAGTGAGGGGAAAATAAGGGGCAGGAAAACCTTGGAGGAAGTACAGTTTGATAGAACAGAATGGGGAAAACTCACACAGTTGGGAGGGACAAGACCCGGAGGTAAAGATGGTTCATTGACATTTATAGAGACCGCCAACCACCTTGGGAAGTAGACCACAGATATGACAACCCTGCGCTGCACTACAAAGTTAGTTCTAGTGGGGAATATGGCATCTGTTGCACAATGAGTAACATTTCACCACAATTTAGGGGACAAAATAAAGAAGCATCTAACTGAAGCTACTAGGAAATGTAGTAGACAACAGGTAATTCTCTACACTACAGACTGGGGTTTGCTTTTCCGACAACTGCTAAATGAGAGAAGGCTCTACTTAGCTTCTAGCTAGTGGAAGACAGCTGAGGTCCACCTGTCTATATTAAGAAGTGTATTTCTTTCCCTTATGTCATTATTCTTCTACAGAGGTCAAGGAATGCAAGAAAAACTCTCTGCTGTGCAATTCACTAGAGCAGAATACAGAGCTCCTCTTCCAAAATCCTTTAAGCAACATCTTCACTTTGTATCCATTGCTAGTAGAATCTATAATCTACCATATGGAGCTCACAGTAGACACTGCATTGTCTCAATTCCAGCAATTATCTGAAAAACACTGTTTCAGCCACTAAATCTACAGTTTTAATCAACTTACAAAACCAAACCATCCCCAGCAGTGAGCCACTGCACTCCTCAGTGTTTAGGCCTCATGGAAATAGTGATTGCATCTGTCACCCTAAAAGACCTACTCTCTCTTAGGCAGCTCTTCACCACCCCTACAGTCAGACTCCACACTTAAAATTAATCCCTCTGAATTTAGGCAAGAATTTAAATACAGAACAGTGCCCCAGTTGTTGCTTATTTGGACCAGAATTCCTGTGAATGATAAATGACAGGGTTTGAGACAGAACTGTTAATGAATGCTTATCTGTATTCATCTGATTCCTAGCTGACCACAGACTTCCATACTGCTCTTATGATATGTTTTATGGGAACCCTTCTAGTATAATTGAATTTCTTGGCTACCATTTCCTTCACAACAAGAAAAAAAAGGAAAAAGCTGAAAAAAACCTGGTACGGACCTCATCAGTGCAATTTCCAGATAATCCCACTGTTCAAGCGAACAACAATGCCAAAACCATTTATTTATAAGATCTTTAATTCTAGCCACCCTTGAGCCTTGCAAAATCAACTGCACCCTAGAAAGAAAGCAAAATACAGTAGATCACTTCATCTTTTCTATAGTAGATCTCTATTCTGTGCAATGCTCCCACATGTTTAGTAATGTGGGAAGGACTGCAATTTCCTGTTGTATCAATCCCAAGGAACACAAGTCCTGCTAAGAAATGTAAGTCTCTGTAACAAATGTGATCTTTAAAGAAACAGTGTGCAGGAGGCTTGAAGTGTTTAGTTACTAGCTAGCCATGTAGAATATATCACATAACACTTAAAACAGTCATCTTTTGACCAGACATTAATTCTATCACCTCATATTAAGTCTATCACCAGATATTTAACTCTGCCTGGCCAGACTCCCCTACATCTTATCCCTGCACATTTACACTTATTTTAATTTAAAATAAAGAGTAGGTAAGGTGGCCATCCAGTACTGATGGGACATATAACATCCTCTTTGTAATAGCACAGGTGCTCTGCATTAAAGAATTTTTTCAGATATCCAAATTCTTAAATATTGGTATACTACCATACAGACAAATTGATTAAAACATACAGCCAATAACCTATTTGTCTCTAATATTTTGTCCCAGCAATCTGGAAGAAGTGTAAAACATATTGCTAAAAATAATCTTTCCAAAGCAGACAAACATTCAAGTAAACTTCTGTTTACTTTTACTATTGTTTCATCACTGTTGTCACCAAGAGCCACAGTCATGGACCATGAAGTCACATCACCTTAACTGCTGAAAAATTAATATTTACTATGTAATTGAGCTTACTTGTACATTGTGAAAGGTAATTGTCAAAGGTTTCAGGGCAGAAAACTGAACACTTGATGTCATCAAAAGTGAGACAAATGTCTGGTGTCTGCCCATAATACGGTGTAATTCAGTGCCATACTTCTGCAGTTAACAATACTATAAAGAAAACAAACCATATCTGCCATAGAATTTTGCTTTGTATCCCATATCTTCACTTCCTGTCTTGTTTGTATACTTTTGTTGCCTTGTATAAATACACAATATCTACATCCTCATTTTTCTAAGGAGAAAACATCTGGGTTTTTTTTGCCTTCCCATCAAGTTTGAACTGTCTTTAGTTTGGTAGAGTTAAGATGCATGTGGAAAAAAAAAATCAAAAGCCTCTACATTATTCAACAGTGTTTGACAGGAGTACAGAACTAGGAAAAAACATATCTTTGAAGTGCATGTGCTATCATATTGTGACATTATATTACCAGGTTGTGATAAAACATGATACTATGTGAAATGATGATACACCTTTGTCATGGAGAATTTTGGCCGCTTTGGAAGAGTATCACTTGCTGTTCTGAGAAAGAAAAATTCTAAGTTATCAGGAAACTTACAGGATGGCTGCATCCAACACTGAAGAAAATTACTTGGAAATAGTTTCAACTTCACTGCCCAGAGCATACATTAAATGCATTATCTGTATTGAGCTCTGCTGCAGCTCTAAATTTAGTGAAATGTGGTTTTCACTGAGGCTAATGAAACTGGTAATCCCTATGGAGAGTGAAATTTCAGGATTTTTTTTTATTCAGTGGCTTCTCATTTCCCAGCCAGATCACCTTAGGCTATGATTTATCAGAGCTCAGAAGCTAAGGTTTGAGGGTCTTTTTAAATACGTGAATAGGAAACCTTTATGGAAAACTTGGTGCTGAACGAAGAAGTGATAATGATACTATTGCACTACTATAAACTCAGAACAAGGGTAGTAGGTACCTAGCCACTGAAATTGCCTTCTTTTGACTGAGATCTAAAATAGAAGTGTAATTAGCAGAAACCTTTCAAAAGATTTTTTTTTTTTTTCCCTCAAGACAAAATGCCTATACCCTTATTTCAGTAGGGTATGAGTCTGTAGTTCTACATACTGCCAGGTCACATAGCAGTAAACCTTTCTTCTGGCTTAACTGTGGGCACATAACCATAGTTCTATTGAATTTGCTAGATGACACAACCTGGAGCTTATACAGGTTTCATGGTTTTGAGACAACTGTATGTCACTACAGAAACACCTGCTTCCCCCTAAAATTGGAGTGACACAGATCATCCATACCTGTCTGGCATAAAGTCAGCAGGAGCAAAGCCAGCCCACCAAAAATTTTCAGAGAAGTCTAACCTAGCCATGTGAGTGGGGTTGTTTTGTCCTGTGGTGAGAGTGGTTTCTATCCGAGACTAAGGGCTCTAATGTTGGATTTACTGTATCATCATTTTATAGCTTGTACACAGATCCAAAGATCAAACAAACCCATTTGATGCTCAGTAAAAAGTTATAAGGATGGGACTTACCTCTAGATTAAGACATCTAAAGATAGGGTTCTACATGTGAGCTAGATGTCCACACTCCCACTGTAGTTAGTGGCGATCTAATCAATATAGCTGATAGAATCCAAAAGCAATTCAGCTCAAAAGTCTGTTCTGAATTTGGCAGCTCATAAGGCCAGCATGGTTAAGAGCACTGTTTCTGTGGCCAATTTTATACAAACGAATGACGTGTCTGTCAACCCACTTCATTACTTTTGATTCCTGAACCTAAATGACCAAGGACCCACGCATAGCAGGATCAATCATACAGTTTTGTCACAAGGCTGAAATTCACGTCTCTAACATACCATAAGGGCCACGCTACTTCCAGTGTCATCACTATCTGTATCTGTACTTCATCTCTGTGTCTTTACTTCAAAGCTCCACTTAAAAGCAAACAAACCAGAAGCATAACAGCTCAGATTTGGTTTAACACCACAGCTCAAATGGTGTAAGTTCCTATCAGCATTAATATCTCTTGGAGAAATATATAATGGCATAATCTACACAAAGCACCTAAAATTACCTAAATGCTTGAGGTACTGATCTGCCTGCTGAAACATATACAGATCCTATACATACTCTAGGCAGCCTTTGCTGACTAGCACCCAAGAAATCCAGTGTGGAATTTAAATCTCCCCCTACACAGACTTTTCAGGCTCTGCATCCAATAATTACACCTTGGCATTACAGCAAGGTTCAAGCATTCTCTCATACATGACATTTAACTGAAAATGGTTCACCCCTCAGGGAAAGTTTGGATGAAGATGATAAAGATATCCCCTGCAGATCAGCTTAAAAGCTTTTCAGCTTCAGATGAGAGTCTGACTGTATTAGTATCAGCTAATCGATTTGGGGAACAAAATTCTATTACCTGAGGTTTAGCCTGTTTTACAACTGCCCTATAGTTTGCTGGTAAAGCTGAATAGTCAGAGACCAAGTCTTACCAGATGTAGCAGACACTGGAAATTGGATGCTTTCCAGCTCAGCAATTGGTATAGACACTATCTGGATTATGCAGTCCCTTATTAAGAATTGTCAAGGATTAGCCAGAACTAAAAACACTTGTGGGATTAGGGGTTTATTTATATGGGGACAATCATGAAAGTGAATTAACTAAAAATGTTACTTTAAAGAGAAGCTGTAAAACTGCATTAAACCCTAATGTGGATGTTCTCCTTTAGAATTACACTTGAATGATCTAACTTCACTGTAGAAGTAAATTAAATTAAATTAGGACCACTTGAATTCTGGATAAGAAGGTCCTTGGAGGTTTTAATGACGTTTAACTGATCTATTTCTAAGTCACATCTTTGGTTGACTCACATTAATTTTCATGAATTGCTCCATGTAGATAAGTCTCAAGTTCTGAAATGAGGAAATCCCACAAAAAGAAAAGTGACTGCTAAATTAACGACAACAAAACATTTCTAAAAACAGTTCCAACACAGCTTGTTCATCTGCAAAGGCAACAGTTAAGTAATCACAATGAGTCTGGATCTGCATACTGAAGGACAAGATTTAGTAACAGACTCTCAAATAAGCCTTCTTGTGACAATGCCCAAGTGAGGCTCCTTATATACTTCTCACTTTGAAAACCACTTGCTCTGTTAATTGTTGTTTAGCTAGTTTTACACCAAGATTTTAGGAAACTCCAACCATTTTGGAAGGCATTTAGGCCAAGGTTAAGATTTATAATTAAAGAGCTGTAAACTAGTGACATGTCAAGAAAGCAGCTTTCTTTTCTCTTTTTTTCATTCCAAGTTCAAATGTTGGAGGCAAAAAGAACAAAACAAAACTCAAAACTCCCCTTTCTTTTTTTCCATTTCTGTAATCTACATAATCCATGGTTGACAACTTCTACACAATCTAGTTTTTCTATGGTATTAGAAAGTCAATGGGACAAATGGCATTACTGACCTTTCTGCTTTATGGATGTTCAATAACCTATTTCCAGAGGGGAAGGAACTACATGGCTCTATAATATTATTGATATTTGAGTCTAATTATGCACCAGTTTGTCTGTCGTAAATTCAGCTAGTTTACCATTGTCATCTTTCTATTGTGCATCTAGAGCTCCTTCTGTGGTTTTACTGTCTGTAGAACAAATGCTATTACAGATACTTATATTTGGGGTGTGCATAAGACTTCATTCCCTCATACAAGGTTTCCTTTTCCTTAAGAGGTGTAATATAAAATAGGTTTCCTTACAAAGAGATAGTTTCTCAAGTCCTTCTCATGACATGTGCAGTAATAAGTATCATATCACTATAGATGGGTTGTAGTTACTGCTGTTCAGGGAGTATCTCTGTACTGAGAGGTGAAAAAAAGACTGGAACCAGGCTAAAAGCTGGTGAACCATTGGCTTGATCCCTTTTGTCTTCACCAATGCCAGTAGCTAAGGGTAAAAGTATCCATATTATGCTTCAAAAGAAGCAAACTCAAAGATTTTTCTTGGGCACAGGATAATCTGTGGAGGCCTGACCTCTGTTGCTAATAGCAAACACATGTTTAGATTAAAATGCAGGTCTTAAAATATCCTACTCTTGAACACGTGCACCTACAAGGATGCTATGTCTAATTTAGGCCTTTTGGGAGACTTACTATTTTCACATCATATTTTACTGATGTCTTAGTATAGTTGCAGAAATAAAGTACAACATGTTGATTCAGTAACAACCACGTTTCAAAAATGAAGATTGATATGGTACTTTCTCCTCACTTAAAACAATAAAAGATACTTTGTACCAAAACCCAAAGCCACTTCATTATTGTTATTAATTATAGTCTGAAACAACATCCGTCCTATCAGAGTTGTTAAAGGAGCAGAAAAACTAAAAAGTTATTGTAGAGCTTAGCTTAGCACCTTTATCTTTTTCCATTATGGAATGAAGACTTCAGCATTTTGGTTAATAATTCCTGATGTTTTACCCATTACATCATCATTTTCAATAGAAAGGAAACATAACCTGCCTATTTCAGAGCACTGAACAAACCAACAAAAGTGGGAGGGCGCTGCATTTATGAAGAAGGTAGAGAATGCAATCTGTCTCTGAACTTTCTGGAAAACACAAGAGGCTAAAAACAGAGAGGTTATGGGGAGTAAAGTTTGCCAGCTTTAAAAATGAAGAGGAAGCCAATTTAACCTCGACTTTCTCAGTGTTTGTGAAATCCTAGCATTCAAGCAGACCTTTAAATGAAAAAAACAACCCTGCTTCTCAATTATTCTGGGCTGACAGGGACTGCAGAACTTCAGAGAGCATGGTTCTGCAATTCTGGTATGCTGTTGCCCATCAGAATATCCTGATTTTATTTTCCACTGGAAAAGATAAATTAATGGTTTCTTTTTTGGGCTCTGAACTAGTAATGGCTCAAGCACTTATCTAAATCCTTCTGATTTCTAAAATACCATATGTTTTTCAGGACTGTGATTGTCTTTTTGTTACTTTTGTACAGACTCTTCCATGACAAATATAACAAGTAAAATTGCAAAACCCTGCCTAATTCAGCAAAAAACCCACCCTGCTTTCTGCTGAGTTAATGAGCTGAATCAGCTCATGAGTGGTTGAACAAGTAACAGTGCCTGTAATAAAGAGGTTGGACCCTGGGGCAGAAGTAAGGGAGGGCAGAAGAGGAAGCAGGGGAGAACAGAACCTGAAATCCTCTTTTCAGCAGTAGCAAACTATTAAATGCACTCGGAGATCTCAACTCTTTGCAGGTTTACAGACCCAAGTATGATGTCTGAAAATAGGCAGGCCTCTCTGCCTTTTTCTTTTCCCTTGTTTCCCAGGGGCACAGTTCTGCTAAATGTGTAAAAAGAGCTGTTAAATCTTGCAAGATTTAGCAAAAACTTTTTTTTTAATTGATGTTCAAATATTTCTAGTAGCTCCAGTGCATTGAACACTGTCTTATAGGGAAAGTCCTACCTACTTAATAATAACCCTGATGCTTTCTCATGCTAGTCAGCAGTATTAAGTCTCCAAGCAAGACTTTTTTGTATGGCTTTTCAAAAAACAGGTCGTGCAGTTAAACTTGGGTCCTTTCCAAGTACCTTCTTTTGACTTCACATCACACTCCAAAATTTAAAAGAGAAAAGTTTTCCTCTATGAAAGTCAACATTAACAGCTTTTAATAAAAAATGTTTTACAACTTTAACCGTGAAACCGCCACGGAAGACTATATTCTCATGATGCACTACAAAATATTTGGGGGCAGAGGTACAGAAATTTGTCTGGAATTTTCTGTAAATAATTATCAACACACGCTGGCAGACTCTAGTGGAATGCACTAAAACGCAGTAAAGAAAAAATGTTGCCCTCTTCTATCTATATTTAAATTAGACATTTGTTCAAAAGCCCATTTCAGATCAGAATTTTTTTGCTTAAACCAACATTGGAAGAGATGAACTATTTAAAAAAAAAATCCCCCCAAATGAAAAAGAGGATTATCCAATTTTATTTTCTACCTAGTTTTGATTAAAACTCGGTGATAAAACCCCTCATATGCTATCCTACATAATAAATTGATATATAAGCAGCATCTACAGAAATCCTAAAAATACAAGCATCTTTCAATGCATATCAAATATCACACACCAAACTTATCAGCCTTCCACTGTGAAATAATACAGGTATAGGTACAGGTACCACAAGGTCCCACATGACAGTCTTTCATGCTGCCTTCTGCTCTTTTCCAGTACTAGAAATACTCTCATGACAGGTTCTTTTACAAAATTTATCATAAATGGATAAAATTGATGGTATTTTCACTCTGAATGTTACATTTACACACCCACAAATACACCAGTAGATTTTTACTGTGGTTTTATTTAAGCACCTAAATCTTACCATTGACTGGAGAAAGGAAAACAGATGTGTGTGTGTGTGTGTGTGGAGGAAATGAAAGTGTAGGAGGGAAGGAAAGCAGAACCAAATGTGAACTCCTGCATACAAAAGATGTGGCAGCAAGTGGGGGGTGTAACATATGATGGAACACTGCTTTTAACTTAATTTTAACATTCTTTTGGACTGGTAAATACATCACACTTATACCACTAAGATTCTTCAGCCACTTGCAAGGAAGAATAGGAATGTAAGAATAGAAGAATGGTAGGAAGGGACTACAATTAGAGAGAATGCATGGATAATTCAGCAGATAACAAGCAGGAATATAGAGATGATTCATGGATGAAAAGCAAGAAGGAAAAGCAGAGTGGCTAGAGACTCTCTAGAGTCTCTGGAGACTGAGGTTTGCCTACTGAGCTCTGCAGCACTGGGACTGTGGCTGCAAGATGGGTGGAGCATATGCTGGGTATGGTATGAAACAGCTGGAGTCCGAAGGACAGAATGCACGGGAGGAAATGCCATCTTACTCAAATGCAGACAGCCTGTCAATTATCCTCCACAGTTCCTATTTTCAGAGTAATAATTGATTCCCCTGTTGAAGGTAACAGAAGAGGCAGGTGTGCCACAAACCTTTGGAAATTAGAGTTGGACAACAAAGAATTCAAAGACCAACAATTATGGATACTTTCCAAAGGCTAGCTGTCAAAGATCTTCCATCTCAGCTTATCTCTAAAACAGAGATACAATATCTAGCTAGCCCACAGAAGATACCACGTTGTTGGCAGCAAAGCTCTCTTCAACACATGGGGTACTATTAAAGTGTTAAATATTATTGTTGTTACTACTACCAAGAAAAACCAATAAAATACAGTATTGAACAAAGGGCAGCACACTGTAATATTGTTACATCCTGCTTGAAAAAATATCTTTTTCTGTCAATGGTAATAAAAATATACTATAAAAATGGAAACTTGTAAAAATAAATCTCAGATAAGTAATCTAAGGAGGGCGTGAGTGATATAAGAAACGCATTGGTTTGCTTGATTGCTTTTATGCTAAATGACTTGGGGATTGGACTGAATACTCTAGACTGTCATTAAGACTCTCTGTTAAGGTTGATTTCTCCAAAACCATTGCTCTGTCAGAATTTGGTCATTTATGTGTCTGTTGGGGAGAGAAATCAAATATTATAAACTCTCAAGGCACTGATGTAACTCCTGTATAGTAATTTTTTTCAGTTTGAAGCCACCACAGACCACTTGGATGATGCTCATCAGTTTACTGCCTCCACAAGAGCCTGGACACACTGACCTTTCTTTACCCTATGCAACTTTGAGTGGAATAAAGAATATGCTGGTTTGCCATGAGGCAGTGTAGCTTGGGTGTACATAGCCAAGCTGACTTAACTAACCTGTTTGGTGACTGACAAAAGTCCATCCCAAAGCAGGATGAGTCTCAGTAAAGACTGTTAAAGCCTAAATATATCAAACAGCCAAAATGAAACTCCAGGCCCCTGTCCAGCTAAGCTATGCTTGGTACCCAAGCTCGCTGTTTTAAAGCCAGCTCAGGTGTATCATGAGGAACTATAGCTGCATTGTTAGATTGTAGTGTAGGTGTATGAGGAGAGATGACTGTAGATATTAATCAGTTTTAAAAATTAAAAATTGCTCAGGATAAGAGCAGGAAAGAGACAAAGATAAATTTTTAAAGGAAATAAGATTTTACTTTCTGGAAATTGCCATTTGGACATAAAGCCCGATTAATGAAAATTTAGTAATGTTTTTAGCATCTAATCACATTTGCCTCGGGTGGTTTTGGCTCCCACCAGTGCTGGTTATCCAGTAAATTCCTAACTAGTGAAATACATGACGTTTCCTCAGTCATCTGAAGCTTTAGTGGGAAGATTTCTCGAAAGAAACTGATCGCAGTCCAACAGGTTCTTCTCAGGAATGCCACAAATTTTGAAGATTTCTATTTTTAGCTTCCTGGGCAACAAGCTTGCTCATTTACTTATTTTGCTGAGCAACTTCAACAAGCAATAGTAAAAGCCTCCTCAGATGGGAGCACTACTTTCTTATGGATTCATTTTTACCTCACTTCACGTTTTACTTTCTTTAAGCAAAATATCCCCACAGGCATCCTATGTATAAAACTAAAGTCCTTAGTAAAGAATGTAGACAAATCTCCAATCCAACTTATTTTAAAAGTCATTAAGTACTTAAAACATTTTAGCCAGGGCATAAGTCCCATCACTATTTTGGGGAAGGGAGAGGAGCAAGTCTGTTTCTTAAGTCCTTTATCATTATAGAGGGCAACTTACTATGTTTAAATAAGGGATGAAGGCCATAGGAGTTTCAAATCCCTTTTTTGGTCATGAACTGATCTACAGCTACATAGGCAATCACGTTATTTCATTAAGATGCAATTCATTAAGGAACTTAAGCACACCAAATTGTACCATGAATGATTCTATTACTAAGACTAGAAGTATTGAAGACCTTTATCTATTGGGATTCTAGCTACTCAGAAAATGAATAAAAGTTTTATTTTAAAACTTTAAATATTAAAGATATATATATAATTTTTAAATTAGAGAGAATATGATCTTTAGTTTCATATGAACTGCTTTAGCAAGCTATATTTTTAGGCTTATTTACTTCAGCTGACCTGTTTTCAGTTCTGAGATTTCTATTAATCATCCTCTCATTGTACACTGTAACACAGCAAGTTGCTTTTATCACATAAGTTATCCCAAAGAGGTGACAAATCATTGTATTTATGGGTAAGTAGATGTGCTACAACATTTTAAGACACTAGAAATTATTTCTGTTGCACCTTGTAAGAGGAACAGTAATAGTTTCATTAAAGGGCAAAACAACATTAAAGTGAATGTTAGCTTTTTGTGCCTCTATAATGTTGTTCTTTACTTGATCCTTAATCTTTCAGAGAAATTAAAAGAACAATACCTGTGCAATTTGTTTCATTAATAACATTGTTAGTTCAGAAGCAATGCTATAAAGATCTGCAGTGCTTGGCAGCAAGAATTATTAAGGACAGCAGCAAAGACATGTAATCATGAATTTAAAATAAAAAGATATAATTTACAAATCTCATTTTGCTTATTCTTTTGTTCACCTGTCATTGCAATTAGCACTACATTAAATGGCTGTGATAAGAAGTCATGGTAATAGAAGAAGCTTTTTTTTTTTGTCAGTACGTATTTGAAAGAATTTGTTTTCAATAGTATATCCGCTCTCACTCTTCAGGTGGGCCCCCTACTGCAACAAAATATATGAAATATATATTTCTATATATTTATATTTTTATAAATATATATTTTTAAATATATATTTACACATATATATTTTTATATATATATATATATGAAAACATATATTGCAAAACCTCAACATTTGCTAAGGCACTTGGGTGTATATATAGCATTGGACTGGAAAATACTTTAAATTTTTTTCTTTCTACCTAGCCCAGAAAAGATCAGATAATAAATTGCTGTCCTTTAAAATCTATCTATATCCATCTACCTATCTATATATGCTAAATATAAAGTAAAATATAATTAGTTTTGGAAAAGGTGTTCAATAACTTCCCTAGGGAAGCAGTCAAAATCCTGTTATCTGCAGAGATATTTAAAACTAAATTGCATAAAGCACTAGAAAAGTTTATGGTAGAGAACCATTTTGCAGGGGTAAGGCAATGGACTATGTAACCAACAGGTCTTCCCTATCTCTACATTCTGTGATTCATATAGTACATGAAGATGACCAATGACTTTTTTTTTTTTTTTTAAACCAATAAAATGAAAACCAGCATCTCATGAAAATTTTGTCCTTCATTATTCTGGGAGATAATAAGGTTGAGAAGTCTGACAAGTCCACTAATGGTTCTAAAATTGCAACATAATAAAATAAATTATTTAGATTTAAGTATCATTTCACAAGCACTGTATCATACTTACACTTGTAAAACATTACACCTTCTGACATGTTTACATTTGATCATGGTCCAACACAACTTGCTGTGTGCCCAGAGCAAAGTCATACAGGTGAACAAAGGGTACACAATAAGTATTTAAGCCCAATTTGAGCTGTAAATCTACTAGTTAAGTTAGAGCAATAAATGATTGATCACATCAGTGAGAATTCCTGAAACAACACAGTGGCCTGGAGTCTTCCCAGCCTCACTTGGGATATTTACCAAAACGCCTAAAGTTCACATTGTCACCTTGAGCTCCACCTACAGCCACTTATGAGAAAGCTGCTCTGCTACGCGATTCAGGCCACCTACAATCCAAAAAAAAGAGACCGAACAGGGAGCCTCAGTTATTGATCCCTGCCCCAACAAGGAATGCAGTCTGAGACACCCCTGGGAGCCCAATTGCAAATCCTTCCTTGGAAACGTTAGCAGATAATGCTCCGCATGACCCCAGCTACTCACCGATTGCAGCAGAGAGCCCCAGCTGACCGTGTAGCATTATGCAGCTCCAGCTATTGCTTTCTCCTCTCCACAGGGAATAGAAGGGTTATATGCTGGAACCATACAGAGTTTCCTATAGGACAGAAAGAGTAGTAACTGGGCTCTGCACTGGCCGTGCCCATCATCTACTCTTTATCACAGTTCGGTGAGCCTTGAGTAACTTTCCTCACACGCTTACCTCCCTCAAGATACATCCCATGCACCTTCTTGAGAGCGTATACACCCCCGTCACCAAAAATAAAAACCTGAGATCCACTTCTGTAGGTTGATCCTTCCAAAACATATTATGAATAACTCTTACTGACAACAGTGGCTTAATCCTGTCTGCAGACTGATAATAGAGTTTCTTGAGCACAATGATGAGTATTATACTGGATTGGAGTAGGAGGGCAGGTGATGTCTTCCACTTTCTCCGTACTTATGTAACGGTACGGAACAGTGCACAAATCCAGCCCTTAGGTGGTTGAAAAGAAAAGTATCTTATTACTGTCCACCATTTTATAAATTCTTAATAAAATAGTAACATCAATATATAGCATGATACACTTACCAAATGCAACTTTGGGGGAGGGAGGGAAGGGAAAGATATTTATGGCATGCTTCTTGCATCTGAGTTGCTGAACTGCAGAATTATATTCAAACTGCATTCAAGGCAAACATATACTAAGAAGTACATACACAAAGCAAAAATATTTCCACCAAACCTGGGAACAATGCTTATATATTTAGATATATTTTTCTTTGCACGCATTAAATTCTCTAGGGACTTGATTCAGCAAAACACTTCAGTGTAAGATTAGCTCTATGCACTTTAATGGGGCTATTCACGTGCTTACAAAGAAATACTAGCTTAAGTGCTCAACCTAAGGCTTAGACATTTCAACAATTTTAAAATTACAGTCTTCAAATAAAACATGCCAAAATAGATTTTATAAAAATGGATCTTATAAAAATATTCCCAACTTGCAAGCAACTTTTCTGCCATCACTCAGAATCTGCAGGGATGTCCTCACCTCATCCATTGCTACAGAGAATCATCAAATCTGTCTCTTCTGTTATATCCAGACATATAACCAAACTACAAATGTCCAAGGCAACCTGATCTCTAGAGGGAGCACAGCAACTTTTTTTAAATTTTATTTTAAATCACAACTCTTCTGTTAATATTCCTAGAAAAAATGAGATTTGAAACAACATAACTAGAAAACCTTTGAAACAATATACCTAGAAAGCTGTCAAGAAAGACGCTTTCTTGATCCTAAACCAAAGTCCTTCTGCAAGAAATTATCACTCTGATCCTGATTAATAGTCAGCAGCAGCATCTTCCTGCCTTCTAGGAAGGCCATGACATAAAAGACACAAGTCTAACACGTATGTCACCATAAGTCTGCTCTGGCAGCACTTCAGCTCACCTAGATGGAAACCTCCACAGGAAAATCTACAGATTTTTCTCCTCTCATAGTCCCTGTTCTTCTCCCATGGATTCAGCCCAGTCAGAATCCAAACAACTCTATCTTCAAAAGAATTTGAAAACTCAGAGCAAAAAATGCTTAACTCCATTACTGTAGGCAAGTTGCTTAGATTAACCAGGTAGCTAAGCACCAAGAATGCTCCTGCTGATTAGGATTTTATATGTGTTCCTTAAGACACAGGCATTTTTCTTTTCCCTCTACCAGAGTCACAGGATAGAAGTTTTGGATTAAAAATACTTTTTACATTTCTCTACAGCTAAGTAAAGTCTTCCACAACTACTATCATAGTTTCTTCCTTTCTGCTTCAGGTATCACAGTCAATACCCTTGCAACACAGGTGAAGTGCAGGAAGTTTAGGACTATTTAGTATTAACAGTTTAAGGATAGAAGTTCATTTCCCATCAAACCAAGACATCTGCCAATCTGCAGTACTCTTCTTCAGAGTCCTAAGAAACCTAGATTTTATTAGTTTTAGGGACAGGCATTCAAAACAGAGTCTAAAAAGTAAAATACACTATCGCATCCTTACAGTTCCTTTACTCTATGTGTAAACTCTATTTGTCAGCAGACAGGACTGGGGTAGCTCCTTGCTCACAGTAGGAGACCCTGCAATAGACCAAGAGAGCAAACATTGCAACAGAAGAACTGTTCTCAGTCTTTTTCAATTTTTATACCCCAAAAGGTTTTCCAGTGAAGACATATTTCTCCATAGTCAATCTAAGGTCATTGGTATTGGGCTTCCTTTTGCAAACTCCTTATAGGCAGCCATGATAGGGATCCACTGACCACACCTTGAAATCTGTAAACAGCGTTGTTACCAAAAGGACTGGCCCCTGTGATTCTATTCCTCCAGTGGGAAAAAGCTCTGCCACGTATAAGTTAGGCCTAAGAAACTGTATTTTTCAAAAAATTTGGAGTTGACTAGATACATGGGTAGAAACACAGTGTTTGTTTGCTCATGACATATATACACTGATGAGCTTGTTTTGAACACTTAACATCTCAACTCTGCTATTGGTGTATTATTTACAACTCCAGAGCATTTCTCAAGCCTTGCAGATGCCTGAAAATAAGGACTACATACGCATAGGAAAGAAGGCAATGCCAATAACTATCTACTAAGAGGCTCAGAAGAGCCATAATACCATTCTGGACAATTTAAATATTCATTCTTTCCTTGTTAACATAAAGCCTCTCCACGTTCAGTTTCTCAATTAAACAAGAGGTGAAGTGGTTTACATAGCAGTGCTTTAGTGAGATGGAATCTAATTACAGTTAATCTCCCAATACACAAAAGGGTGGCTTCCCAACAGTTAATAAAAAGCAATGGTAGGAATGATGAGAGTACTGCTTCCAAAATGAACTTAAGATAAAGGACAAGAATGTCTAATTACCAAATTAAAAACCTGCACTGAGAGGTACTCATTTCTCAAGCAAGGGTGGGCGGCACAAGTTATGATTATATCTCATCCTGGAGGAAAGGAAAGCTTACCGTATACATTTCTTAAAGACCTACATTGCACTAATGCTTAGGAAGCTAAAGGCTTCTGCTTCCTTATCAAGAAACTAGGTGCCGTGATGTTGGCTATGTGAGTAAAAGGATAATAATACCATATGGAGACAGAGGAAATAAAATATTGATATTTTGTTTTTTAATCCTACTGGGGATCTGTCATTCTTCAGATTGTTCTGATATGCGACAGACAGAGAAAACTCTTTGCTGTCATAAATTAGTATGATTCAGGATTACACACCTAAAAGCACTCAGGGTTTGACCTTGCATTTCCAAATTTTTAGGAGCCTCTATAGTACTCCAAAACATAATTGTGTTATGCTGACAGACAGTGCTTATAATACTCTGGAGGATCTGGCTGATCTTCAGAAGCATACCCCTATCTCAACTAAAATAAGAGAATTAAGTAAAAGATGGTCAGTCTTTGTACTTAATATTCACAGCTTTCCTAGTTTCTAGCTGTGAGAACCAGTGGTGACTGTATTAATAAAAATTTTCTCCTATCACATTAGAAGAAACCACATAAAAGTTTTACTTGACAGTGCAGGTTAGGACGGTGCACACTAAACTACAGGCCACAGTAGGGTGGAGGGACTACAATGAAATGACATTGCATTTTTCCCAAGCCTGACAAAATTACTCTAATGCTGTTAAAAGAGCATTTGAACACTGTCTTCTCCTTGTTGTTACCTAACACAGTGAGTTAACGAAGAAAACAAGCAAGTCACAGACTAATACAAGTCACGTTTCTCTCCAGAAGAAGGATAATTGTTGCAGAAATAAGATTACCATGCCTAATAATTCAAATGCCAGTAATTAACAGCCCAATAAAAATTGTCTAGGATTTCCACACAAATCTTACCATCTGCCTGCAATAAAAACCATGGAGTGTATCTCTGTTTCAAGTGGAAGTCACATGAAGGAGATGTAAGTAGAACCGATTCAGCAAATTTAAGAACCTTGTATGTCAAGATAATGGGGGTATTTTCTCTAAAAAAGAGGCCCGTTATCTTAGAATTTATTGGTATTTATTGATATTAATAAATAAGATCCTCTCAAAAGAAAAATTTGTGTGACTCCATAAATATGTACAGCCCCCAAATGTAATATTGAACATGTGATGTTGTATAAAGAAGAACAGTATGTAATAAAAAGACTTTTGAGTAAAGTGAAAAATTCCTGGTAATCAGCAAAAAGATATGCTGATGCAGATAGCTTGATCACATTTCCTATCCAGCTTGCCCATGTGGACTTGGAAACCTGTATTGGGTGTACGTAGCCAGATTTTGGTTGTGGGGAGACTGCAGGGGCAGCCTCTGTGGGAGAGGTCAGGGGCTGCCCTATGCTGGACACAAATGGTTCTAGATGGCTTTGCAATGGACCAACTGCATGTCAAAGCTGAGCCTATCAGCCAAGTTGGTGGCACTTTTATGAAAACTTATCTAAGAAAGAGAGGAAAACACCAGCTAGAGAGAGGACGAGGGAACAAAAAGAGAAACAGAGGGAACACCAAGGTCAGAGGAGGAGGAAGGGTAGGAAGTACTCCATGACAAATACTCCCCGCAGCCCATGAGACACTAACTTTATACCACGCACTTCAAAGAACCGCAACTGCACTCACAAAATACATCTCTCTCAAATTAACGTTGATAAGCTCTTTATGACATTGTGTGTCTGTTAGATGACAGAGGATGAGAGCAGGCATGGAAGCTGCCATGCAGTTTGGATGCCACTGCTATCCTGACATGTCCACCCCATCCATTAACAATGCATGTCTGACACGGTAGGTTACAGGACTGAAAAGGCTCTAAGGATGAATCTTGAATGCTGTACATAATGGTCCACACTTTAGGCATCAGTACAGGGAACAACTGGAAGATTTGTCCATCTCTCACCCCTATGATTTTGAAGGTCAATAGTTTGGCTATTCCTTCTGTGCGATGTCCATGGCACAAAGAAGCTAAAGCAATGCTGAACATAGTCCTTTGTGCAAAACAAATGTGCCTCTGTTCTAGCTCAGAAAAGAGCAATATTGAGATTAGAGTTATCACAGAGGTCTCAGCAACTTTCGATGGTCTCAGGCAACACTGGATCCATGCAAAAGCGAGGCACAGTATCAGCGAGGTGGAAGAAGGGGGGGGTACGCAGGCTGTACATGTGTGCCAGGGGAGTAGAGTTACTAAATCAGCATTTGTAAGGCACTTATATCTTCATGTTATAGACAATTTCATGCAACCCCCCCAAACATGTTTTTAAATACAGAAGTACAGAAAGCATAAGAGGAAAAAACAAGAGCAAGTTCTAGAGGACAGAATTCACACCAGAAAACAACAAAGAGACTTTTAAAAGTTATGAGATGGCTTGTTACAGTAGGTTATATTACTCTGGCTGATTGCCACATCAAGGAAGGAAAACAGGGCATGTAATAGTCACTCAATATGTCCTGCAAGTGTCTGCCTTGAACAGTGGCTTGGATGCTTTCGCAGGAGAGTCTATCCTCTGGTCTTGTTTTTGCAGCAGCACTTCTTATATAGTCAAGTAAGGGATCTTTATTTTTGCGTCAGATTTAGGTGACTGCTTTCCTTTAGCAATTAGAAATTCTCTTTTAGGAAATTCCTTTGACATACTAACTGGGCTTTTAAGTCTGCGAGCACATATCAGTAACTGGCACAAAGTATCAATAGGGATTTCAGTGTCCTAAGACCTATAAAAGTGGAACAAATATTTAAAGGAGGGATGCATAAAAAGAGAGTTTAGCAGTAAGGATTAATTATTGTGGGATCCGTTTCCTCAGGATAGGATTTTAAACATTAAGATTCATTGTTCCAGATACATCTACGATAAAGAAAAAAAAAAGAATCAGAAACACATGCCAGAAATTCAACTGGATAACAATAGATCTGGGATTCAAGTGCTACAGTCATTTAGAAAAAGAGATTCCTGTGGTAAGAACTGATGACCTACAGATTAGGTACCACAGAACATGGTGTCTCAGTTCACATGCGGACAGAAGTCATTAAAAGCCCCTTAGTAACTTTTCTGCAATACAGCAGTTTTTCCACTTCTGAAGCCTCTAATCATTTGATGCCACTGCAGCAGCCAAAAAAATTCAAGTCATATAAAGTCATAAAGTAGTCATTGCTGAATTCTCTTCTCGACAGTGATGGAGTCCTCACTTCAGATCTGTATGAGGATGGGTTGAAATCACACTATCCCAGAGCACCCATAAGCTCCTGTTTTGTATTGCATTGTGCCTTTTGGCACAGTTCATTCCACAACAAAATGACTTAAATTCTTTTGCAATTCTGATGCAGTTATTAATGCAGCAGTTGACTAGAATATCTACAAGTAGTCTAGAAAACAGCAAGGAGACAATTAGCCTGAATTGCTAGCAACAGAAAAGCACTGGAAACAATCCTTTGTAAACTTCTCTTTCCTCAAGGCTATGCACATTTAGACTACAAACCCAATTATGGAAAAATACTGCACAATAATTACAGAGAAATTTTCAGGCATGGGGAATTCTTTGCTGATACTATACTACAAGATCTTCAAATTTTTTCTTACTGAATTATCTAATGCACTGAAGTATCTTTGATACTGTAGAAGAATTTTCCAACTTAAACAACTTGCTCAAATTTATCAGCCAAACTAAATCAGACGAGTTAAGTTTTGATGAACTATGCTAATAGCTTACAGACAACGTGCAAACAATAGCCCCTTCCCCTACATTCAGCTGCTACCAGGAACTGTGTGGAATGATCTGGTGAGAGGAGGCAATGAAGAAGAATACAACTCAAGGGTGATCAAAATCCTACCAACAAAAAACTCCCACCAATTTCAACAGGCTTTAAACAACAACAGAAAAAGAATTTTCCTTCCCCTTTGTCCCTTGCTGTTTCCACACGTCTTACTCGGATGCTGTAACATGCAGCTGGTGTTATAGCTAACAGCAGAATGTCTCTCCCCTGTATTCTGCTCTCCCTTCTCACCTCAATCTAGTGACAAAATTCATTTTAATTGCAACTAAGCAGTAACTGATCCCATACATTTAAAATGGATATATCTCTCACCCCACTCCCCAGAAGTTAGCTTTACCCTCCAGCTGGTTCCCTTAGCAGCTTTGCTGTTCCAGCATAGTATTTTAATAAGACCCAGCATCTACAACTTCTGGGGACTTAGCATTTACATGTTAAACATCACTCTTCAGCTATTTGATGGGCCATTTAGTGATGCCCCTGAAGAAAATGGCCTTTTTTTTTAATTTTATTTTTTTCCTGATCATCCCCAAGGCAGCACATTCCTTCTTACCAGAAGGAATAAAATAAAGTTTTGAAAAAACACTTGGCTGCAGCATTTGCCAAGAAAAAACAACTTCTGATTAAGGTGCTTGCAAACACTAGAGATGACAAAACACAACACTTCAAGAAAAGTACTTCTTCAGAGGTCCACAGGTTTTAAATGTTGCACAGCACTTACACGTGTGGGTAAGAATATACACATGTATAATGTTGAGTATGGTATTTTTAAAATTTATTTAAAGTCCCAGTGTGTGCCTCTCCCTCATTTTTTCTAACAAGGGATGGGGCCTTTGCAGAGCTGGTACCAGCCCACCAGAGGGAAAAGCCCCATTTCTTCACAAGAAGCGAAGACGAGGTTGATACAAAAGGTGCTGGCAGCAGAAGAACATGCCAGGGGTTGGCTAGGGAAAGCAAAAAGTGTTGTGATTCCTGGCAGGTCTGTGTGTGCAAACCAGAGTGATTTTTACTACTGTGCAGGTCATGGGAAAGGGAAATTAAGTAGGATAATTAAGACCAGAGAAGCAGAGTAGGCACATCAACATCTGTTTAAATTATTGGAAAGGAAGAGGAGAAATCACCAGTAGAACACAGTCAGGAGTAAGTCAAGTTTCTATTGTTATCAAATGAAGGTCTTGTCTAAACACAAGAGTTGCACCATTTTAATTCAAATCAATTACAAACCTCATTATAGTTATACAGGTGCAAAGCTCTTTGCAGACAATCTTGTATCGGTTTACAACTGGCTTAAGTGATTTACACATATCCACAAAGGGTTGCACCTGCTTAATTAAACGGATCTAAAAATTATTTTAAACTCATGCCATTTTGTCTATATGGAGATTAATAGTTATTTTTTAAATGCATTAAACTTCAGATTCTCAAGGATAATTATGTGCAATAGTATTATGTTTTCTCTCATTTAAACAGTCACACATTTTTAAACAATAATCATCTGAGCACATACCTGAAATCAAGCATCCTCCATGACATCAAGTTAGGCTCAGCTGTGCTACTTACATGGTAATATTTTTCAGTTCAGGAAGTATTGTATCCTTAATTTCTAAAGCCATCCTCAAAAAAATCTTAACATCAAACTTATTAACTTGTTCATCTGCAGGACCACGAAGCTGGAAGGACTGTTTAAAATACTTGTTTATTCACCTCAAACCTGAACTGCTCTTCAAATGGCTTTCTAAACTAAGGTACCTACTCCTGTTAATAAACACTGCTGAATTGTTACCAATAAAGTTTGGTGAAAGGTATGAATTGTTCCCACCATCCATGAGTTTGTACTTCTGATTAATAATTTATTACCTGGATGTGTCCATGTGCAGTTTTTTCTGCACAAATGTTGTTTGCCTTTCTTTCAATAGCAGACTGAACATCAGCGACACATGGTAGCTGTGTTGAGGAATAAGGAGCTCTCATCTGACATTTTCCTGTATGCAGCTCCACAACTTTCAAGGTGCTCTGGTTTGTAACAACCATAACATGAATTCTGCACTTGGCATTATTCCCTGAATAACTCCATTATTAAGGAAGCTTGGAAATGGTTTTTTTTGTTTGTTTGTTTGTTTTTTCCTTAAGGCATTTGGCTATTATTTTGCATGCTCAGAATAGGAAACTGATTTTCTATATGCCAAATGGTTCATAATCACTATGCAAAGTCAACTCCTCAGTCACTAATGTGGACATTTTTGTGGATTTTTTTGTGTTCAAAGAAAACACCACCACACACAGTGGAAGAGATCAAACCAAAGGATGGGGGGGAGGGGAGTAAAAAAAAATAAATTAAAAACCTCTTTCCCCATCAAGCTGTTAGTATGTGTTGAATGCAGTTTTCATTAGACATGTTTTGCATCTCCTCTACAGAAATGTACTCTCCATCGCTGTCATGGCAGTATAGTATCCAAATCACTGTCCTTCCATCTAACTATGGGAGTCTATGAATTTCCATCTGTGTGCATTTGTTTGATCAATTCTATTGTAAGACTACTAAACTTGATTTCATACAAAAATTCAAACATATTTACAGAAACATTAATAAAAGGTTTTACTAGAACTGTGCTTTTGCTGCCACTAAATTTCATTGCCCAAGCTCTGAGGTATTCAACAGTACAGACTTTTGAACGGTTTGAAAATGAATAGGCAACAACATCATTTGCTACCAACAACAAAGAAACACTTTACCAATAGTCAGCATTCAAATAAATCACATTGACTGGGCTTGCCTATGCTCAAAAAATTGTCTAATTTAACTCTGTCAATATAGTCAGAATGATACAACCTCCATGTTGGATGTAAAAGTTATAGCACTGAAATATAAAGTCAACACCGTATAACCTTTATCCACACCATGATCTGCAATAATTTTTAAATAAGCCAGATTCCCAATCAAGGAAAGTTAACAGTGATACTAAATTTTACATAAAAAGAAGTTCTGATATACACATTTTTTTCCCAGCTGATATGCATCATCAGCCCTTTTTTGGCTCCTTAACATCTAGAAGAATGACTGGAGGTGGGGGAAGACAAAAGTATTATATGTACAACACTACCATTTAAAGCAGCTCCTCTGCTGCATTGTTAAGCTTGAACTGCTGTTACCAAAAGACAGGATCCCAACTGCGAGGATGGAAATTGTCATTTCAGAAAAGTACACCAGGACTGAGCCTGTTGTAAAACCAGTCAATGCCTTTTAGAAAACACTTGATAGTTGCAGATTTCTAGTCACATTTGCTCTTTGTTCGTGAGCCAATTAAAAAAAAAAAAATCCTTCACTTGAAATGCCAGTTGGTCAGCTCATTAAAAAAGCCTCAATGACAACACTAGAAAAGGGGCAAATGTCTAACTCAGTTTATCTTGAACATATTATTGGCCTATTTAAACAAGAATAAGAAAGAACATGGTATTCAAAAAACAAAGAAACAAAAAACCCACCAAACAAAAACCATAGCCTTTTAAGAGCCAGATTCAGCAAAACTGAACCTCGGAATTTTCTGGAAGTTTTCCTAAGCCTTATTCTAAAAGAGTATGTAAAATGGAGTCCTTTAGGAGCAACAGTATATAAAAGTGCTCATCTTAAAACCTACACACATCTTACAATACAGTAACTCTTGCTTTCAAACACAGTGACCAACTCACAGCTGTTGACTAATGCAAGGATTGAGGAAAAAAAGTTACATTCTCTACAGATTGTTAAACAGAGCTTTCCACTAAAAGAACAACTTTAACAGAAAGGCTTACTACACTCTGCTTTCAGAGACACATACTGTTTTCCTCCTCTGGCAAATAAAATAAAAACAGAGACAATAGCAAGGACTAATTAGAATATTAGTCAGCTAAAGCCCCAGTATAGTCCCCATCAATATTAGCGAAAATGAACTCCAAATCTTCAGGACGTCCAAAAAGCCATGTTTGTGTATCAAAGAGAATGCCTGGAGCTCAGACAACAAAACCCAAGCTATTTAATTTCAAAAATACAGCCCTACGTGAAAGTCACAAAAGGAGCTGTTGGTGTAAACAGTGCAAACAACCATTTATTTTTTATTTTGCCTGTGCTTAGTATCATACTTCTTCTAAAAGCAGTCTCCTGCCACCTCAGAGTAGAATGAAGGTCAGCACGAACATTCAAAAAGCATGCCTGCAAAACCTCAGTAGCTTTCAGTTTTCTTCACGTTCTCCTTGTAACTGCAGGTTTCACAAAACACTTGAGGAAGTTACAAGACTCCCAAATACCATTTCATTACGAAAACTCCTA
This sequence comes from Haliaeetus albicilla, assembly GCF_947461875.1. Classification (NCBI taxonomy): domain Eukaryota; kingdom Metazoa; phylum Chordata; class Aves; order Accipitriformes; family Accipitridae; genus Haliaeetus; species Haliaeetus albicilla. The sequence continues at coordinate 35,056,936 of NC_091484.1, read as the reverse complement.
AAAGAGAAGTCACTTAAAAAAAGCCAAGGTTTCCATTTGCCAGTCTCAGCACCAAGACCGGAAGTGCTCCCAGGAGAGGCAGGTGGGCCCAGACACCCTGCAGGTGGCTGCACCGGGGCGAGGGCTGCAGGCTCTCCCAGACTTCAGCCAGGCCTCGCCTCCAGCTACTGCTCCTAGCTGCCCGAGGGTCAAGCTCCGGCACAACGCTTACTGCGGCCAACACGACTTCCACGGGGGTAATTAAACACTTGAAACAAACGATCAGAGGTACGTGAGCCCCAAGGAGGCACGGCACCGAGGAGTAAGCTCATACCGCGAGGGACAAACAGCAGCAGGCTCCAGGGCTGGGAGGCGGCTGGCCAGCGCTTAACGCCGGCCCAGGGCCCCCCTCAGGGGAGGGAGATCAGCCCCCAGGCCTCTCTGGGGGCGGCTGGCGCCGCTGCTGCCACCCGCAGCCCCCCCCCGAAAGGCAAGGGGCGTTGGAGCCGTTACAACCGTTGGAGCGGCCCCTCGCGCGCCCGAGGGCTCGGGCACGCCTCCACCCCGCAGACTACGACTCCCGGCAGGCCCGGCTCCGCGCGCGTGGCGCGCCCCCGCGCAGAGCACGCCGGGAGCGGTGCCGCCCCGCCAGCCCACACGCACTGCAGCCCCCTGGCACGGCGCCGGGCGTGTTCGCCGTTCCTAAGGGCGCCCACGTGACTCGCACGCCTCGCTCCAATTGGCCGCCAGTTACCGCTGCCTCTTTTTTTTAGCCCCCCCTCTCCAATGGCTGCGGGGAGAAAACAACCTCCCCTACGCGCGCTGCCACGCCTTCACCTCCGCCGCTCCGATTGGCTGCCTGGGCTCGCCCCGCCCCTTTTAAATACCTGTCGCTCTGTGACAGGTCGTCACGGAGTTCCTGTTGGAAGGGCTACCGCGGGGATTGGTCCCTCCCCCCCGCGATCCTCGCCTTCTCCTCGGAGCCCCGCCCCTGCCCCCGTAGCTCCTCCCGCGCTGGAGGGCGGCAATGTCAAACCGCTCGCTCGGGAGGACCCGATGCGCCGGCCCGCGCGAGCGCGCGCCCGCCCGCCCCCTCACGCCGGGGGGGTGGGGGGGGGGTTCTTCGCGCGCGCGCGGCGGCCGCAGCCCATCCCCAGCGCCGGCCGCGCGCCTGTGGCTCCCGCGTTCTGCCCTCAACCTGCGCGCGCGGCCGCCGGGCCCTCCCCCCCGCCTCGAGCCCCGCCCTCGGCCTCTCGGCCCCTCCCCCTCTCCGTCACCGGCCCCGCCCCCCCGGGCTCGCCCGCCGCAAGCGGCCCCCTCCTCCGCCCCGCCCCGCGCCGCACTGGGACGGTGACGGCGGCGGCGGGAGGCAGAGCCCGGCCGAGCGAGGAGGCGGTGGCGGCGGCGGCGGGGAGTCAGTGAGGCCCGCTGAGGGAGCGGGCGGGCTCCGCCCCTCCCCTGCCGAGCCTCCCTCCCCCTGCCCTTCCTCCCGCTCCCTCCCCCACCCCTCCTCCGCCTCCTCCCCGCACGCGCCAGGCGGAGAGGCTGCGAGGGAGCCCCGGGTACAACATGGCGGAGCACTCGGCCCCCGATAGCAAGCACAAGCCCGCCGCCAACTCCGTGGCGCTGCTCAACAGCCGCGCCGGGGCGGGCGGCGGCGGCGCGGCGGCGGCGGCTGCCGGCGGCCCCCCGGCGGGCGGAGGCGGCCTGTCGGGGGGCCTGTCGCAGCCGGCGGGCTGGCAGTCGCTCCTCTCCTTCACCATCCTCTTCCTGGCCTGGCTGGCCGGCTTCAGCTCCCGGCTCTTCGCCGTCATCCGCTTCGAGAGCATCATCCACGAGTTCGACCCCTGGTGAGTCCCCGCCGCTGCCGGACGGGACGGGACGGGACGGGGAGGCGGGAAAGCCGCCCCCTCTCCGGGCGCGCCTCAGGCGGGCGCCGCGCCGGGAGCCCCGGCGGCAGAGGTTGGGGGGGGGGGGGGGCGGAGGGGGGACGGACGACGCCCCGCAGGCTTCCCCCGCCGCGGCCGCGGGGACGGCGGCAGGCCCCCGCCGCCTGCCCCGCTCCGCCACTTGGCGAACTTGCGCCCTGCCTGTTCCCCCGGCCGCCGGGCGGAGGGAGCCGAGAGCCGCGGCCGCCCGGGGAGGGGGGAGGGAGGCGGCGCGGACGGGACGCGCCGTGGCAGGTCGGAGGGAGCCCGAGGGGTCGCGGCGCAGCGGCGACAGGCGTGAGGGGCCGCCGCGGGGCTGGGGCTGGGGCTGGGGCCGGCCGGCGGGCGGCGGGGAGAGGGGAGCGGCGGGAGGCGCTTGGGTGTCCCCGCAGGGCGGGAGGGAGGAGGGAGCGCGGTGGCGGAGACCTCGGGGACGGGGAGGCGGCTGTCGCCCCGGATCCGGCGGAGCTGTGCCGGCTGGAGGCGGTGGAGTTGCGGCAGGACTCTCCGCCGCCCTGCCGAGGGGCACGGGGAGAGCTGTGGCGGCTGGCAGGGTGGCGGGGGGCGGGGAGCCGGGCAGGAACCGGGGGCTCCGGCGGCCGCCGTCGTAACGGAGCACTCGTAGCGAAGGTGGTCCGGGTCCTTCTGCGGCGGCGTTGGTCTCCAGATGCGCGGTGCGGCTTCTCGGAGTGGTCTTTCCTAGAGCCCTTGTCGGCCGGGGAGGGAGGAGGGTGAGGAATGCGCTGCAGGAAGTAATCTTCATAAAAGTGACTTGAGGGATTACAGTGAAACGGGTGACATTGATTTACTGCCAGGTGTTTCAAAGCGGCGTTTCTGAGCCCAAGGACTTTTGCTGTTTCCCACGCATCTTGATTTTTCTAAAGATTGCTTTCCCTCCTGTAGAAGCTGTCTGTTCTTTTCCCTGTTGGAGGGGACTGAAACCATTTTATGTATAAGATCAAGAAATGCTGCACTCGTTCCTTGCAGCAAGGCGAAGTGAAAGATGACGGGACTCGTGGGGCAGGTTTTTTAATGCAAAAATGTGACAATGAATTTTTGTATTAGTGGTCATTTCATTCTAGGAATCCGTGGGGGTTTTTAGAGCTTTAAGCAGGGTAGGCGGCAGATGACTTTAGAATAATTAATTCTCTGGTTTTAATTTAAAATTTTGTGTCTCGGGTCTTACTGTTAATCGCACGAAGGAAGGAGATGCTTCGTTTTGAAATGCATGGTAAACACTCTGTGTTAATCTAAAATTGTTACTGAAATTGTACTTATCTGCAAAGCATGCACTCCACTCTGATAGTTTCAAAAGCACAACTTCCTCTTTTCTTGTTGGTTTTTCCCCCCTCACTCCCCCCCCACTGTAACCCATTCACAAATCATGGCTCAGAATAGTGGATTGCAAACAAGGAATTGCTTTGTTTTTAAATACTGTCTTGAAGTAATACACGCTTTGTGATGTGAAAGCCAAATATCTCAAAATATCTTCAAAACATCGAGTAATTGCCCATAATTTCAGTGTTTTTCTGCACACACAAATGAATGGAAGGAATGCAAACTTTCAATTAATAAAGTTAACAATGGGGGAAGCATAGTTAAACACATCTGCAGTGAGACTATGAACCTGGGGCTGGATCCTATGGAGTAGTTCTCAGGCTCTTCTAATCTAAATTTAAGCAAAAAGACTTTCCTTTCTATCATGGAGGAAACTTTTTTTTTTAAGCATACAACCTACATTTTTTGTACAACTTGATCTGATTTTTATAATCAAGGCCCATCCTTGTTGGATAAATGGAAACTTTACAGTGTTGAGTTGCTTAACTTCTGTTATTAAGCCTTGAAGGACATTAAAAAAGGTGCTGTGGGAGTTAAGTTCATAGCCATGGTATGTTTGTAAAGGTAAACTTCTGGTTTAAGCAATGTGTAAGTTGATGCAAAGTCATCTTCCTGAGTATGCAAACAGAAGGCATTGCTGCCTATGCTGCTGTATGTGCCTTTGCTAATTAGAGAATAGATGAAGTTGACAAAACTCATTGATTTTAATGCAGGGCTGTGAGAAGCAGTTGAAATGTCAAGAATCATGCCAGTATCATGTTGCTGCATGCCAGAAATAGTAGAGGCAAATGCACTTAAGTTAATTAGTAGGGAAGAGAACCTAAAATGGTAGAAGTGAGGAAAAACAAAAGTGCTTTTATTGCACCAGCAATATTGGTGGAAAGAGTAAAAAATTATGTTGGTCCTAAATGCTGTTGAGTAGCTAGGTAGGAATGGTTTTTCACAGTTGTAAGGGTCTTACAAGTCTGAATCTAATGTAGTAAAGGAGCTTATGAAAAGAGATTAGAAGCGGTGCTCTATTTTTATTTTTTTTTAACCACTTCTTTAAGCAGCTTGTCCAGGTAAACTGAATTTTTTTTTTTTTTTTTTTTTTTTTCCCCCTTCAGGATAGCAGCCATAGTCTTTGCTGGTGGAACAGTTCCATAGTTTTCTCCATTCCTTTGGCTTTTTCTGTCAAGCTTGCATAGGATATCTTGCAACGTGTTGATAAGTCACCTATTCTCTAGTGTTCGTTTTGTGATCAGGAGAGGAAGCTGAGGTATATTTGATAAAATGAGGAGCATTAGGCAAATTAGTTACTCTTTTGAATGGAAAAATACTGTTGCCTCTGAGGTGTAGAAAGCTTTCTCATTTACTTAGGAATCCAGTTTTCTGGTATGGACATAAGAAACTTAGGAGATCTGGGGTAGGAAGAAAGGGAGATTTGCCTTGGGTTTTGTACATATTAATTGAATCAAATACCACTTTTTTCTAACATCCCTTTCAAGTTGCATTTCTGACAGTAAAGTTTGGGTTTGATTCCCGGGGAGGGGAAGTTTGCTTGTTTTCTGAAATTACCCTCTGAGACTTACTCCAGCTGGCATTTCTTCCAGAAATGACCCAAATGTAGTATAATAGGGCAAGGCAGTAGAGAGAGGACAGCTTTTGCTTTTGGTCTCAATGTCTGTGTGAGGAAAAAACAAACTGGTGTTTTGCAGTCACCATACTGTCACTTACGAACTTGTAACCTGTTCATCATTACTAGGATTACTGGGGTTTTTTCCACACTCTTTTGTATAGTATTGCCACTTTATTTTGATTTATTTCTCATGTCTTGTTTACTTTCCATACTTGAGCTGGTCTAGAGACTTTGAAAAATGTGTGTACTTTTTGGCGGCTCCTAGGTCAGGTGAGCTGATACATGAAGTCAGTCAGCATTGACTTTAAGCTGTGCTATGGACAGGCCTCCAGCATTTAACTTTAGGATTTCATTATCAGGCCAAGAACTTGAAACATGGACAGTGATGGTACACTGGGATGGACAGGTTTCACGTCTGAAATTTGGTTCATCTGTTGGCTGGTGTGGCAGCTGGATGGACCAGGAGCATAACTTCCATGCTACATACACATAAGTGCGCAGTGAAAGCTTTTCATGAAAGTACAACAGCATGTTTAACTCGGTTGTCAAGCAACATCATTCTGTCTGTCAGATGTTGCCTTAAATGCCGGGATGGCTACTGAACCAAGGCAACCAAAATTATGGAGTACTTGAACAGGGACTAATTTCTATGCACTGGTTTGTTTAAAGTACAGCTCCAGCATGCCCGTATGCCGTTTCATTTGGCCATTCGTATCATATATATACACATAATAATCTCTCTCTATATGTGTGTGTGTGTATGTATACGTATAATGTAGATATATCTAGTGAGATCGTTGCATCCTGATACTGCTACTAACTAAAATGGTAACAACCTTTGCTACATCAGTAGTCTTCAGGGAGTGCTATCAAAATAGTAACATTCATTCTGTTTGCACAGTTCTTACATTAAGTCACACCTGTGAGAACTGTATCTGAATCATATCCCATGACATTAGATCAAACTTTTGTCTTTCCCTGAGAATTTTAACAGCTTGCTAAACATCAGATTAACATGTTACTTTAGGAGTGAAAGCTGGTTTAAGCTGGAATGCAGAAGCTTATGTGTCTGAGCAGACGCTCTCCATACCAGTTTGCACATGCAGGATGGAGCACCAGTGTGGTCTTTTGTCAGTTGGATTTGCCCACCTGCTACTCCCAGGAATGTTGTCTCCTACTGTCCTGCCCGTTCCTGGTACTGAACAGCACTACCACAATCTCACATACATCTTTGCCTCTTCCGAATCACTGATTGCTCAAACCACCAGCTTTTTAACTGTCATCAGGGTGACCATTGTTTATCATACCTCACTGAGGTAATGTAATTGTGCTAGTGGGGAGTATGGTTTATGGATAGCAATCCGCTTTCTTGTCACTGATACCATCATCTACCATTAGTGGACTTTGGTGAGTGGGGATGAACTGGTGAAAATAAACATAAGGTTGGTGTCACTGCTTGCATTTCGGAGGCAGACGAGTTAAAGGAAGTTAGGACTTTACGTTGGACACAGCCAAAAAGACAGGTTTTGCTAAGCCCAAATCATGTTTGTTAGATGGATTCTTGAGCTGTTATGAACTTTTTTCATTAATGAAAACATAAATTAACACCTATAAATATGATATGAAATCTTCATTAAAATAGAAAGTGTGACTCAAGTGAACATTAGAAGTGGTGTATGGAATTGATCAAACACTGGAGGTTGTGTAAATGTATTGATTTCGTTGGGAGAGAGTAAGGTTGTGGGTTTGTGTTGTAGTTAGCTGATCCAATGGTTGCCTTCTGGAGTAGGAGTTCTCCTCTGTCACCCACTGTGCAGTTCTGCTTTTTTCTTTGTGCTTGCTGTAAAGCAATCATGGTGAGTTGATTCAATTAGGTAAATTGTCAAAATACTGTAACATTTTTGTTCCCCGAGCCTGCCCACCATCAGTTTTTATATTGCAGTTTTATTTCTTATTTTTGAGGCAGAATATGAATGTTGGGAGGGAATGTAAATGGCAGCTGATTTTTAGAGGGTAAACTGGGATTGAGTGATAAGGAGGAGACATGTATACATATAAAAACAGACCATGTTAAGACACTGGAGCAACAGGAGTGACAAAAGAAGGGGTATGTAGCAGTGAATGAGAGTGCCTTAAGCTGGTGTTCGTAAGGAGAAAAAAAAAAAATCATGTAAAGAGGATGATAGTGTTGATAACCTCAATTAACAATGCTCAATCTGTAGGCTATGGCCAGATGTGGCCTGCCCAGATAATTCATCTGGCCATTGCTTGCTTACCTGCTAGTGACTCTTCTTGCTGGGCAGACAGACAGCAGATTGCATAGTAAATGTGTTCTTGAGGGGTGGCAGCCACTGTCATCTCCAAACGGCTATCTTTCTGGAGGCTTTCAACCCATCACATAATCTTGTTGAAGGTGACTACATGAATGTGGATCTGTTTAGGAAACATTTCCCACTCACTTTAGGATTCTTTTCCCAAACATTTCCTTTTGTTTATAGTGTTTGACAATTTCCAGACCTTGGGAAGGCATTTGATTCCAATCCAGTTTGAATATAATCACTTTGGATTGATTTTGAGATGTTGCAAATGTCATGAGATTTATATTGAAAACTTACTACAATATCTTCATTCACAAGATTTTTGATTCTATGAAATGAGAAGTACTCTATTTCTATTTTATAGGAATATATTTTAAAAGATTGAACTGTTCATTAACAGTAAGTACACAATTAAGTATTTTGTGACTTTTTTCTAAATGTAAGATATAGACGTAGTACATTTGAATGATAAAAGTTGTTTATATTCTAGTAATACTAATAATCTTAGCAGGATTTCAGGTAGCCAGGTAGCTCAAACTCATTTCTGCCATTTTACTATAGTAGGAAAAATATTCTAGCATGGCCTCTGAATCTGATTTAGTGAGGCCTGTGTGTTCATGAAGGGCAAGTTTAGGGATTTTTATGTTCTTGGAGAATAGCCTGCCAGTATCTTCCCCTTCCCCCTTTTTTAATGAGGATGATCCAGATCAGGCATCTTTTTTGATCACTTCTATTGCAATGTTACATGGGTTGAGAAACTCTGTTAGCACAGGCTGGTCTTTGGCTTTTGGAGCTTTCTAGATTATAAGATAATAAGTCCTGTATGTCCAGGGACTTGAACAGCATTTCCTTGTTTAGGTACTTGGAGGGTGGTGTTTTGAAGCTAAGTAAACTTTTCTAGAAGGTTGGTACGGTGTTAACAGTCAAGAAGATGTGCAGTTGACTGTACTGAACTTCTCTACTGCTCAGGTAATTGCGGAAATAGGTAAATATTAGAAATTTAATGGAAGGAAGACAATCTGAAAAAAAGAACATTGGACAGAGTTGAAGGCATAGCAGAGACCATGCTTTGTGAGTGAGGAGACCTCAGGCTAGATTTGATCAGTTAGGCTGATGCAGCTGAAAAGCGGTTCACCATGTGGCCTCATAAAATAACATTCATGTAAGAATCAAACCTCTGCTCCATCTCTACTATTATTTTCTCCCATCTTTACTTAGCAGGTAGCATTTCTTTCCTCACTTGCACAACTTTTAATTGGGGTGAAAACTTCATCAGACTTCATGTGGGTGCAGTAATGGGTTTATACATGAGAGTGTAGGAGGGGCAGTGTTCAAAAAACACGTGCAGAGTATGGTTGAGTACAGAAACTATCCCTACAGTCTTCTTTTGGAAAACATAGGAGGTAAGACAGAATGCTTGCAAAGTGTTGACCCTTTTATTGATTTGTGGGTAGCAGAATGAAACTTGAAAAGGAAAATGTATCGGAATGTTTTATGTAGACTAGGTTGAACTGAACCAGCAGTTTAGCTTTTAATGCCGTGATTTTTTTTTTTAAACGGTCTTCAGCAAATACTCAAACACTTGACTAGCTAGAGCAAATGCTATGATGAAAATCCTTGAATGGACTTTTCTTGGCATATATCCTATTATTTGAGCAGCTTAATATGTTCTGTATTTTAAACAGAAATTTGATGTGATTACATAGGGTTAGGGTGGTTTATAAAGGTTACTTATGCTTCCTATCACAATTCTCTCTCTAATAGTCTCTGGTTTTGGCAGCCTGTAATCCTAATACTCATGTTTTTATATCTGTCTCATGTTGAACTGGTGGGGGAAGGGGAGAATAAAGATTTTGGACAGTAAAGCTAGCAGGAAAATTCAAAATCCTATAGGTACTAATAGTATGTAAATGGGTTGGGAGTAGTCTGGGTTTAGGGAGGTGTCTTTGCTGTTCCACAAGGATCTCTTCTGATTCAGTCAGGTTATTTCCCATTTAATGTCTATCTGTGCATATGCTGCAGAGTTTCTTCCTTAATTTTTGAAAATTCCATTCCTGCAAGCCCTTTGAGGTACATTTGTACTGACATTTAGGGCTAATCCTGAGGGCTTCTTTCTACTTAGCAGAGCCATTAAAGCTGCTGCTTTCGGAGCTGTGGAGCCTGCACCCTGTAGCAGGGCATGTGCAGATGTTTTTCCTAAGTCATTTAGTAAAACTTCTAACCATCAGTCTTACCACTTGCTTAGAGAACAAAGTGAACTTAGGACAAGTATTAGGTTCAGTATTGTTACAGTCTTTCTGTGCTTCACATCTGCAGTAAATTTTGTAGTAGGTCCAATGGATACACTTAATTTCTGGCCCTGTAGCTGGGCAGAGCTTGTGATCTTTGTCTGAGCTGTTGCTGGGAATCAAGCTGAGGTATTTTTAATGTGGGTAGCTGGTAGGTCTGGGCTTGAGAGGTACCATGAAATTGACCCTAATGCTGCACCACACCTTACATAAGTTGAAGCAGCCCGAGGAATGAATTTAAGGACATAGATACAAACCAAATAGATCAGCTTCTGTATTTCTCAACTTACTGCTACTTTCCCAGGGTACAAGCTCCTTTGGCATATAGAGAATTAAATGCTTCCTATACTTCAAAAGTTCGTGCTATTAAGTGAGGCAATATCCCTGTGCTTTAGAAAAAGAAATGGTCTATTTTAAACAAGGAATAACTGAATGTTTGTACATGAGCACTTCTAAGAGCAGGAGACAGTATTTAAAATGTCTGTCTGCTATGGGAGGCCCAAGTCCAGTATCACATGCTACTTTTTAAAGAGCCCATCTAATATAAATGACTGGTGTATGTGGATGGTAATGATAATTAATTCCGGGTGTTACAATGCTTATGATATCATTTTCTATGTCAATTGATTTATATGGGTTATGTTAGTTTGTTAGGTAAAGAGCATGTTGGAGTTCTGCTCAGCTCATAATCCATGAAGATAGAATTGCAAAACACCTTTTCAAAACTTCCCTTGCTTAAAACAAACAAAAACCCTTGGGAAACTACATTGCAACTGAGGATGTGAGTTTGGTTTGATTATTGATTTTTGGTGGTGTTCTTAATGGGATTGCTATTATCTTCTAGACTCTTTTCCACAGTATTTACATTTATTTGAAAAGAGTGGCTCACTGTATGCATGGGCACCATCTATCCTGTTTGTTGAATAGTAAATGGATTTTGCAGAAGGGAAAAATAGCATGTCGTTATGTAATTTTAAACTGTTCCAGCACACGTGGCTGGGCAGCCTACATTTTGTGAGTTCTTTGCTTTATTTTTTTTTCAGTCTCTGTGTTCATTTTTTGCGATTGCTATCCTATAAATGGTAGTCAACTTCTTTAAATCCAGGGAGTGTGATTTTATTTATTTTGATTCTAATCTTCCCAATAGATGGATATTTTAAGGAAATCTAGGTATGGAAAGTACCTGTTTGATAATGCAGCTGATTGGGAAGACCACATGTTGAACAGAATACTTGTGTGGTATAGCTAGAGGATTTGAAAATACAGCAATGCATTTCCTTGATGCAGAAGCAAAATGTAACAAAACAAGCCTACTTGTCCTGAATACTTTTCTTGACATTTATCCAGCTTTTTTTTTTCTTTTCTGTAGTGTATTACATATGTCAAATGTGTTTCATTCCTATTCGAAACTTATCCCAAGCAGTATTTGGAAGTTCAGATGAATAACTTAAAATTTCATAAATATTGTTTGGCATGTATATCTTGAAAAAGACAGTTTCATCTTCACGTTGAAATATTTAGAGTTTATCATTTGGGTATTAAAGGCCTTTAAAATGCCTTTAATTCTTTCTCTGGCAATAGATAAAATGTCTTAAAATTGCTATTATTCTAATTTAGAAAGACAGTGAAACAAAATTGGAGCTTTGGCATTATTATATTGATGTTAACAACAGAAGTAAATGGGTGTCTCTTTGGCTTACTTTATTGTAGAACAAGAGTCATGAAAGCCAATGCAGTGTTTGAGTTCTCCAAGAAGTTGTGTGTAATGCTACTGTTTTGACTGTTTTATCTTATACAGCTGACTAGAATGATTTATCTAATGTCAGATGTCTGAAGTAATATTTGAAAAACTGTTGCATATGTCTCACAATTCATTTTACTCTGTAACAATTTTAATCTTTCATTTGCCAAATAGAAAATGGATTTTGACATTGGAGAGACTACCTTAAACATTTGCAACAGTATCTTAATTTGTGATGTCTCCGGTCAGCTAGTGATGACAAATGTAATTTTTCTCCTATGGCTAAACACGTTCAGGAGCCAAGGAATCTTTAGTGCTTTAATTTTGTAATCCACCACTGCTTCACCACACTTGCCCCACCCTCCCGCAGTTAAGCCCAGTTTTTGCTTGGGAGAAGACTGGATGATATCTCTTGTGTAATTGTTTCATCACTGAATTTTATTTTCTAGCTTTTGCTTTAGTAAGTTAACTTCAGGGTCCCTTTTTTCTTATGCCTCCATCATACTCTAGTTTCAACACAGCATTCTTACCTATGTGCGTTATGGTTTTGCTTTGTGAAAGTATGTTCCATACAGTGCAATCTGCTGTCTTCTTTCAGGGCTACCTTCAAGGAGGAAAAGCCACAGAACAGCTTTAAATGTTAGTTGAATGGTACTTTTACCTGGGAAGTTAAGTAGTGTTGTCTTCTATCTCAATATCTAATATGCTGTGCTGGAGTACCTGTGGATATCATTTGCGCATTGAAAAACACATGGAAGATGATTCCAAAGGTTCTTTCGAGAACCTCCAGGAAGCTGCTGTGGCTGATAAGATGGCAGTTCAGAGTGTGTTGAGTAAAGCCTGACTCTGAGTATCTACAATATAACAAGGTGCTGCTAAGCTTGTCTTTGCTGGTATAAATTGACCTTATTTGCATCTAATCAAGTGGAGCAGTTCTCTTGAATTTCCCATCATCTGTTGGACATTTCCTGGGATAGTTTTCTGCTGTGTTAACAAGTTTAGGCAACTCGCAGAAATCTGGGAAGCACAGGTGTCAGGATCTGCATCTGGATGCAGGGAGAGGGGAAACTCCCCTTTTCCAGTGGCAGTGAGCTACTGTATTGGCACATCTTGTACCCTGATCTGATCTCAAGTATCCATGAGTTCTGTGACCAACAGGTCTTGGGCTATTGAGGGGTGAACATACCAATAGTTTCTGCTAATGCTCTTCTACTGTGCTGTAACTGTTTAAAAGTTCTGCCAGAAATAACATTGTCATTGCTTAGATGGTTATATGGGATGTTGGGGATCTAGAGCCAAATCCCTTTTCTGAATCAGGAAGGCTAACTCTGAGTTTCTAATTTAAATGCACATTTGTGGAGAGAGAGTTGAGGGGGCATATAGTCTGGTGGGGATTGAAGTGTGAAAGGTCCTGGAATGGACCAATTAAAAATTCACATCTGGAGGGTGAGGAGAGAGAAGATTTAGGATTATGTGACCTAAGAACTATCCCTTGAGAACTTCTGCTAGGTCCTTCCAACAACTCTCACGTATTCCCTGCAATACACCTCTTTTCAACCCTGCCTGAACTGCAGCTGATTGTCTTGCTTTAGTATCCTTCTTTCCCCATTCTTTTTCATGGGCAACAAGATGTTCATTTTGCCTTACTGCATTTCATGTGGCAATGGAGGAGAAGGGGAAGGCATGGTACCTCCAGTCCGTAATAGCGTTTGTGGCAGAAAGGCATCACAGCTTCAGAACATATGTGTGTGTAATATTAAGCCTAGCTCATCTTAATGATGTTTCCCCGCCTCCATGTTTTTATTTTATTTTCTTTTTTATAAAAGCCCCTTTAAGATCACTTCTAAACATGAATTGGATTTTACTAAAGTGGTGGGAACACAGTGAAGTAGTTTGATAGCTACAATATAGTAAGACTAAGCAATACTAGAAATTCCATCACATAATGAGAAAAAAACAATGTAACTTTAATTTCACATTGTACGTGGCAGGAATTTAATATTAATTACAAATACTGTCTTCAATGCTGAGCACTGTAGTCACTGCAGTACACTTAATCTGTAGTGTTTCTGTGAGGATACCTCATAAAAAGCAAATAATGTTTTGTTATTACACTTTTGTGTTTCTTGTGCGTAGTTTTTAAAGAAACATTGGTAACAGGTTGAATTAAATTCAGTGAAAACTTGCTTTTTTTAAAAATTTATTTAGACTTCTTAGAAACAGTATGAAAGATAAAATGAATGCAGTGGATAACTGATTTTAAATTCTGCTTGCCATACTTATTTCAGAATAAATCAGGCATTGAAAGTGAATCAAGAATGCAAAATATGGTTAGAAAGATAAACTCGAGTCTGTGTATTGTAGGGAAAGATGAAGACCACTTTCTGCTGTCATCTTCTTTCCTGGTCTTTGTTTATTCTATTGGTGACATCCTATTCCCACATCAATTTCCTCCAGTGTGAGAATATGCAGTCACTTTGCAAACAGCTGGAAGACTTTCTGCCCTCAGCTGGAGGCTACTATCTCTTCTGTTGGACTGTATTAATAGATCATGTGAGTACTCCTAATCTGCTTCAGAGAAAAATAAGGTGAAATAGTTTAGATAATCTTTAGAGTGGTTTGCTTTTTAGCTGTGATTCAAGCCAATTTGTCTGATCTGGGTGCAAAAGTGGATTATGAGTGCTTCTGCACTCCTCTTAACTAGCAAAGGTCAGCCGAAGGGTAACTGCCACAGTTAAATTTGAGTGAGTGTATAACTGAGTACAAGGCATCCATCCTGGAGTTGTGATTCTCACCCACACCCCAGACACCCCACCCCCTCCCTTTATTCTTTTGCACTTTGGGCTGTATTCATGCCTTTTTCTTTTCAGCTTTATTTGATTAAGGCATGATTAGATCTATCTCTAGGTTTCTGCAAACCCTAGGTGTATTGTTTGGTTTGTTCTACAGATAGCTATATATGTAAAGCTATATATGTACATACCTACTGTGGAAAATTGCCTGGTCCCTGCTACATGCCTGATGAATGCAATATTTATGTCTATTTATGCCAGATTACTGAAGGGTTAAGCAGAATTTGAGCAGACATATTTAAATTAGATGAAATTAGGTCTCTAACCCAGCCTCAATCACTAGACAGAAATTGTTCAAGTTAGATAGACTGTCTGGTTCTGCTCTGGTGATGCTTTGTGTTATCCACTCTGAAACATTAATTTTTAGTTTTTCAGCATTCATTGTAGTAAAAAGTCAGTAAGTCAATATTGCAACGGATGGAGCTGAACAGGTGCGATATGGGAGGTCCAGCTTCTTGGACTAAACATAATCTACACACAGAAAGGACAACTGAAAGAAAGCATAGTCAGAGAATTCAGGTAACTGAGAGCTAGTTGCAGGAGGAATAATAGCAGGTGCATTAAGAGATGTACTAAAGAGCAAATATTTAAGGAATATTGGATGAAACACTACCTTATTTTAACTTGCTAAACTGACTTAGACTGCTGACATGCAACCACAATACTGTAGATGCTTTTAATTTCTGTGAGCTAACAAAAAACTATGTTGATGTAATCTGTACAGAGTAGTTTGATATGTAATGTCCGATTCTGGCTGGACCTACTCTTTCTCATGTTACACAGAAGTTCAAGCAAGTTATAGAGGGGTGAACACAATAGTTTCTGCTAAAGCTCTTCTATGGTGCTGTAACTGTTTAAATGTTCTGCCAGAAATGAGATTGTCATTGCTTAAATATTACATGGGATGTTGGGGATCTAGAGCTTTTCTAAGAGTCCTGTCTACTTTTTACCGTGTCTTGTATTTTACAGGGTAGAAACAGTCTGCCAGGACACCTTGCATCCAGGCTGATTTCTTAAATTTCACTTAAAGGGAAGTGATTGTGAAGTTGGTTCAACTGCGTTTTGGTGTAGCTACTACTTCCATAGTTGCCACTGCACTGTAGCATATAGGTGACTTTTATTATGTAATAGAGATGATAACTGTGCCACATACTCCCAAATACTTAAAATATAAGTACCTGCAATGAATGAGAAATATCCTTTATTTTGCTCTGTATTTCAGACTATTAAAAAAATTAGCATTCTTTTCTGGGTACGTATTGGATCTTGCTACAGGATAGCAGGTAGTATGTTTGAGATCAGTTTAGTAAGAGTCCACTAGAGTTGTTTAGGTGTTACATGTTGCTTTGTTCTATAGTAGAAGACCACGAAAGAAGTGACTTGGGAGCTAGCCATCCTCTGTTCCCAGTGACCTCTTGTGAAGCAGTCATGTTCAGCCCATTGATTTCTAGTATCACATTTCTCACAGAAAGAATATTTTGCTTCTTAAAATATATTATTTAGCTAATTGCCTTTTGAATTCCTTTCTGCCAACCAAATCTTCATGTACCAGCCTTTAACTTAGAAGGTTCTGAAGTTAAGCTGCCTCCATCGTGTTAAAAACAAGTACAGCATGAATCTGTTTCATCCAAAAGAAACATCCTTCTTGAACATATTCTTGAATTCCATGCAAAGCCTTCAGAGTTGCAAGATGCAAGGCTAATGTTCTACAGAGTAGCCCAATAGCACTCAGAAAGAAACAGACATAACGCTATAGAGCCTTTTGAGTTTGTGGTAGTTAATATTGTGTTGAGCAGAGAAGAGATGCCTCAAGAAGCTGATGCTGTCAAAGGATATGGAACTAGTATTGCCATCAGTATTGATGCCAGTCATAGCGTAGTATCTGCAGTGAAGTGTATATCCAGTAGAGCAGAGAACAAGCATTCAATTTGCCCCTTACCATTGAAAACTCTTCAGAATTTTGACTGTCCCAAGAAAAAAATGTTATCATCACTTTCTTCTTAGGTCTAAAATGTTGTTAAGTTTTATGAATGGCACACTTCACTGGTGAAGTATGTCTTTTAGTATTGGTAAAACTAATGCTTTTCTTAATAATTTGCCTTGAGACATGGAATAGTTCAAAAGACAGAAAAAAGTCATGAAAAAGCCTAATCGGCACCATAGGAAGTGTCTGAAACTGTAGGCAGATATACGCCCACTACAGTGATGCTGGGAAGTATATTGTGGCTTCAGATGTAATAAATTGTGTAAAAACTATAAGCTGTGGTCATGGAATGCTTTAAAAAGCTTGCAGCTCTTTAGCAAAAATACTGAAGATGCCCTGGGCGCTCTGAAGAAGTTAGAGTAACTGTATGCTCCCTGTAGAATTTCATATCATTAAGAAACTGGCAGCATGCAGTTCTTGATTTTAGCACTTGCTAAGCGTGACATCTTATTGCAGGCAGTGAAAATACCATGCCAAGTAGTGGAGTATGAATGCTGTAATCCTTCTTAAACACATTGGGGACATTCTGATATTCTTAATGGTTATTCTATAACCGTTCTGGTATTCTTCAGGATTTCCATTGAACACAGTTGAATGTTGGACCTGAAAAAATAGGTTCCCTTCGGGTTGTGCCATCCAGCTTTTTTTTCTGCCTGGACTTTCTACAGTTCTTCCCCATCAGGGATTATTCTAATGGTATTACAAACAGGAGGAGTTTTGTTGCTCGGCTGGATTCCAGGAACAGAAAATTCTTCCTCCTTTGACTCAGAATTTCCATGTTTTCTGAATTTAGGTGGCCACATCACTGCAGAACCTCCTGCCATTTTTATTACTTCAGTGTACTAACTATTCTTCCTATAACAAAGGAGTCTTCGCCACATTTTTCTGAGTGAGTGTGTTTGTTCAGAATTAGGAAATCTGAAATCAAAAGCAGGATCATGACCAATATTGAACCTGCGGAAACTCAGAATGATAGTACTGCTGCCAATTCTCTTATCAAACATTAGACTTCTGGTTGACAGTCAACTTGCAGGATGTGTATTTCTCTTTTCAAATGGCCCTACTTGCAACAAAACCCCTAAAGATCAGTTGGGCCTCTCCATTCTTACTGTGAGGTCTGTAACACCTTGGGTTTAGGTTGTGGGCAGTAGGAAAGGCTCTTCACCTGTCATAAGTACTTCTGCCTACAGGTATTGCTGTGCAGAATTCTGATCTTGATTAGTTGAAACTGGCTTAAATGTCCATACACACTTTCCAAGGTTATAAACTCAACACAAGTAAGCATTTTCATGATGAGAAATACTGCTGTAGTGCCTCGAATTCATTATGTGATTGATGGGGTACTATACTTCCATTTTAAAAACCATATGCAAAAATCATTGTGGTAATTGCTTATTTGTAGATACAGACTTCAGAGTAAGACTTTCAGGATGTTGTGCTTGTAGTATAATATGTAGGCAGGCAGGTGTTTTGAAATTTAATATGGAATACTGTATATATGTTTCTTTGTTTCAGTGGAAGTTACTGAACTTTCTCATTAAATTTGCCATAAAAGTGTTGCACTGAATAAATTCTTCCTTTGGATGCAAAGAATATGTCGGATATGGAGTCAATCTGCAACTATCTTTTTCAAGAATCTAGACTTGCCATCTCTAATTAGATACTGTATGGCAGAATTCATTCTGTAATCTACATTTGCATTAAAAACTGACTCCTGGAATTGCTCAGATAGCTTGTAATGTTCACAGTAATGTTCACAGTATCATGTCATTTTTCTGAGTTTGCAGATGTGAAAATTTTGTGCATCTGCAGCTGAAGACTTTTAGAGCAGAGAAGCCTTTATAATTGCAGGCTTAGAAAACTTTCAACAGATTGTGCTAGTAAGGAGATTACATATTCTCAGATGGCTATAAAATGCCAGATAAAAAGTCTAGGTGACGGGGCAGTAGTAGCATGAAATTGATAGGGTTTTAGACAGTCAACATTCCCACAAGAAACAACACTCTGATCTTGAGCTCTGTTGTAATGGGAGGGTCAAATGAATTCCATTGCTGTCAGTGTAATTTGCCTTAAATGTTGTTAAGATCTAGATGAAGTAACTGCATTACTTTACGTGTGCTCTTTTCCTGTATGTTCTTACTTTCTCAGTAGGCTGAATTTTATTGGAATGTTCATCTTAAATAGTACTTTTGTCAAGGAAATACTGAACTTAGGAAAGTCAAAGCCAAAGATGTCTCCTTATAAATATAGCAGTAATTGTTGCTGTGAGGTGCTGGAGAACTCTATAGCTCCTGGGTAGAACAAGTGATCACTGTGACTAGCATTAACTAATCATCCTACAGCATTACCTTGTGTCATCAAAAAAGCAGTTCATAGGGTGGAATAAAAATCAAACCCAAGCATGAAAAGATAGTTAAGATTATATATTAACAGTACATAACATACAACTGAAAACTTTACAGGCTTTATTTTGCAAGTTGCCTAGTTAAGCTTTCCAAATTAATGTTGCTACTAAAAAAAAATTATGCCTCTGCTCAGTTATTTTGCTGTTGCTGCTTGTGTTCTTTTCTATGCTGAAATTGAAATATGCTTTGAAAATGAGAACCATACCTTTGTTAGCTCATCTTAAGTCATCTGCTGAACCAACTATAATATAGGTATCTCCAATAGTGCCACAAAATTAATGGTACCATACGTAGAGTGCTTTTGTGATAATTAGAGCATCCCCCAAAAGGTTCAAACTACAATACCAGCATAATTTGGTGGTTGGGGCTTTGAATTCTGAAATGTACAAAGACTTAGGATTGTTTGATGATTCCTTTAAAGCTTAGCTCAGAGGAGGAGACAGTTCAAACTACAGGCCTGACAGAAAGAGGCAAGGAGAACAGCAGAGTATCACTTTTCCTCCTAGAACATCAGCTAAAATAAGAAAAGTCAATGCTCACTGGTGTTAGTCAGTCAGGTCCTTAAGAGCTCTTCTCTGCTGAATGTTAGCAAGTGTGTATCTTTTTACAACATGGACTGAGTCTTTCTAGCTGAGTTCTTAATTAGGCATGTGCTTCACATAATTTTGTTCTTTATTCTTCTCAGGTCTGTCTCAAATTGGCTTGCCTCAGAGGGATGAGAGAGGATGAGAGGGAATCTTAGGAGATGGGTGAGCAGTTCCCATACCTCAAGATCAGATGGGTGGGAGAAGAGGGATCCTTTCCTTCAGTCTGGTTCTGCAACATAGTACTGCACCCTGTTTAATCACTGTAACCAGTAGCATACCCCAGTTCCTGTGTCTCCTTGGCTAATGTCTAGCCAGTCAGAAAGAGGGTTGGATAAAAACCCTAAATATCACCTATGCTTGCTGCTGCTGGAGATGGAAGAACCGGGGAAGACAGTGATGCCCAAGCCTGAAATGCAACCCCTACCCAGTCCTGGCTGTTCTTGTCTCCATTCTGATTCCTCCCTCAGCTGCAGCCCCTAAATCTCCAGGATGCGGGCATAAGCAAAGGCAGCACTTTTTCTGATATTTCCTAGGGCTGTTTTACACGCCTATGAAACCTATAGATAGTTGTAGATACCATGACAGTACTGCTGAAGAAATACAATACCACTGTGCTGTGTTTCAAACATAGTTTGAAAAGTACCAAGAGAGTAAGAAGGTTGTGTGACTATGGCTTGTGATACTCGCTGTTTGTTAGCAGTGCTCTCCATTCTGGATGTGCTGGTTTTGGCTGGGATAGTGTTAATTTTCTTCACAATAGCTAGTATGGGGCTGTGTTTTGGATTTGTGCTGAAAACAGTGTTGATAACACAGGGATGTTGTCGTTACTGCTGAGCAGGGCTCACACAGAGCCAAGGCCTTTTCTGCTCCTCACCCCACCCCACCAGCGAGGAGGCTGGGGGGGGCACAAGAAGCTGGGAGGGGACACAGCTGGGACAGCTGATCCCAACTGACCACAGGGATATTCCGGACCATATGGCGTCATGCTCAGCATATAAATCTGGGGGGAGGTTCGGAGTGATGGCCTTTGTCTTCCCAAGTCACCGTTAGGCGTGATGGAGCCCTGCTTTCCCGGAGATGGCTGAACACTCACCTGCCGGTGGGAAGTGGTGAATGGATTCCTTGTTTTGCTTTGCTTGCGCGTGTGGCTTTTGCTTTACTTATTAAACTGTCTTTTATCTTGGCTCACGAGTTTTTCCACTTTTACCCTTCTGATTCTCTCCCACAACCAAACCAGGGGGTAGTGAGGGAGCGGCTGTGTGGGGCTTAGTTGCTGGCTGGGGTTAAACCATGACAGTCCTTTTGGCGCCCAACATGGGGTTCGAAGGATTCAAGATAACAACAGGTTTGACTGGAATGTGCTAGATCGAATTTATAGCTGTTATTGCTGTTTAGCTATTAATGGGCAGGCTTCTGTGCTTGCCATGGGGCTTGCTTGTCTCACTGTATCTTAGAGTCTAGTGCTCGTTAGTGGCTGCTTTTTCCTTTCACTGCTTGCTGTGCTGCTGTACTGCTTATCACCTTACTCTGCGGTGCCTGGGAACATTTTGCTAAGAGCAATGGCGATGTGCCTGGGCTGGCAGATGGCCAGGGCATCGCTGCTGTTTCTGTGCTGCTGTACTGGACAGGCTGGAACTCCAGTGTGAACTCCAGTCAAAGGGACTCTTGCCTCTCTCCATTCTGGCCAAAAGGGAAACAGTTTTACAAGGTTCAGGCTTGTCCCTAAAGGAGTAGAGTGCTATGAATTGGGTAAGCGGTATCAGGGTGTAATACTGGCATCATATGATTGCTAGACCATACTGTTGTCTCATGGACTGCCCGTTGTTGCCACTTTGTCAGTGCCTGAAGCTGGCTTTGATATGCAGCATTGCTCATCAAGCTTCTCCTTATGTATGCATATGTTTATATTTACATTTTAACTTATTTTTGTTTGCAGGTTACCTAGTGGGAGGTGAAGTGAGCACTTTTTTGTTTGTTTGTTTGGTGTTTTTTTTCTCCCCTAAAGTCAAATTGAGGTGCTGTAGTTAAGCTTCTAAATATTTTTCTTAGGTTTCTGTGGTCAGAATGTTTTTTCTCATTCTCTCCTATAGGTCTTCTCGCAGTGAAAAATTAATGTACCTATAGTATTGCTAATAATTTCTGCTGTAAAGACATGCCCAGCTGTCTCTGCATGCTTTCATTTGTGGCAAAAGAATCAATTGCTTTTTGGAAGAAGGGGTTAATAGATTTGTATCTATCCAGAGGTATATTAGGAGGGAAGATTAAATTCTTACCTCTTAAGTGGTAGAAGTAGAATGCTGTTAAGTTGCATTTCAATTTTCCATGGTAATTCATTGTTATTAAAGACTTAATGGGATGTTGCCGAAGCACAAGACAGTTGTTCGCATCCTTCTGAAATCAGTTATGAAGCTTTACTAGCTCAAAACATGAGGAGAATATCAATATGTATTCTTCTTGCCTATTTGTTTAACTAATCTTTTAATACTCTAAAAGTAAACATTAGTCACACTTTTGTAGCCTCTGTGAGTTTGAGTCATGATTTAAAAAGTTGAAAGTAACTCATGTTAGTAAATATCTATCTTGTTTCCTTTTTAAAGTTCTAGGATAACAACATTGACTGGGTTTTCAGTGCATTTTAAGTCCGGTCCTTAGCTGGCTGGATTGTATGCATCCTGTGCAACATGGAACTCCTGCTTTGTCTCATACCATACTGCAGGCATTTGGCACTAAACAAATTAACAATAGACCTTGCTGTACTAAGATAAGAGGCTAATTTTACAGGTACAGCATTTCATAAATCACATTATACTTGACAGTTCAGAACTGGAGAATTAATTAATATTTAGAAATCTAGTCAAATGGGAATAGTTGCAGGCTTATTAGAAACAAATGTCACATTGCTGTTTGATACAAAGATTTCTAGGTCAGAATGATTGATGTTTGTGTGAATTTTCTTATATAAACATGACTAATTACTTTTGAAAGTCTACAGTTTTATCAGTTAGTGTATCCTATATAACTGCTTATTTAACATGTGAGAGAGTGTTCCTGAAAATACGGCGCTCTATTTTTTTTATTTACTTATTTTTAATGTTACTTGACTGATGTTATGATAGTTCCGTCTGGAAACATGCAAGTTTGCTGACATCTGGACCTGAATTTCAATTATTTTTCTTCTTTCACTGTGTAGATGAAGAAATCTGCTCATAACCTCTGTGTGGTTGTACTTCAGATACTGGACTTGTACTGATTAAACAAGTAGGAACTTGATGGGTCTTATAGTCTTGAATTGCATTAGCTTTTTTCTGGTAAAATGAATTAGTTCAAAGTAAACCTGTGATATTTTGGGAATCCTAGATATATGAAAGAAATTGATGTAGTTTTAAAATTGGTGTTAGAAGTGATGCATGTTAGTGATATAACTGCATACTTTCATAAAATAGACAAAATTAAAAACACGCGTAAGCTTTTCTAGTCTTGAATACTAACTGTCTTTGGAAGTCTTTCATGGTGGTTTGCTCATCTAACCTGTTGTCTGTTATGGTATTCAACTTAGTCATCTGAACTTCTTAACTAATGAATACAATCTTTAATACTTCTTTAACTAATTAATTTCATGTTGTTATCTAAATTCCAATTAGAATATCTGTTAGGAGGGTTGGGTTTGTGGATGTTGCTGGTTTCAGAAGTGATGTTCACTGAGGCTTTTCTAAGCCTAAACTTTCTTTACAAAACTTTACAGCATCAATACCTGTAGCCTTGTTAGTTTGGCTTTCGAATGATCATGAAAGAGTTGCAGTTTGGGGTAACATGCACTGCAGTTCTCACAGCAGTCTGATACCTAATTTGAAGAATTAATGGACTTTGTAATACTTGAAAGGTTTTGCTATCTGAAGTTTGAGAAGTTGGAAAAATTACGTGTCAGAAAAGTGGAATATTAATGCCTTGGTGGCAATCCATCGGTGGTTTTTAATGGTATATGAGCAGTGTGGAAGACTGAACTGAAAGGATGCATGGGAAGGCTTTTGCTGTACAAGGAATTTTCTGCAGCAGAGAATGTACAAACTTTGAAGGTGAAACTTCATCTACATAGATTCTACGTTGTATAGGTTCTTATTGATTGAAAGAAAGGAATATGTCAAGGCCATTAGTTTGATAGTGTGAACAAATAGACTGATTCCCTTTTTTGCATATTATTACATTATGTCACCTCTCAATGTTCATGGAATAGACCAGCAGCAGATACACTGGGTAGCTGTCCTGTCTCAGAATGGGAGTCTTGCATTGATTCTTCCATGATCTTGATTCTGCTTAAGTGGTATTCTGGATGTGGAAAATAATAGGTTGATAGACTATATTTGAAAACTGGCTTTAAAAAGGAATGCAGAAAATGCTAGGAGTGTTTGTTAGAGTGACAGAAACTTTAATGTTTTAAAAAACCCACCCAAAACTGTAATATTTCATCTCTGTATATGCACTAGCTGTAGAAATGAAAAAAATGTAGTGGTTAGAAACTGAAGGCTTAGTAATTTACTTTATAGATTTAGAGAGGGCCATTGTACTTATATACTAAATGAGATGCTGAAGTTTAATTATTTTCTAGGTCTTAGAAAACAGATGACTTAAGGTATGCCTAAAATTTAGGTTCTTGATATTTATCTTCCCCCTCCCTTCTTTTCCTCTATTTCTTTCTAGGTTTAACTATAGATCAACACATCATCTTGCATCCCATGGGTTTTATGAATTTTTAAACTGGTTTGATGAAAGAGCATGGTATCCACTGGGAAGAATAGTAGGTGGAACTGTAAGTATTGTAATAATAACTTAAAGATGACTTTGCAGTAGGTATTTTGAACTTTCAATACAAATTTGACATTGATAAAAGGAGAATCTTGATAAAATATGCTTTTAATTGTCAAATTGCTGCAGAGGGAATAGCAAGATGTTTTTAATTTTTTGCTGCAGGAGCTAAGACAGTAAGTCAACATGCTTTAGTCTTTGTCCAACAGCATACTGTGAACAAGAAATACAGAACTGAGTTTTACTTCCTTACATATTAACTTCTAATAGTAATAAATAAGTGTAGTATGTCTCCTGTAATTCTGGTACATGAAATGAAAAAGATTTTTTTTTTTTTTTAAAGTTATCTGAATCTCATAAGGCACAAGTTTTAATCCAGTGGTATATGTTGAGTGGACTTCATGTGTGTATGGAAAATGTTAGGATTTTACTGGGAAAAGACCTTTTGAAATTAAATCAGTGGGGCACCTGTATGAAGCATCAGGAGTAGGTAAGATTGGTATCGATGCAAGTTACAAGACAGGAAAGGTGTATGAAACAATCAGAATACAAATATCATTCATTGGTAGAATAGCTTTAGTGACACTGAGCCACGTGTTACTTAATGTGTGAAAGTACATTAAACTTCTTAATTATAGTACATGCTATTTAAATGCATTTACAAAGTTTTTTGTAACAGCTAGATCACTATTTGTTGTAGTACCTTAGAGATACTTGAGACCGTTTTTATGTAACATATATATGTGGGTTTTGCGTACCTGTCTTATATGAAGTAAAAACCCATAGGAAATAGAATTGAAATGTTGATTTCATACATTATTTTGCAAGTCATATGGTATATAATGTTTTAATAGTTTGTCTTGAAAACTGTGTCTCAAGGATATAGGCAGGGAAACATTCTGTTGTCTGTTAATTTAATTTAGTACAATGCCCTTCTTAGCTTTTGAAAGAAACTAAGGCAGGTGAAGTACATATTAACTTTTCTAGTACATACTGATTTTTCTGATGTTGATAAATGTGGGAGGGTAGAATTCCTATTAAGAATATTTTGAAGTTCTCCAATATTCTATAGTGGGTTCAATAGATTTGTATAAGTCTATGCTACCTTTCCTGGAGGACATCTTAATTCAGTTTTATAGGACTTTATTTTAATCCTTCATATCCAAAGATGTCTACAGATGTCTTGCAAATATATAATACTCAACTGACTGTCTTGTCAGCTTTTCAGCTTAAAAAAATTAATCTCGTTGATGCACACTTTCTTTCTCCATGGGCAACAAGAAGTAAAAGAATGGCATGGTGTATTTTGGAGGAAAATGGATAGGGCTGGGAGATGTTGCTGAGTTTCTTCTTGTTGTCTTACAGGTTTTGGGTTTTGTTTTTTTCTTAAAGCTGTTAGCTGGCTTGAAATCCTCTTGCAAACTTTAGCTTCTGCTTCCATACCTTAACAACAAATTCTTCTCACTATATGATAAGTGTCAGGCAAGATAGGATATTATCTGTATGCTGCTTATTCATTTACAAAATGGATTATATGTAATTGTTAGCATTTGGTAAAATTTGAAGAACCTCTGGTATTCAGCGGTGTCGTCAAAAAATGATTAAAGTAGTATTAAAATAATTCCATTAGCTTTACCTGCTCACTGCTCATATCAGCTTAAAAAATGACTGTTTCATTGCAAATTATATGCTAATAAGCCTACCTAAACCTACCATGATCATTTTCTGCAATAACCTAGTGGGTTGGTTTTGTTTTGTTTTGTTTTTTCCCTCCTTTTAGGTATACCCAGGACTGATGGTGACAGCAGGCCTTATACATTGGATTTTAAATATGCTTAACGTGACAGTCCACATAAGAGATGTATGTGTGTTCCTAGCACCAGTTTTTAGCGGCCTTACAGCTATTTCTACTTTCCTGCTCACCAGAGAACTGTGGAACCAGGGAGCAGGGCTTTTAGCTGCCTGTTTTATTGCCATAGTTCCAGGTTACATATCCCGATCAGTAGCAGGATCATTTGACAATGAAGGCATAGCTATTTTTGCACTGCAGTTCACATACTATTTATGGGTAAGTAATTGCCGAGTCTTCTGCTTTGGAAAGGTTTTTTGTTTCCTCCTCCAACCAAATGACTGATTTTTCTTAGAATCCATTGAATTCTTATCTTCCTCCCTCTCATCCCTCTTCCCCTTGGCTCTTGATCAGGCGGGTATGAGAAGTCACGTGATCTGAACAACTCCGTAATCATGCTCTTTAGTTTGCTGTGTAAAAGTACTGTTCAGCTGAAGTATGTGTGTCCTGTAGTAGGAGTAGTAATAATAATGATGGTAAGTCTATAAATTTAAAGCAAACGGAAGGGTTGTTTCTGTTTTTCAGTTTGGAGTTATTAGTATTATGTGAGCATCAAACTTTTAGCCTCATTTAGCTGGTGAAAAGCAGTAGACTCTGAATATAAAGTGCTTTGAATTGTCTTCTGGAGAAGCTTTCAACTGTATGGAGGGTCTGGGCTTTGGCTTAAGCACCCAAATTAAATACTCAAAGGTGTTCAGAGCCAGATACTAATATTGCTGGCATGCTTAAAAAAAAAATAGCCTGACATCTTTTAATTAGCCTACTTGCTAGTGCACTTGTCTGTCACTCCTTAATCTGTATGTAGAATTGCATCTGTAATGCAGTTTTGTATGAAGGACTTTAGGCAAGCTGGAGTTTTTCTAGACTGTTGCATCTATTTTGGAAATATCACAAATAGCATAACAATATTGTTAATTCAGCCTAGACACTGTATGGTACTGTCCCTTGTGCATTCCCTGAATGCATATACTTTTCATTTTGAGTGTCTCCATGTATGTACATGGTCATTACAGCTTTTCTCACGATTTTGTCAAGAGTTCCACTTCATAAGCAGATGCATACTAACAAGTTTTTTAGCTTTAGAATATTGTTGGTAGGAGTATAATGGAAGGGAATTCGTGTGTTTCATGATTGAGTGGCTGGTGTTACTTAAATGCAGTTTTTTAAAATCTGGACTTAGACTAAACTGCAGCTGTAAAGGTATATATACTGTGATAACAATAATAGAATCAACCTATGTTGTTACTTTATAACAACTGAGACATAGTAGTTATCTGTTATTATGGAACTCGTATTTAACTAAACTGCATAGTGCAATAATGTTTGCATAAACTCCTGTAGAATTATGTGTGAATCAAATATATTTTATAGATAACTTTCTAGCTTTAATGTTGTTTTTTTCATTCCTATTTTCCTATGCCACAATGACCACCATCAGTTTTAGACAAAATCATACTACTGGGCCAGTTTATGGATCATGCTAAACCTTTAGTAGTATCTGGATGTTCTCATTAACCTTAAGTGAGTTTTTCAAAATTACAGAATAGCTCTTTTATCTGTAATTGCAGAGTTGCGTCTGATGGCAGCCAAAGCGAGCCATGGATAGTCTACACTTAGAATTATGAAGTGGTCTAATGTCTCAGAGAAAGTAGCACAGAGGTGTTGCAACTACTTTTCTACCTCAGGTCATGAAGCAGAGAGTTGCATTACATTCTGCCTCTGCTTTAACTAGAGAGATAGGTATAAGCTGTTTTGTGTGTAAATGAATTGAGCTTGTGGTTTGGTTTTATGGACATCAGTTCAGAAGCGTACAAATATAACTTGATACGTGCTAAAGAAGTTCTCTTGACAGTTTTTTTGGAATGGAATTTTGGAGTATTGTCCAGTGTTTGTTATTCATAAATACTTGGTTATTTTTTAAGGTGAAGTCTGTGAAAACTGGGTCGGTCTTTTGGACAATCTGCTGCTGTCTATCCTACTTTTACATGGTAAGCCTTTTACATATATGTAATAGCTAAACTATTTGAGTAGGGCTTACATAATCCATATGTTGATGAAGAACAGAAGGAGGAGATTTTAATCTTTGTTAGAGCCATAATATAAAATTGTTTCTTCATATTACAAATATATGAGTAAAAAAACATACTTTAAATTTCAAAATATTTATGATTTAAATGCAGTTAAAACAATTTTTAGAAAAACTATAATTATAATAACTTTTACTTATAAATTGATTCTACGCTGTGAATAGGTACTCTGATTCAGTGGGATTTTTGTTTTGGTGGAGGTGAATTGAGGTGGAATTTTGCTATTCGTGTGTGTGTCATTATTACTAAAATGCAATAATAGTGTTTAAAATTTATGGACAAAGTTACACTTGTATCACTCTGAAAGCAATTTCTTTGGATATAATTATGCCATAAAGTAAAGCTTACCACCAGAACTACTGAATGAATTCAATGTCATATTAAATGATCATAAAGCCCCTTTTCATTCTTGATCTATGAAAATGGAGGCTATTGCAGAGATGTTCCTAGAGGGCTAACAGAGGGGAAAAACAGTAGTAAAATTGAGGAGATAAAACTAATAGCAAAATGGAGGGAATTGGTTTTCCCCCTCCTCCCTCTTCTGAAACCTTAGACTTGAAGAATTTTCCTGTATGAATCAGTCAAAAGTCCTTTTTTCCCCCTGATAAACACTTTTTTTTTTTTTCTTCCTTTTTTTTTTTTTTTTTGTGGTTATATGAAAAACAAGTTAGCCTCAAAATAGCCAGTGGTGGGACAGTCAGGCTAGTTGCTTGGTGTTGGTTAAGATTGAGGTCTTATATATTGCTTTTCCACAGTCAGGTAACTAGGCTTGCAAGAAGAAAGAACTTCTGAGCTGTTTTGCATGCCTTAAATTAAGGTACAAGGTTGATTTAGAGGTTACCTGGATGCTGTCTAGATTTCCTCTAGCTTTAATGTTCATTGGGTTTTCTGAGAGATTTTTGCTGTTAATATAGTAAATAATAGCCCTGTATATGTTGCCAAAGAGGATAGCTATCTCCTATTAAGAGTACATATATTTCCTCCCCTATTTCTCCTCCTTTTTGCCAAGTCAATAAATAAACAACCACTTTATACACAGCATTGCTGTTTATATATAGCATTACAGTGAAGAGATCTGTAGGCTTGGTACACACTTATGTGCAGTGCAAAATCAGGCAAGTAAGTTTTTTAGTCCGTTATATCTATATACCATAGTCTTTTTTTATATTGTGCCAATTTATTGGCAAGATCCTCTGAAAGTGCTCTTCATAAATATGCAGATAACAAATACAATACTTTTACAGTTTTACTGCTGAAAAATTGCACAATAACAAGTTCTTCCCATCTTAGTCTGACTAGTGTGTTGGTCTGTGGGATTATATGGGAGGGAGGGAGTGTGATCTAGAGTGTGCATGGTGACAGAACTTATGGAATCAATGTCATTGTCATGACATCCAGTCCTTGAATGTAAATTTTTTTTTTTTCTTTTATTTTCCTTTCAAGTGCTGTCAGCTAGTGAAAGGTTAAGATTTGTCCATAGCTTAACCTCAGTGATTAGATGACAGAATTTTATTGCTTACAGAGTGTACCAACTTTGTCCCTGGTGGTGGCTTTCCATATATTCTATTTCACTTTGAGAAAGAGTTTTGTTAAGATGCCCTTCTAGACGTTTTGCTTAGGTAAATTTTTAGGACAAAGCATAATTGTACTATTCATTATATAGTATTTATTTGTTTTTCTGTGATGGAATTAGTTTTATGTTTTCAGTGCAAGTTGAAAATTAAATCAAATCACAATTTTGAGGTAGTAAGAGTCAGTCCTTGCGTGGGGAGTTTGGGGAACAGTTCCTTGAAAGAGGAATGGATATTGCATGGACTGACCAAAATCTTTCTTTAACTAAATCTGCTTAAAATATATACCTAACTCGCTGTGGTAGTTTGACTCATAGCATTGCATTGCATTCCATAAGGAGAAGTGTTTTTTCCTTGCATTTATATTTCTAGCATTTGTTTGACTTCAGCAACTTCTGCTTTGGATAGCTTTTAATAACAAAGAAGTGAAATAAAACAAAGTTTTACATTGAAGCAATCCCTGTGGAGTGATAGCATGTGTCCACTCTTTTTGCCAATCTATGAGGATGCCTCGGTTTTGTTTGTAAAGTTCCAAAGTGCATCTTCAGTTCAGTACAATCTTCAGTGCTTAGATTTGGTTTAATATTTTGATAATTAGAGATGCAGGTCTCTGGTCCATGCAAACTGTCTGCTACCTGCTTCATTCAAACCTTTCCCTGAATATGACAGTGTCCTAATTGCACATTTGTTCTTATTCTGTTCTGTCTTACCTGTCTTCATATAGTATTTTCTCCCATTAAATAAACTTGCCTCTGTAAACCATGATACTTCATGCTAGTAATTTGGCAATAGGATCATGATAATCTGAAATGAGTTTCTAGAAAACTTAGAAGATTTCTAGTCTACTTGTTTCACATTGTCTGAATCAGTTACCCCAAATTTTGCAATGCCGGGTTTTGTAGTATTAGTATCAAAAACAAGTAGTACTTGGCCTTGTCCTTATTTTAGAATCTGTTCTATAGAACATAGTCATTTGGGTTTCTTTTTGGATTCTAGGGCTTTAAAAATATCTACATGATTCTAAGCCCTAAAGTACAGTTAAAGTGAAAACCACATTAGCTACTGCATTCTAAAAATGAAGATCTAGGTTAGGCATGGTACATACGGGAGAAGTCTAGACTGTAATTTGACAAGAGGACATGTGTTAAAATACAGATTGTCTAGTCAACATTAGCCCTTCTAAATATGTTACAAATTTAGATAGCACATTGTAATGATAGCTCATTAAATCTTTATCCAAACCAGCAATCAGTCATATATTGATAACATTGTAGTGTTTCAGTTCCAAGTACATCATACCAGTGCTGTTACTACAGGTTTGCAATATCCATGGTGTTGTACAGCATTCCACAGTGCTCAGCCCTGCTTCCCTGTGCATCTACCTTCCTTTTGTTTCTTTCCTTACACTGTAACCTGCATTGGCTGCTCTGCTCCAGCAGTTTTGCTCCTGAAGGTGTACCTTGTTCCCTTTCTACTCTGCCTGGAGATACTGTTCCCTGACCCCAGCAAAAAGTGCAGAGCATGGTGCTAAATTTGTATGCTAAAGGAAAATTTTGGATCCTACATGGGAGTCATACCGCTGCCTTGTGCTGCAGCCTTCACCATGGGGAAAAGCCCCCATTCTTGCTTGCCAGCGTGACCAGATTAGTTTGGGAGAAGGAGGAGATACAGGAAGGATAGCCCTGAAAATCCACCAGGCCATTTCAAGTGTCTTGTGGGGGTTTTGTTGGTTTCTTTTCTTTTTTGATAATAAATAATGAGAAAGATTCTGGTAGCTTTACTAGTAGTTCTGACTGCTTGTCTAGATGGGGGTTGTGTTTTCTTGTTAGACCATCAGGATGTATAAATCCAGCATTGGCTATCCTAAAAATCTGCAGATATTTTCAGATCTAATTTCCTGTTCTACTTCTCATAGGTCTCTGCATGGGGTGGTTATGTTTTCATCATCAACCTTATTCCACTGCATGTGTTTGTTCTGTTGCTGATGCAGAGATACAGCAGGAGAGTCTACATTGGTAAGTTTTGTTCATTGAACAGTCATTCTCAAATGCTTAATCATGAGAAAGGAAATTAATTATACTGATGTGCTTTGTATTAAGTGGGAATTAAGTAATTGCATATCAGGTTGCATTTTATTAATTTGATTACTGATTATAGTCAGTTATTCTCTACAACATGGAAATAAGGAGTTAAAACATACTCACACTTCCAAAATTTCATTTATGTAGCTGCTAATTAATTTTCTCCTTTGTACTACACTGAAGAAAAAAATTTGATAGTTTGATATTTATAGAATCCTTTTAATATATTTTATATATATATTATGTGTGTGTCTGTAATAATGTTTCATATTTTTGATTTTTTTTCTAGTATGTCAAACAATTGCTATTTTTAAAAAGTTGTGCGGTAGAAATTGTGCAAACATATAATATATTGTGACATATATGAGAAAAGACATAAGGAATTTTAAGCAGCCATGTATGTTTTATATAAATTAGTCTGTCCACTCCACATGAATCCTTAAGATTTTATTGGGTTAATGGGTCAGACTTCCTTCCAGTTTCAGGAATGTATGAACAGTGATCTTAGGATACTAACTTTTTAATTGATTTGCCTGACATTTAAATACTCTGTAAACTGTTCTTACAGAAACTTTACCAGTTAAATCAGTTGGCCATGGTGTAGGTGTGTGAATGAAATAAGTAATAAGCAATTCAGGTATTCAAAGGTTTGCAAGTTAGCTAGAACATTTTTGACTCCCTAATGTGAAATCTTTACAATAGATAGTTCAAGAACATAACATGAGTTGAAGTGTAATACCACAGGATATTTCATATTTGTAAATATATTTTTGTTACCCATTTTAATAGTTTTATCTTTGTATTTTTAATTATTTTAATGCCTTTTTGTGGTGCCTGCTAGAGAAATTACTGTATTTATATACATATTTGAACCTTTATATACTATAATAATTACTCAATTTAATCAACTTCAATGTTGTATTTTTGTTACCAAAGCTATAAATATTGGTTTCATGCTTCTTTGTTAACCTATTTATGTAATTAATAAACAGAAATTCTTTTTAAAAAAAGGAAAAAAAAGCTCTAACCCATCTTTAATTTTTGCTAGTATTACTTAACTTTGTCATTAACTACTTCTTCATAACTTAAGGGGGAAGTAATTTATCTTGTTTTGCTTTTAAAATTGTTTTATTGAATATTTTTGTTTTCCAATTTCTATGAGTTAGTCAAGAGAAAATTAAATCTACTAATTATAAAATCCTGAAGCAGAGCGGTAACCAGAAACAATAAAGTATTCTTGCTTTTTCAGCTTTCAATGAACTAGTGTTTGAACTCATCTGGGGAAAATAGTGCTGCAGGTTCATGTGAATTAAAGGTTTTGGCAGACGTTTGTTTTGCAAATAGCTACAGTGTTTTGAGATGTTATTGCCCTTCAGCTGTGAGGGAGATGTACTTCAGCAGAATTGTCAGAATGAAAATGTGATTGCTGCTCTGCTGTTTCATTGCAACTGCTGGCTTAATTTAAGCTTTCATGGGAAGCCTTACACACAGAGAAGTCTGTATGTCTCACATTAGTATATGATTTCTAGGTTTGTGTAACAGGATGTTTTTGTAAACCAGGTAAGAATGCTCAAGCACTTCTGAGAGGAAATTGAAGTGTGCTTCACTTCCAAACTATTCAGATAGGGAGAAGAGTTTACAAAAGCTCATTGAAGTAGGGAGAATAAAGATATTTTTGGAGTTTCTGTGATATGCAATAGCTAGTGTGCCTGCAGCAGTCTCATAATTCTCAAAAAACTACCAATGTGCAGGTAAAACTTCTGTAAACTATTGTCAGCTGACAGTAGCTAGTAAAATCTGCATCCATTTTACTATTACCAAGAATTTGGGGGGTTTTAATCTCTAGATCAGTTGCTGCATTTATTTTAAACTAGCACGAACCTAACTTTTATAACAGATGAATGTTTAATCTAACATAATAACATAAATGTAGATGACAGTATTTGGCAGCACCAAGTTTTTAAAAATAGTGATGGTTTTCTGGTATATATTTTTCATCTGGGTGTTCATACACCACAGAAAAGGTTAATGGGACATGATCTGATATGCCTGGCAGTGTAACTCAGAATCATTTAATGAGTAAAAATTTCCAGAATATGAACTTTTTGCCAATTTTAAAATATTTTATGACTTGCAGGCAGATGAATTTATCAGCCAGATAGCTTCTGACCCACTTGGCAACAATGATGGTCATGGTACCTACATTTGAAAGCTTAAGCTGTGCTCTTTTGTTTTTTGTTATTTCATTCAGATCTTATTAGCTTAATAACGAAGAACAAGTGCTTACAATTTCAGTGTGTTAGCAGCACTTGTATAGGTAAATAACCTCTTTATTCAGATACAGGAACCATTGATACTATTTTCTATTATTGTACTTGTAGTTTCTCTTATCATATTTATAAAAAATAAATGGGTTTACATTTGGAAAGGTACCAATATAGGTATGTCATCCTTGCACACCTTAAGAGACTTGGTAATTTTCACTTCAATTTGATTTTTTTCCTGTAAAATTTTTTAAAGTTCTGTATACTTTTCAGAATATATAATAACAAAACACTTAAGGATCTTCCAGAATTTAAAACTTCATTTCAATAATTCCTTGATCTATGTATTGGATTTTATCATTTGAATAGTGAGCAGGCATATATTTGTATCAACTACTTCAGTATTCTAAAACTTCAGATGATGAGTGTTTATTTCTGGTGATTATAATCCACTAATTGAATGTATGTGGTGAAGTATTTGATCGTACTTTCTGGAGAAGTTTTTCAGTAGGTTCTTCCTGTGTTCATGCAGTGTACAGCAACTAAAAATGTTTGCAAAATGAGTTTATCCACAATAGGTCAGAATGTTGGGTTTTTTTCTTGACCTAATCAAAGTTATAATCATCAGAGTAGCTTGCAGGAATCAAAATTAACTTCTCGTTTTCACAAAGACTGTGCAAACAGTAGAATGTAAAGGAACATGGAAACTTTGCGATGATATATCACCTTGATGTATCTAAGTGTCTAGAAAAATTGTGTTGCTGCATAAATTGCCAGGTTTTTCTCAATCCGAGGCAGACATATGTGATAGCTGTTTGGAAGAATCAGGAGTAAGAGATGCGGGGGGAGGGGACTGGAAGTGGGCATGGAAAGGGTAACAGTTGCAGGACTAGGCTTAAAAATGATGATTTACAATGGTCTAACAAATGTGAAATGTAGTGATTTATGCCAATCGTTGAACTTCCACAGGATGGCAGTGTTGTAACACTTTCATGGTACAGTAAATGATTTATGCTGTAGTGAATTCTTCAAAAATTGAGCTTCCTTCTCCAAAAATGTATTTCAGTGACATAAGAGGGCATAGATCAGTAGGTAGGCCAAGTGGTGCAATACAGATGCTTGAAAGAATACACCAGAGAAGACAGCGAGTGGTTGGTTGGAAGCATCATCACAGTTACTTCCATGACTTTTGGAAAGCAGACAGTACCCTGGGAACAGAACAACCCCCCAGTGAGACCACACAGGTGCTAAGGGAACAATATCACTGGTAAATGATGCACTCCCCAAACTTTTTCTCATGGAGGTTAGCAAAGGATTGTATGAGAACAGGAATCTCTTCATAAGATCAAGGCTGTAACAAAGACAGTGGTTTATGATTTGTAGGAGTGTTTAAAAATCTGGGAGGTGGATTATTGCTGTTTGCCACTGAAGGAACAAAACTTCATTTGGCCTTTAAGTTGGTTGGTTACTTTAAATGTAATCAGATTCACGGCTATTCAGAGCTGGTACTTCTCTCTTCCCCTCCCCTCTCTTCTTCACCTGGAATACTGAGGACCAAAATGCTGTCAAAATAAAGTATATGAATCTTGGTGTATACATAATATTCATTCATGTTTTAATGATGTTCTTGCCCTCTACTTTCTGGGGGTTATGAGTCCCCATGGTTGATATAGAGCCATTAATACATATGCTTAATATTAATTTTTAATTCTATTGCTTTTCAGTTTCTTGACATGCTTCTGCTCTTGTGTTAAAAAAAGAACAAATGTACCTCTTTGGATTTTCTAAATAGGTAGTGGACTCTTAAGTGTTTTGCTTCTTTGAGGTCTGATCCCTTCAGTTTCTCCTCATATAGAAAGCTGCTTTTGTCACTTGCTATCTGAGAGCTCTTCCCCCATCCATGGCCTGAGAAAACTATTTCCAAGATAGAACATCTTAGGTGCATAGTTTATTACCCTAGGAGGAGAAAAAACAGTCCAATTAGGAACAACAATACTTTGCTACTTTCTTTAAATCTGGATGCAGTAGGCAGGTTTATTCTGGTCAAAGGAGGAAAAAGTCATTAGGATGGCTGAAGTACTTGGAATCATACAGTTCTGTCTCAGTGTCACTGAAGTTGCGGGGAGGATGGACTCTATTATGGAACCAATGCTTTTAGAAATATGTGTGTTAATTTTCTTCCCATCTTTCTCTTCCTCCCCTCTCCCTCTTTTTTTCCTAGCATATAGCACTTTCTACATTGTGGGGTTAATATTATCGATGCAGATACCTTTTGTGGGATTTCAGCCAATTAGAACAAGCGAACACATGGCAGCTGCAGGTAAGAAAATTAAATGTCTGCTTCCAAACAGCCTGCTTAGCACAAGAAAACCTCAAACCCTTGCAGCTTTCTTTCCTTGCATTAGAAAGAGCACATACTAACAAACCAAATTGTTAAAGAGGTACAATTTTGTGTCTGTAGGGAAGTTTTCTTTCCAATTGACACATTATCCTCCTTAGTGTGAGCTAATGGAGGTAAAATGCCTCCATAACACTGCATCAGTTATGCATTCTGACAAGCACTTATTTTACACATTGATAATCTCTACTGTTCTGCAATATAATGTTGCCTTCAAGCATTGTACAATTGAAACATTCCTTACTGGTAAACATAGTTTTTACTGAGCGATTTGGTTTTGGAGTTGATAGTTTTCTGTAATTTTTCAAAGTGGCTTAAATACAAATGACTTAAATTACTAATCGGGAGGCTGATTTTTAAATAACTGATTTCAATCTTGTTTGATTCTTTTTATTTCTTTAAAGTAAGTTGATTTTTCAATAGTTGTTAAGTCAGACATGTTGATTTCTTGACAGCAATAACCTCTACTAAAACTGATAGGTTTATGTTTAACTGCATACACTGTTTGTGTGATATAGTTTAGTTTGTTAGATTGCTCAGATTTTTTTTTTATTATGTGTAGTGACTTATCAAAATGTATTTGGGACAGAAATTGGAATATCATTAAAATTTACTAGAAAAATACTTTTAAAAATGGAGATTTTTTCAGCAATCTGAATAAAATGGAAAGAGTAAGGATTTATCAAACCATATTTTGCATCTGAAGTATTTTACATTTATTTAGTGAGTAGAGTTTGTCTCTTTCTCTAGGAGTTCAGAACTAATGAATTTCAACATTGTGCACCATACATTTGAGTTCTATTTTCTTCTTCTGCCAGCTACCAGTGAATTCGCACTTTTGAATGGACTAATCATTGGATCGTGTCCAAGTTCTGGTTTTATGTTGAACTCTGAACAGCCTTTTTGAGGGTGTGGGGTGCTTACCCAGTGAATTCTGGTGTTGCAACACTAGTTTTATATGGTTGTTTTTTTCTCTTTCATTAAATCCTGGAGTTTTTAGTAACTTAATTTCCATATATTTCTATATTAGCCTTGTTTGTGTACTGCCTGGGGTCTGTGTCTTAATTTTTCACCAGGTCTAGGTATGTTAACCTGTGTTTTTGCCATTATCCATACAATCTAGTTTTCAGGTGATTCTCTCCCTTACCCCAGTTTAATTTGGGAGCAAAGAGGCAGTGGGTATTGGAGCTTTTGATATAATAAGCAAAGAATGTTTTGGACAGTATTTTATATCATTGCAAGTTTCTGTCATTGCAAGAAAGTATCATCCCTGTTAAGTATTAAAGGCTATTTGTCAGAAAGTGATTATATACTAGTTGTTAGGTGTAAGGATGTACCTTACATTTAGTTTTCTAATTCAAATATAGCCAAAGTATGCCAATTGCTTTAACAGCTGTTACTGCTTCTGAGCATTTAAACAAAAACTTTCCTCTTTCTTTAGGTGTTTTTGCACTGCTGCAGGCGTATGCATTTTTGCAATATCTGAGAGACAGATTAACAAAGCAAGAATTTCAGACATTGTTCTTCTTGGGTGTCTCACTAGCTGCTGGTATTGTATTCCTGAGTGTCATCTATTTGACATACACAGGTAAATAAATGTGAAACTAGTTTACCTTTAGAGCAGGTAAACCAGATGATCAACATTTGATTTAGTCTAAAGTAGTTGTTGGCAATGCCACAGCAAACCTGTGCCCATGTGTTGGAATTCATTGTGCTTTCTGGGCTGCAGAAGAAACCTACTTTATAGCATCATTCCAATATTTCAGGTTTATCCACAATCCACATAATGATGTAAGAAGTCAGATTGGGTGAGGAGCATAACTATAGCCAAAGCGTATTAGGGAGATACATATAGCTGATCCGTTCTGAATAGCATTGATAGGTTAAGGTCAGATTGCTTACTTTCTGAAATACTTGAATGTGATTTCTGTATGACTGGAATTAACCTGAAGTTCTACTTTACTTCTGTGGTTCAGCTTCCAGTCTTCAAGGCAGTTCTACCCAATCTCACAAGAACAAGCTTGTCTGCTTGGTTGCTATCCCCAGATGCCTCACTGCTATCTTCTCATTCCGTGATATACTTCCTTGGTGATCTAATACCATACTTCCTTCCCCTGATGAAGGAAAAGCAGTCTTATTTTCCTAGCTAAATATATGTTACCCATGCAAAAATTGACTTCTGCTTGGTTTAAATTGCATGATCTTAATATTATACCTCAAATACAGTTCTGTTTTGTCAGAGTTTTATTTTGGGAAAAAACACTTTCCTGAGACATAACGTTTTTTATTTTAACTGACTTCTTTCTTGTACTTCTTTTTAACGATGTTTCTGGCGTAAATTTTTTGGTATCAATTGTTTAACATTTTGGACTGTTTAATAATGGCAGCTTTATTTTTGTTAATTATGATACCATTATTTAAAAAAAATAGTTAGCATCTCTATTTGTTTGAAAGTTTTCTAAAACTTGATGGTTTATGATTTGCTTTTCAGTATGTATGAGCAGGTCCTACTAATACTTAGCAAAAATTTTCAGACTGGCCTATCAAAACAAAATTCGGCTGCTAATCTCAGTGTGCAGCAAAATATGTCTTCTGTTACAGTTCTTAGGAAGTGTTGATTTAAACTTCTGAAATTCACTGATCAGTATCACTGCTTCACCAGATGGAACAAACCTCGTTCCCTCAGCTTCTGGTATGCTGTGCGATCTGGGCTCCTGACCATCTCACAGCACTCTGATCCCTCTCTATTTTCTTAATAATCCTCATGCAGAAGGGTGCCCACATCTGGACCCTGTATCCCAGGTGCAACATCTGGAAGAAGGGGGTTGAGGTTCTGGATTGAAGTCCTGCCTGCCGTAAGGCATGTCAGCAACTCTTTTCAGTTTAGCATGGTTCAGTGTTTTGGCCTCTGGGATATTTTTGCTTCTTACTAGCCACCAGCTGGACCCCGATCCTCTGAGTACTACTTTGAGCTTGTCAGGACAGCCAATACTCAACGCATCAAACAGTCTGTTTGTCCAGCCCTTTCTTCTTCAGCTTATAAATGAGAAGTGAGGAAAATGGTTCAAAGCATTTAATAGTGTATTTCAGGAGGCTGTGCTCCGTGATCTTTTCGGGAACTTGGGTTACTGGCCTGTAGTTTCCTGCATATTCCTTCTTGCCTTTCCTAGAAGTGTAGCATTAGCCAATTTCCAGGCACCAGGGCCTCCCTTACCGCCCTGATGATGGTGGGTAGTTATCATATTGGCCAGGTCTTTCAGCACCCTCAGGTGATGCCGTCTGATCTCATGTTTTGGATACATCCAGAGGACACCATAACTGGTAGTTCCCCATCTGCTGGCAGCTCCTTCTTCTTGTGCATGCAGTGGTTTGGGAGCAAGCTTTGCTTCCGAAGACTGAAGGAAAAAATGTGTCTTGTCGTAGAACATTAACCACAATATTTAAATGTCTAAACTAGGTAGGAAACTAAAACCTTCAGTCAGATTATACTAATTTTAAATACCAGATAAAGGGAAGGGTTGCTGTCTCATGCATGAAGACTTGAGTAATAAATAAAAGGATTTAACTTTCTCTTATTTCAGCTTGTCTGTATCTGTCTTCAGAGAGAGCTGAAATGGTTGCCGGGAAAGTGGAAATAAAATTTAAGAAGAATCTTACTAATAACTTCTAATAACAATTTTTCTCTCTCATCTGATAATGATACTGTTTCTTTTTATCTTATGATATTCCAGTATCTAAAGGCTTTGTTTAAAAAAAAAAAAATATATAAAGCTGATCAGCATGTCTAGTAGCAGCTTTTATATTCCATGTTACATGTAGATCCATCAGTAGAGAAACAATAGGAAACCAGTGTTTCATTAAGTGTTAGTTTCCTGCTCAGGCATTTCAGAAAAATTAAATACTTTCTCATCACTTACGTTTTCTTTTTCTTATACTTCTTTACAGAGTCTCTAGCTGTCATATTCTTTGAGAAATATTTTATATTATTGCATTGCTTTGACTTTTGGAGGTGTGCGTGTCTTTATAGTCGATGAGTACAATGTGATCCTGTAAGTGTGTTCTTCTAAAACTAGCTTCATGGTTGGAAGACTTTATAGCCTGCCTAATGCAGTAGGTCTGGTTCACATATATTACAAGTTCAATGAAATTTCTTTGGTTTTGTGCTACAATTTGGGGGAGTAGAAAAATGATTGCCTTTAAATATCCAGGCAGCAAAAGGTTTTTTTCCCCCCTTCTCTTTTTCAGGTTATATTGCTCCTTGGAGTGGCAGATTCTATTCATTGTGGGACACTGGGTAAGTAAGGACAAAGGATACGAGGATTTAGATATCAATAGCATTCTACTGAAAACTTAAATCTTTTGCTCTCCTCATCCTCAAATCCATTTAGTATTTCAGTCAAGGATAATATAGTGGGTTTTAATCAGTTATGTAAAGAGAGCATCTGTAGTAACTGTTTCATGATATTTGCAACCATTTCACTAATTTGTCTATTAAATTTCTTGCTTCTTTGGAAATCTTTGAATATGTAATAGTAATTTTTAAGTGTGTCCTCAAGTGTTGGTACAGCTTTTGGTTATTTATGCTGAGAAGCACTACAATTTCATGTAGAAAAACATACTAAGAACCTTAAACTTAGATTATTTTCATTGCGCAACATTACACAAAGTAACAAAGATGTTGCACATATGATCTTGCATGTTGCCTGTTTATTATGTTCATACATCTGTTTTTGTATACAGATGTTTACTCTGAACAATTCTGGTTTATTTGTGTGTGTTTTCACAGGTAAAAACCCGTGTTAGTTAATCTTGTGTTTTCGTTAACCTTTAAAAATCCAGTGTTGGATTCTTTAGCCAGCCAGGAAAATAAGAATGAAACTGAAGATATTTTTCTAAGATAAATGTATTTAAGGTGAAATTGAATTGGTAGATTTTTTTTTTTTTTTTTTTTTTTAAGATTAAAAGCAGGGATAGGAGAACTTCAAACTTTTGCAGTTCAGGTTTTTTCAGGCACCAAAGTCCAACTCATACAGGATTCTGCACCAACTCTGTAATAAATGTAGATGTCAGTAGAGAAGCCTCAGATTTGTCTGAAGAACATACAGGTGTTGTTCTTTGCCTATAGATGAAGTGGTATATATATACACAAAGCATTAAACTTTTGAGGGCTTGTCTACATTAGAAAATCATGTTGTGTTAAAAGACACAATCCAGTTTTTAATGAGAACTAGATCTCAGTGAAGAAAAGGACATACGTTTGATACCTCACCACTTGGTCATATAGCACCTCAGATTAGGTCCGTATGTATAGCTGT
Source organism: Haliaeetus albicilla (assembly GCF_947461875.1). Taxonomy (NCBI): domain Eukaryota; kingdom Metazoa; phylum Chordata; class Aves; order Accipitriformes; family Accipitridae; genus Haliaeetus; species Haliaeetus albicilla. Next base: position 35,015,533 of record NC_091484.1, on the reverse strand, counting down.
CTTTAACATAGAACACAGTTTTGTCCTTGTCTGCACTGAGTGTTTGACCTTGTTTAGTTGACATATATTTCCAAGTGTAGACAAGGCCTGATTTTCTCAGCATCTAAAAAAACATGGGGACACCAGTGACTGGTCTGGTATTTAATACTGTAACTTTCTGTACTGAGAAAATGAAGGTATTCTATGTAGAGGAGAGTTTTCAAAATACAGTATTGAAAACCTAGGACACTTACTGGCATAGATGATTATCTCTTCAGAATGTAATGGTGGGGCTTCCATAGCTGTGTGTTTTCATTTTGGTGAATATGGCTTCATATCTAGCCGTAATAAAACAAAACATCCGTAATTTTCATTCCTTTAATTAGTATGACAATAATCCTTTATATTGGTGTTTTAAATAACTCTATACACCAAATACTTCCTAAATACAGTAAGACCTGGGGACTGTTTTGGTATAGAAGTTTCATCAGATTTCTGCTGAATGGAGCACTTGCCATTTTAAATTGAAATGCTTCCTTTGAAATGAATTTCAGAATTCCTAATGTTTACAAGTTTTAATAATTTTATCTTTTCAAAATAATTTGAACTGAATTTTTTTTAAAAAAGGTATGCGAAAATTCACATCCCGATCATTGCCTCTGTGTCTGAGCATCAGCCTACAACATGGGTTTCCTTCTTTTTTGATCTCCATATTCTCGTGTGTACTTTCCCAGCAGGGCTGTGGTTCTGTATCAAAAACATCAATGATGAAAGAGTCTTTGGTAAGAGAAAATATTTTAAAATTGTTTTTAAAAACCTTGCCTTCAACTTGGTTCTATTTTGGTTTCGTTTGCTCAAAGCTGGTATATGGTTGTTCTAAAAAAGGTTTAAAAGCGATGTGTTTAAAGATGATTATTAAAAGTTGCCTGCACCCAGCAGTATTTAAAACCTTTTATAAAAATGCAGAGGTAGGTGAAATGGTGATGGAGTGTCATCCCAAGAGGTGGTATTAAAATATTTGTCGGTATGGTTCTGTTCTGTGGCTGGAGTTGCATGCTCTGCCACATGCTGATCTTGCAAACCACGCATTGGGGTGCAGTCCCACAGTACAGTTCAGCCAGATGAACAGCTCAGAAGGTCCCTACCCTACACAGTCTGCAAGGCAACAGACCCTTCCCTGGGTGTCTGGCACTCATCCCATCACAGATGATGATTCAAAATGCCTTTTCTTTCCAGATTTTCTGCTGTTTGGTGAACTGAATCACTTGCTGTGGAACAAATGCTAGATAAGACACAAGCCTAAGCGGAGGTGTGGGGTCTCCCTGTGTCAGTGACAACAAATTGTTTATTTGTATGAAGTTGTACTGTGAAAGCAGACTTCTAAGATTATGAATGAGGATTGTAGGGATGTAATATGAAGTTGTAGCCCATATGGAGCAGTGAAGATCACTCGGGTCTTGGGCTTTTACAGGGATAGGAAGTCCAGACTAATATAGCTGCCTCTTAGGATTACCTAAGAGCTATGTGGGCAGTGGAACATTTACTGTGTTAAATCCAGTGACTGTGGGGTATTCTGTGCTCTGTGGCTCACAATGAGTCCTTGTCTAGTGCTGAGCAATTTGCTTTCAGCCTCCTACTGCTGCATCATCCATTTAAGTCGGTGTAGAGACCTGTGAGTGAGAATGGAGAGCCATACTACTTCGCTACAGAGTAGAAAACATTTATGTAATGTAATCTCATAAACCAGTGTCCCTTCATGATTTCTGTGGCAAATCTTTCATAGAATCGTATTGTTAAACTGCAACAGACAAGGAATAAACACTATTACTTAAAGAATAGATGTTCCTAACCAGTGTATACAGGATTGTTTGGGGTTTTTGTTCCTTCTAAGAAAAGTTTTCTGAATATTCCTTGCTATTCTGAAAATCGTGGTTTGGTTTTTTGCTTTTTTTGGGGGGGAGAAGTGGGCATGGGGGGGGAGCATTGGGGAGTGGAGATAATACTGTTCAGGAAAACTTGCTTCAGAATAGGGCTCACAATATCATATCATTTGTATGGAATTATAATGTAGACAAGCCCCCAATTTGTCCACAGGTATCTCTAACTTAAATTAAAATTCGATTTTTACATGAAATTCTAACACTTCCTTTTGCTTTTTCAGTTTCAGTAGCTTGTTTGGTCTAGGGCTGTTTGACCTTTTTAATCGAATGAAGCTACGTATTATTCCAGTAGTATTTTTGGTGTGTGATACTAGATTTCACTAATAATGTATCTTCTGACACATTATTAATGAATATAAAAATGGGGTTTTGTTATTGTTAACAGTTGTCAAGATAAACTTCAGGAAGGGTTTGAGGCTTAAAAGGGATAAATGTTAATTGAACTGTATCTCCGTAAATTAAAAAGCAATGAAATACAATGCATACTCAAGTCTTTATACACACAGATGCTCAACCCACTTCCAGAAGTAGTTTTATGGAGAGCATGTATGTGTGCAGTCAGAGTGAGTGTTATTTTCTAAATGTCATCAGTAGATTTGTTTCTTTGCAGTTGCTCTGTATGCAATCAGCGCCGTTTACTTTGCTGGCGTGATGGTTCGGCTGATGCTCACTTTGACTCCAGTGGTCTGTATGCTGTCTGCAATTGCTTTCTCCAATGTCTTTGAGCGTTATTTGGGTGATGATATGAAGAGGGAAAATCCACCAATAGAGGACAGCAGTGATGAGGATGACAAAAGGAACCCTGGCAACCTGTATGATAAGGTGAGTAGAGGGAGCAAAAGATACCGGTCAGAAAACAGCTTATTTTTACTTTTTTTTTTTTTTTTGGTCAGAATATTTTAAATGCCACCAGAGGTCTGAATCACTAGCACTTAAATTTAGAACCAGTATTGATGTTCCTCAATAAGGTGTAACTGATGTCCTGGAAAAAAAAAATCAGTGTCAGTGTAGAAGTGGTTCCTTCTAGCTTGATTGGTGATGAGCCTTTAACCTAAAGAAGTGTACAGTGTTGACCCAGCTTTCTGTAGGAGCGATAGCAGACAGTTGCTCACTCTTCTTAACTAGTTATATAGCAGTTCTGTGTCACTGAATGTTTCCCTCTTGTATTTCCTCTAAGACATGTTGAAATTTATGAATAATATATTTTATGAAAAAGTATTTCTATTCATAAACTTGCATACTCTCTTCATCATGAAGAAAATGCTGTTAGGTACTAATTTTTTTTCTCTCTTAGGTTTTGTAATACTGACCCTGACAATGCATGAGCCTTGGGTTTCCCCCTTTTTCTCACAGTAAATACCTGTGCCTTTCTTTTTTCTATCCTGCCTTATACAAGGGCATCATCATACTGTGCCAAACCAAGGAAGTCATGCATTCACCCTCATGTAATAGCCTCTTTCAGAAGAAAAAAACTTTCAAGGAATCATCCATTTTTTATAAGTTGCTGGATTGTCAAAACATTCTTGTGCATACTTAGTTAATTTATGCCGCACTTGGTCTAGCTTTATAGTATCCCGTAGCATTTATACAGTGCATGTGGTGAAGAAAAAGGCATGGGTTCCATTGTCAAGGGTGATAAAAGTTGCCATAACAGATATATTTGTGTTTGTTTAGGCAGGCAAAGTGAGAAAACATGTATCTGAACAGGAAAAAACAGAAGAAGGACTGGGTCCCAATATCAAAAACATTGTTACTATGCTGATGCTGATGTTGTTGATGATGTTTGCTGTTCACTGTACCTGGGTAACTAGCAATGCATACTCCAGCCCCAGCGTTGTTCTCGCTTCCTATAACCATGATGGGTAAGTAAGGTCTACAGGCCTTAAAATAATTAAAGGGCAAAAGCCTTTCTACTTCCTTTGCACTAGCAATTTGCTTTACTTTCTTTTAATTACTTCTTGTTATATTAAGGCAGAATTGTCACCTGAATAAAAAATCCTTAATATACTCTAATTTTCAAAAAGATACATTTTCTGAAATAGTTAATGTATAAAAATAATCCTATCTAAAGTCAATAAAGGTGATGGTTAAAAAAAAAAAGAAAGCTTTTGAGTCAATTGAGAAAACTTGTTTAGGAATAGATATTCGACTGGAAATGCATTTAGTCGCATCTTCAAAAGCAGTTCAGCTTCCGGCTGTTCAGCTGTCAGCGGGTTCAAACTTATGACTGCTGGTGACTGAATCCCTCAAAGGGAGCTGAAAGCATAAGAAAACTGTTATTTGTGAGCCCAGATTTATCATCATGCAGTTAATTTCTTGCTAGTATTTCTTCCAATGTGAATAAAATGAACTCTGTTTTCCAGCACTCGGAATATTCTAGATGACTTCAGAGAAGCCTACTACTGGCTGAGACAAAACACAGATGAGCACGCCAGAGTGATGTCATGGTGGGATTATGGTTATCAGATAGCAGGAATGGCTAACCGGACAACCTTGGTTGATAACAATACTTGGAACAACAGCCACATAGCCCTGGTAAGGGTGGCGGTTTCCTATGGAGCAGAAACACCAAAATGTTTATGTTGCAGTCAAGCATGAAATTGTAAATGTCTGTTGATAGTATGATACTAAGGAAAAATTCCATAGAGTGGGAAACACAGAGGTGGAAAGAACATATTCTTTGCATTTATTAGAACGCAAGTATCAAGAGCTTGGGGGCTGGAAGGGATCAGTTTTGCTTTTGGAGTTTCCGATTTGTTTACTTGGAGCTTCCAAAACTTCACTTGCACTTCAGTTTCTCTTCTTTGTGGGAGGATAGACAAAATCTAATGTAACCATTCCCCTTTGACAGCCTACTTGGTACCACTACTTTATTGGCACTATACAAATAGGGATCATTTCAGTTCAGCAGTGTCTTTGCTGACTGGATTTTTGAATGGCACGTGAAAACTGATCTTGTGAAACAACAAATTCTCAGGCATGGTGGAAGTTAGAGAAAGTTTATGAATAGCAATGGAAGTGTTGCAGATCTGATGCAATTCTGTCTTCTCAAATTTGCGGTTAGACAAAACATCTGTACATTTAATTCCTTTCACTTCTGAGGAGTAAGTTTAAGCTTTGTGCGTATGCTTAAAAGCAGGGTGTTAGCATTGCCTGTGGTTACAGGGGCACCACCCTGGGCAACTTAAAACTTTTTTCAGAAATGAATGCTCTGTATTGTACCTGGGTTGCTGTCTTTCCAGGTGCTGTATAATGACTACTCATCACTCAGTGATGACATCAGTCATCACTCAGCAGCTGTTTCTTCCCAGAAGATCTATGTCATGCTACATGGGGAGAATGGGGGAAGGGCTTGAGGAATGTATTAGGATAGTTTCTTGCCTTCTGTCAGTAGCTAGTACAGCAGTTGGACCAGATCTGCAGACAAGCAGTGTTCAAAATCAACAAATTAATCAAGCTGTACTTTGAGCCTACAAAGTCCTGAAAAACTATGTGGTGGGGAGGGAGGGATCTCACGTACGTGCTTTTGTCAGGGGCGGAGAACTCACATCAGCTGAAAGCAAGCTTGGGAAATTGTATTGTTGGTGTTAATATCAGTCAACAAGCCTTCCCATGTACTCTAAGGCACTTTTCTCTTCTTTTGGTTGTTGACCTGACAGTGTTAGTGTGTTTTCATGGACATTCAACTCTGATAGCTTTATGTGCTTCCCTCTTCTACAAGAGGTAGAAGTGCCGATACTGCATCTAAACCAACAGATCCCTGCAGGACAAGGTGCATCATGTGAATAGAGAGACTGTGGAAGTCATCTGTATTGCACAAGCACAGTAACCATACACATTACAGCAATTAGCAATTATGATTGTAATAAAGATTCTCTGTAGTATGACTGCTGGTGCTGTCAGGTTCCATTTCAGAATGAATACTCCATAAAGGGGGACCCAAGCAATAAATGTGTGTTGCGGCAAATACCTGAACTTGTGCTCTAAATGAGGCATGCCCCGGAGGCATGTCCAGAAGGCTTCCTCCTGCACAGAAATGGAAATCTGCCAGATAACTTCACATCAATTAGGATAACGGCCACGAAGCTGAGGTTCTCTGTCTCTTTGACAGATTGCAGCCTAAGCTTAGCATTTTCAAATTACATTTGTAACTGAATCCTATCAATTTGGATGCAATATTATTTATATTGTAGTTACTCCCTTTTACTACAGCGATGCATTATTATGCCTTAAGTACAAGAGCTTCAACAGCAAACAAAACTACTGAACTGAATGCCAGTTACTGACCTAAGTGAATTCTTTAAGTGTGGGAAGTGACCAGTATGGAAGAGGTTCTGGATACAGCTTTAAAGACTTTTTCAAGGCCAAAACTATATTACGCTTTTAACTCAAGGATGTCTCTATTCTCACATCTTTTCTGCATAAATTTACTGGGAATTCAATGCTGAGGGTGCCTGTATGCTACTGAATACAATGCAGCATGGCTGTGAAGGACATGTTCTTTGGTCTGTGAAGGACAGAGCTCAAGGAGAAAAAAACCAAGCAATTACTAACATTTCAAATAATTTATTCACTTTGGGCTGTATCTCAAGCTTTGAAAATAATTTGTAATTAGGTATTTTCTGCAACACTTAAGTTTTTGGCAATACAGCCATGACTTGAAAAATCCATAGGTGCCACAAAAGGAAAACCCTTATTCCTAAATTTTATACTCAAAACACTTGTTTCAACAGGCAACACTCCTCTTAGAGAGGAGAAAATATTTCAGTTTAGGTTGGGCTTTTGAGTTTCTAAATATTCACATGGGTTTTCTTTATCTAGAATCAAAATGCGGGCTTGGTTGGCAAATATGTATTCTTGGGTTTTCATCTGTCAGGTATTGATCTGCGGATCTGTTCGATAGGCAGCTATGCAGGTAATTAAGGTATTTTTGCTCTGATACAGGTGGGAAAGGCAATGTCATCAAATGAGTCGGCAGCATACGAGATCATGAGAAGCCTGGATGTGGATTATGTTTTGATTATTTTTGGTGGTGTGATTGGCTACTCTGGTGATGATATTAATAAGTTCTTGTGGATGGTGAGAATAGCAGAGGGGGAACATCCCAAAGATATTCGGGTAAGTGGAAACGTACACAGGAAAACTGCAACAGCTGAATGCTGTATTTCTGGAAGTTCATCTCTTTCCTGTTTTTTTTTTTTTTGTGGGTTTTTTTTTTTTTTTAAACCTTTATTCATATTATTGCTTTTCTGGTAATGCTTATTACAGTGGAGGGAAATCTCTACTACTTACTGCAATTTTATTTGAAAACCATGTTATGGGTTGTTTTCCTAGAACAGTAGGAGTGCAGAGGCCTGTAGCCCAGTTTCTTTCATTATTTATGGTTTTGAAAGGTCAGTAACCTCAAAAGCTTTTCACTTTTTTTGCATGATACTAAAAGTATAGGATATCTTTTGTAATTCTTGTGTGTCTCACTGTGTACCATCACACTTAAAAGCAGGAGTGTTCAGACTGTTTAAATAGTTGGCATTACGAATTTCTTCAAACTCTGTTATAGTAGGAGACAAGTTAAAGTGTTAATATTGACATGTAGAGTTTAAGTTACTGAAACATCTCAGAGATTACAGAAGTTTGTAGCAATATTTTCTTAAGCCTAACCAAACCTTCTAGATATTGAGCACAGGCTTACGGGAGTAGCCCATGTGTGTAGTTTCATCTTGTACTGGAGGTGAAAATGGCAGAAATTTTTTGTTTAAACACTGTGCACAGATGAAGTTTATGGTAACATTGCAGACCTTGTATATTAACAATACAGTGCTTTTCACCTTTCTGAAGAATAATTTTGATAGATGCCCAACTAACTTTCACATTTTGAGATCAGTTTTCCAGTAACTGCTGACTGTGAAGTGACAAAACTTGTACCAGCACAATAATATGGATTTAGGAAGATTGGTTGGGGTCTGAGTTGCAAGCAGGTAGTTTGTAACTATTTTACCTTTAATGAGCACCATAGTTTTCTATTTTAAGACTAGCTGAAATCAGCTTTTAAACTGTAAAAGTCAGCTTATATTCTTTGTGAAGTTTTTTTGTGGAGAAGAGAATGAGAAATTACCTTAAATAGGGGTTTAGTTTATACTGACTCTTTGCATCTTCTTTTTAAAGGAAAGTGATTACTTTACCCCTCAAGGAGAGTTCCGGGTAGACAAGGCAGGTTCTCCAACTTTGCTGAACTGCCTCATGTATAAAATGTCCTATTACAGATTCGGAGAGATGCAGGTTAGTGCTACAACTTCTACTGAATCTTAATTGAAATGTGAGAAAACAAATGTTATTTTGATGTATTTTCCATCTTTTAGACTGAGTGTTGCTTGTAGTAACAGAATTGGAGGTAAGAGTCAGCTTTACAAATTAAAACACATCTAGGCATTGTCTACTGTATGTAACTTAGAAAAAAGCATTTCTGCTGCTAACCCACACTTGTACTTGGCTTTCTACTGTCCTTCACATTGTCCCAGATGAGCATCTTAATTCCACTATGCAGTGTGCTTGCTAAAGCATTAACTGTTATCTTGTGGAGAGCTTTAGATGTGTTTTTTGTAATAGCAACACAGAAGTGGAACTGTTAATTTGACTATTTAGTATCTGTCAGAAACTACCTGATTTCTATCCAAGTCACATCAGTGTATTAAACAACACTACACTTATATAATAAGGGCGTAATTCTCAGAGAGCTGTCACTCCTCTTTGGGATCATCAAGCACATGTGTGTAGCTAAGTCTGCCTTGTTTGCTTTTTTCTTTCCTGTTTCCCCCACCCTGGCCAAAGGCCCTTCGTTCTGATGCGTTAGCACAAGAATGCTTTATTCGGCTAAAACTGAGGCCAGTGGATCTTACTTGTAACACGGGGGCGTCAAATTTAACTGATAAACATGGACTATTTGTGACTTATATGGAAAACCGTGAAAGTGCAAATTACTGCACTATAGAAGAGAGAGCACAAGGGAGCAGCTATGCTGAAAAGCTACCACAGGCTACTGCACCTCAGGCTTTCACTTGAGTAGTTTCATCTCTGAATGCAGACATGATATTTCTGTTGAGACATTAAGTGCCGTCTCCTACGACATCTGTAGGAGTAAGAATGAATTTGTCTCTTCTTCAACTGTAGAAAGGAACCGCGAGTGTTTTCTGTGTAGTAATAACCGATGCAAGAGAAGTGTTGTCCTTTGACTAGACCAGCTGAAAGCATTGCCTTGTGGTACAAAGTACCATACTTTGCAGTGATGGGTGGTTTGGGTTTTTGTCTTAAACTAATATGCAACTTTAATTTTTATAGCTGGATTTTCGGACACCCCCAGGATTCGATCGTACACGCAATGCTGAGATAGGCAACAAAGACATTAAATTTAAACATCTGGAGGAAGCCTTTACCTCAGAGCACTGGCTTGTTAGAATATACAAGGTGAAACAACTAGACAACAGAGAGACATTGGATCATAAACCTAGAGTAACCAACATTGTACCGAAACAGAAGTATTTGTCAAAGAAGGTGGGTTTCCAGTGAAGTAGCTAAAACGGATCAGGAGATGGCAGTTTATTTTTAACAGTGAATCACATAGCTGGTGAATTATGTATTTCCACTAGCTAGAATGTTATGGATACTGTTAATGTTAGTGTCCAATATCAGACCTGCCTGCTGGTAATAATTGTTAATTTACTGTCTGCTTAATTTAAAAGCATGTGAAGACACAAGGCTAGATTTTTTTTAGGCAGAATGCTAACTGGAAACAGAGTGTGTCACTGGCTGTTACAACTCTTAAGTCTTCATATAACTGGAAGTATAATCTCTAAAGTACATCAGTTCATGTTTCAGTAACTATGGCTCACTAAGTAAATAATGTGGAAGTTGCTTTCTGACTTTGTTTGAAAGTAGTGATGCCTAGAAGTTTAAAAATGGCAATTTTGTATGAAATAAATTAAATATGAAACTTTTGTTGACGGAACTTTAGTGTCTGGCTGCTTACTGTTTGAAGTCATCTTGACGGTTTTAGAAGTGTTAGTTGTGGTGTGCTACTTCAGCCTATTAAGAAAGGTGTGTTACCAGGGAAGTTGGGGAGACTCTTAGCAGCCCTCTCCTTCACAACATCTGTTTTCTATATATTCAAATATATGTTGCAAAAGGAATTCCAGAATCCTGTCAGAAACAAATGTGTAACAAACTAAATTAGTATAGGTAGTAAATTTACACTGTGTCATGGAAATACAAGTAAAGACTGTTAGAAGGTAAAGATGCTTCTTTTCGTGATTTGATGGAAATTCATAAAATAAGGTTATTTCGGAGTTGCCACTGAAGCTAGATGTATCTGGAAAGGAAATTATAAGCTTTACTGTGACTATCATTCACTTAGTGTAACTTTTGATCTTAAGTGACAAGCAAGGCTATATTTATAAATGATAGATGCATTGACCCCACTTAAGCTGTGGATGTGTCAGTTGTCTGTCTAAAGACAGGATAAAAGTCAATGCAAATTCTGATCCATCACCAACTCTTGCAGTACAAACAGGCTCTACTTCCCATCAACAAATCGGAGAACCAGCAAAGAGCATGGAGCGATGTCTAAAGTAGGATTTCTTAGAATGCATTCTGAGGGCTCCTTAGTAGCCACAGGTTTTCAGCAGTTGCTTCCTTACTGGAAATTCAGTCCATCTCCTATCACTCTTCCATGTTAGGAATGACATTGCTCAAGCTCAGAGATACAACATGTCAGAGTATTACATATTAGTTTGTATCTATCTCACTTTATAATGATAACATTGTTACTATTAAAAAGACAAAAGTTCTACTTAATTGATACAATAGAGCCTGCTGGTAAGCACAGCCAAGTGCAGCAAGTGTGGGAGCGGCCTACTGTCTAATTTGTTGTGGCAGGCATGTTGAATGTACAGTTCTACCTGCCACGAACTAACCCTATGTATACAATTTTGACTAACATTAATGTTTCCCCCATTACTACCTTAAAAAAAAAAAAAAAAAATCTAAAATATGCTGATAAAGACACATGAGCAGAAAGCACTAACTAGCCTACCGACCAATAGCAGAGGACTAAAGACTAAAATGTGATTATTTGTTTTTTCTCTTACCTTTGAAAAATGTTGCTTTGAGCAAATATTTCAATCATTTTTCTAACTTCTAAAAGAATCAAATAGTGCAAAAGATGCAAGAAGGTACCTCCAAATAAAACTAACACTCTACACCACTTCTGCTCTTTGGGCATATTAGAGCTTTATCATGTTGGTGAATTATTAATTCTGCCTCAGCACAAGCTTTGAAAACAATTCTACAGATCTGGTGGATGGAGCTTGCAAAAGTACATCTTGTGCAAAAGCAAATGTTGGGCATGAATTAACAACCCCAACTTTAAAAATAATAACTGGATAATACCTAGTTGAGGGTTTACCATTTAAGCTCTTTAATATCAATCTAAAGATCAGGCATTGAAATGCACATCATTAAACCGCGGTCAAGACTAAATCATTAACTAATACATTTTATTCTGTTTTTCTTTTTAGACCTCCAAAAGGAAGCGTGGCTACATTAAGAATAAACTAATTTTAAAGAAAGGCAAGAGACCCAACAGGAAGACAGTTTAAATACACTGTTTTTGATTGCTAATACGAAGCAGTTGTCCTTGAGATAACCAGTCTTTGCCTTTAGCTCAAGTCATGTTTCACAGCAACATGAGGGTACAGAACCATCATTGGTCCAGATTATTGTACAAAATTTTCAGGCAATGTCTGATTAAAAATATTGGCTTATTGAGAACAGCTGTTTTAGATTTGTAATGTGAAGCAAGACAGAGCTGCTATCCAAGTCTAGCAGCATTTTTTTTATTGGTACATATTATCCTTCAAATCTGTTGAGAATTTGGACTGACTGCACCAAAGAACCCTGTAATTTGGTCCTTGGCACATGCATACTTGTCAATCTTTTTTGGAAAACACTGTTCAGCTGAATAGCAGCAGTATGTAAACTGGAATGGTGAAATCTAAAAATTACTTGTTTTCAACAATTAAAGGAAGCAGAGCTCTCTGAAATTAAACTTTCAAAATAAGTTACTCCCATGATTATTTTTCAATGGTTTCTTTCAATGTCCTTTTACTCTTGCTGCAGGCTGGTTTTGACCTGGAGTGCAAGAAGCAAAGCTGTAGTTTTCACAAGAGATGACAGGGCAGATTAATTGGATGCTAGTTTAGATGGACGAGCTGCTTTTGTTTAACAGGGGATTGCAGTGTTGCTGCCTTATGCTGCCGTTTCATAAGGTAGACAAGGCAAATCTTGCACACCATAGATAAAAGGGCTAAATTTGTATCCTCCTGAAAAATCTGAAATGACAGTAATGAATGCTATAGTAACATACACCTGAGCACCAGGTAGTGGCTGGTGCTTCAGAACAGAAACTATTTTAGGTAAATGTTTACATTGGTAAAACAAGTATAGCCTGTTTAATGGCGGGGGGGGGGAAGGTTGACAGGTATACAAAACCCCTTTTCTGTGGCTATCAGAGGTAGAGGATTTGCAAACCTCTACCCCCTCACTGCCTTTCTTGTGAGGGTAGAAGTTTTTCTGGAAATCTGTTTCTCTGCATTTTTATTTAGAGTGCTTAAATCAATTGAAGAAAATCCTGCTATAGTGCTATTTGCTTTGTCTGTCTTTTATACTGGGTTTGGTTTTTGGTTTTTTTTAAAGTGGTGAAAACTGTCAGATTAAATGCACTAAAATATAAATGGAGACTGAACATGTTCACTTTCCAGCTATAGGAAAACTTTATACAGACTTGAAAATTTAATTAAAATGAAAGGGTTTTGCAGTTTGTTTTCCTGCCACAGGTTGTAACTTTTTATAGAAACAAAACTTGCATCAATAATTTGATGTAAAATGCAGAATAGTATGTACCTTTCATGAAGAAAATGTAAATTTACAGTGTTCTGTGAGAATGTTACTGCTGACTTCTTTCCCAAGGTGTAGAATATTTTTTTGATTTATGAACTCATTTTTGACTCCGGTGGTTTATACAGACCAATACTACAGCTGCAACATTTTCACAAAGGTAATTAAATCTGGATTTCTGGCCCCCTGTCGTTTGGAGATTTGATTTTATTTTGTTGCTTTAAAGCTCAATTCAGACCAGTTGTTGACGGTAGGGGAAAATAAAGTTAATTCAAGTTTTGTGTTAAGGGTGTTGTGTCAGTTTTGTTGTGATTAACTTGGTAACATGTTGCTTATAGTCCTAGTGATAAAATAAGTCATTCAAACTCTGTAATGCAAATCTGCTGACCTCATGAAGTTGCTGTAATGAAGCCACAGCAGCTACTTAACATCCTTCCAGCTTCAATTTATTAAGCCAAATGTAGGGCCTCTGCTGTGATGAAATTAGGGTGGCTGTAATAAAGAACAGCAACCATCTTTCCCAAACACACATGTTGCAGTGAATCCTTGCAGCATCTGCAGAAGCTCAAGCTGTTTCAGTTGCTTACCCACAAGGAGAAGGGGTGATTATGTGATGCATGATTTGTAGTATCTTGCTTCTTCCAAGCAAATCTGCATCCTGCCCCCTCACCACTGGTAAGAAGTGATCTAACATTTGGAAGAACATCTGAAAGGCAGCAGAACAGATGCTGCTGGTCAGTCTGTGGCTTGGCACTAACTCAGGTTGGTCTTAAAAAAGGAAATAAAAAGCTGCCTTCCCATCTTTAGGTAGCTTTACAGTTCTGTCAGTTGTTTTCTGCCTTAGCTGACAGTGTTCTCTTTAACAGAGCAGAATAAGTGAATCCTGTCACCGTTTATAGCATTTTTAAAGCTACATAAAAGAAAAATAACCTAACTACAGGAATCTTGGCCAGCCTGGGTGTAAAGTTGCCTACCACTTACCTGAGCTTTCTTAAGTCTAACGTGACTTCAAGGTTTCTGCCAATGTTCTGCATTTAAAATGAAATGAAAAGTTGGAGTCATTAAGGCAGCTATTTAGAAAAAAAAAAATTACAAAGAAGAACGGGCAGGCATTGTATCACCTTCCTTGGTTCCTCAGGACCCCGCACACCACGTAGAGATTACCTTGTACTCCACCTGCATCCTAGAATTACTCAGCTAAACTAACTTGTACCTCTTCTGAGAGCTGAACCACACTTGTACCAGCAAAGAATACTAGCATCAGCATCTTGCATCATTATCAAACATACCTTCCATACTAGTTTATTTCCTTAGCTACAGCCATCCTTTTGTTGTTCTACTAGGTCAAATTTTGAAGCATAACAACTGCCACAAAACAGTAGAATCTGAAGTTAAAAAAAAAAAAACAAAAAAAAAAGGTTAAGCCAGACTCTGGTCTTCTTCAGTTGCTAAGGAACTAAAACTGCAAGTGTCTAGAAGCCAGTATTGTGTAAGTTCCAGTATCACGTAATCATTACTGTTGAAAGCAGTGAGGGCAGACAGTACGACTGGTAATCCCAGAAGAAACATTTTGACTTGTGGAAATAATTCCATAACAGAGGGGGAGAAGTCATTAGTTAAATATCTATCTTGATAGGTTTAGTCTTGAAAAACCAGTTAAATGCTTTGACTCAGCTCTCTGTACATATCAATCCCGCTACAAGTAAAAAACCAAAAGTTGTATTTGGCTGACTAAAACTCAGTAATGTCTTTAAACCAAATGTATAAACTGCTCCACAACATGGCCTTGAAGCAATGCAACAGAAGGCAAGGAACACGACTGGGTAGCGTTTCCTGTCCTAGTCACGGCCAGTGTTGTTTTCTGTTTTGCATAAAAACAGTGTTCTGGCATGACAGTTTCCAACACTGTGGAGGAATGTTTAAAGTAAACCACAGCTGCATTATCTAACACTTGAAAAATGTTGACCAGGACCCATGATGCCTTTAAGCACATTTTTCCTCCACGTGCAAGTGTCCAATACTGCAATAAGTTAGCGTTGTATTTTAAGAGGTAGCTAATCAAGAATCTGTTAATGACAAAGATTAAATGAAATACGATTTTCAGAAACAAGAGAACACCTTAACCTATTTCCTTTTTATTTGTCAAAATAAGGCATATGCTCCCCAGCCTTTCCTACAGCTGTGATGCTGCCCAGCCCTGCCTTCCCTGCCTTCCCTGTGTAGTGCTGTCCAGTTTAAACAAAAACTTACCTATACTGTGTCTGGCAGTGTGAACAGGGCAGAAAAACCCCACAAGAAACCTGGATTCAGCTGACAAGTCACTTCTATCAGAACCATGCAAACAGCTCACAGGCACCCTGATGCACTGCTCCTGGACATCTGAGTAACTTATAGCAGTTAACTAATGCTTCCATGGAAACAGAAAGGGCATCCCACTACTAAATGAAACAAATCTTTTATTCATGAGCATTGTCATTGTAAATTCACAAATTATGAAAGGAAGGCAAATCAGAAGAGACTGCCAGAGCATCTTTTAAATGATAAAGGTATAAATTTTCTTTCTGAACATCTCTAATTTAAGAAAGAAAAAGGTTGCATAGGCTTTCTACAGGTGTGCACAAAAAAAATTGAACTACATGGAGGTTTTTACATTACAATTCAGAGTGTACATTGGCTACTTGAAAAGGAAAATATTTACTTGCAAATCCAAGACAGCTACTGGAACAACCTACAGAATAAGGTTTATGAATATTTACTTTTCAGCCCTGTAAAATATACTGAACACATAACTATCAGAAAAATAAAATGACACTTGTGAATCTTGTTCTGGAATCTCTCGCTGATGGCATCTTTTCAGAAAGGATTATTTTTATGTTCGCCTCTCCCATGTTACTTTGGAAGAGAAACAGTGGTAAAGATATCAGGGGATTATTCACAGCATCAGAACAAAACAAAACATTTGTCAGAGCACAAGTGGAATGTTCTCGGCATGCAGAAACAACCAACCATGCAGACAGAAAAAATCTTCAATAAATTACAAGCATAAAATTATTCAAACTTCTCCTTAAAAGAATGGCTACAGCATCTTTGTAGCCTCGACAGTCATACCATCAAAGCTGAAAGAGGTCTACTCTTTCAGGAGGGCGGGCCTGTATGCCTGACAGAGAGAGGTTTTCAATGGCTATTTTTAGCGAGTATGTATGTGGCTTGTTCTTTGGTGCGTGAAAGTCAAGAGTTCTGGGAGGATATTCCATGTGTTTAATTCTGTATTTTCGATTTTTCTTTGTGATGATATTATAAACTGTATGAATACTTCTCGTTACTTATCAGACTAACCTCTAGAATGAGAGTGGATCCATTATAAAGTTAATTCTTGCAGGTGATAAAGACATTTTCCTGATGATACTTGGTAGTAGTTTGGTGATTACTATGACAGCATCATTTTGGTTTTGTTACAGAAAAATGTGAACTATTCCTAAAAATAAGACTTTTTTTTCCTTTAAAAAAAAAAGTGTCAGTTACAAAACCAAGCTCATACACTCCACTTTTTTTTTTTTTAAAATAGGATTTAAATCATGTATACATGAATCTTTCTAATGTGCAAAAAAAGGACACACAAGCAGACAAAATAGCATTTAGGAGGAAAAAAGGAGCCACACCTTCATTAAATAGGGATCTGAAGTTCAAACGTAAAGATCTATTAAATATTATGTCCAAATTAACAACTACTGGCATGTTTCCTTGTGTACACACCTCCATTTAGCCTTCTGAGTTGCTCCAGATATTTTAACATCTGCCAAAAAAATAATTATAAAATGCAGGACGCACAAGAACAGATATAAGCGCAGCGCTTTGACCTAAATATATTTGTGTAGTATCTATAAAGCCTAAGTTATTGTATTAAGAAAGCAGACAAAAGGCACAAAATTAATCAGTACTACAGAAAGGTAGGCATCCATGCTACTGTATGTTAGAAATATAGTGGTTTCTTTACAGGGCACTGTAGAAAGAAGCACTGAGCAGCAGTCAGCACATTTTACGTTTGCCTTTTGTTGCCACTTCTCTCAAAAAACATCTTCACTTTCAACAAATATGAACTAAAAGGCAACAAAGCCTTAACACGCTTTTAGAATCCACCTTCTTAATGTCACAGTGGTTACATGACAAAGCAAGATCAAGCTACAGGATTGTTTACTTACTTTTTTTTACTTTACAAAACAAATTATATCCCATTTTGTTTGTTTCATTAATGAAGTTATTGTCTCAGTGTAATAATTTACTAAATTGTTACTTTTACATCAGAAAATCATTCATCTGAGAAGGCTAGTTATATCGTCTCTATTCATCCAAGTATTTCACATCCAGAAGCAATCAACTGGGTCAAAAGCAAAAGAAATCAAAATACAGGTCTGCTTGGAGCCTTAATATGGAATTAAGGGCTCTGACCAGACAAGCTCCGTCTCCTTTCCCAGAGCAGTGTTCAGAACCCGCCTCCCGGCGGGTGGGGAAGGCTGATACCCATCGCAGCGGCACACCAGGACAGGACTCCTACACAGCCTGACCCGCCTCAATGCACAGCCTGGCATTTATTTCAGCAGGAACGCATCAGCAGTGGTTTAACTTGGAAGGCAAGGCCGTGACACAGCCCAACGGCCAGGCCGGGCCTCGCTTACGTCGGGGTGGAAAGCTGAGGCAAGAGTGAGCTGGACCGCCACAGCTACACCTGCCAGAAGGGATTTAGCGGAACACGTAACCCAAAAGCATTGGCATGACAGTAGCCAGAGAACGTGACACAGCAAGATCAAAATTGCCAGAGCAGCTGGCTCACTGGTGACCAGAGATCTATTAAACAGCTGCAAGTATGAACAAACAAAAAGTGAGGACACAACGGGTTAGTGCGAACAATCTTCTTGAGAAGGTATTGCTACTTCTTATGAGTGGGAATTGTCTGCCATCTTATAAGTGACAGGAAACATGCTCTTAAATTAGCATCCTGAAGAGCGAGCACGCTGTCAGTATATCATTCTTATGTCAAAGTGAGTTACTCAATGACTGTTTAGACAGAATGACTGCCATTAAGTGACACATCACATTTGAAGTGCAAAACATTTTTGGCAAAAGTGAAAAATAGAAAAACCTTAACCGGTACTAATAAAA
Source organism: Haliaeetus albicilla (assembly GCF_947461875.1). NCBI lineage: Eukaryota > Metazoa > Chordata > Aves > Accipitriformes > Accipitridae > Haliaeetus > Haliaeetus albicilla. Next base: position 34,997,513 of record NC_091484.1, on the reverse strand, counting down.
AAGTATTTTCTTAAATACTAGCAAAGGGCCTGATCCTGCAAGCACACAACTCGGGGAACCCCAGCTGAGTCCAGCCAGAGTTCTATGCCCTAACACTTAGAGGAAAAGGTCTTTAAATCACTGTTAGTGTTTATACTTGTTTACATGTAGTGTAAATAATACACACACAAACACATACACACTGCGTGTATATATGTGTGTATATATGGACGTGTGCGTGTGTGTTTGTGTATCCATACACACAAAATGGCTCCTGAATAAACTTGAGCTTGTGGTTATTTTGAGATGCATCATTCACAGTATATAGCTTCTCATTTGTATCTTCTGATAACAGGACCTATTAATGACATCTTGAAGTTATATACTGTATCATTTTAATGCCTTTAAGGTAAAGTTATGAGGCAACTGCTCTGTCCCGTCAGTGAGTCTTCCAGAGAGGATTCAAGTATAGCCAACCATCACCCTGCAAGAAAATTAGGGGAGAGTTTACAAACAAGACTTCCACATACTGGATCTGTGTATGTCCACATAAAAGCTGAAGTAACACTAATCAACACAAGAAACCATCCCTGTCATCTGAAATGCTGTGCTTGATGAATTTACAGGTAATCTGGGCGGGAGGGAAAAAATTACAAGGCGGAAGAGAAGCAATGGGAACATGCAACAGATGAACTGCTGGTTTAAATAGCTGCACATACTGGCTAACATAACAACACAGTCACATAATAATTCCCTCAGTCAGTCTTATTTCCCTTCCCCCTTTAAGAAAGGGCAAAGACAAACTTAGTAAAATCTGTTTCATTTCAAGCAGATGAAACCCAAGACTCTGTTTAAGATGTCCATGCTTACTTACATTGGACAAATATCCCTAGATCACGTTCACTTTAGTATGCTGGGATTAAGATTAGTAGGGGATGTAAGTACATAGCATTTGCAAATTAAGGTGTGGATTTTAAGATAAAACACATAGCTTTAAGTGCCTAACATGAGGTACCAAAAATTCAGGTTAAAATAAATCTAACTGAAGGAAAGTGAACAAGTTTACAATATGGAGATAGAAAAATCCATTGCTCTTCTTTAAGAGCCAAACTCTGGCAAAAATAGAATTTAAAACACTCAGTGGTATGTAACAACACTAGCCCATGGTAAAAACCACAGACAAATTCATTTGTACTAGCATCCTCCTGTATGCAGAAACATGCTATAGGGTCTTTAAAATATGACAATGAAAGTACCTCTTTGGCAAAATATTTTGGTTTCCACGGCATTGTAAGAGCCACACGTTGCCTCTCTTCTGCTCGCTGTCTCTCTTCAAGGCGGTGCTTGTGTTCTGTTGCTGCATCAATATTACCTTCTTTCAGAGAATTGGTGACATGTTGCCAAAGGTGCCTGCGTGATGGAGGAGGAGCACAAGTGACAGTGAGAACACTTCTGCCGTGGCCGAGTGCCTGGCTAGACAACAGTATGGTGAGAGGCAGACTGATGCCATGTTCTCCATGCCATTTCTGCAAGTCACGCAGCTTGTGAACCAGGATATTCATTGCATTTGTGGACCAGATTTTCAGATTTGCTCAACTCCCAGTATTTTGCCATGCAAGTTAACTTTCTCAATAGCTTTTGTTCCTGTTCCTGACTCTTCAAAACCTAAGCTTTCTTCTCAAAGCAGATGGATTTATTTTTATCATTTCCTGTTCACATTCTTTACTGATGATCCACACCCAAATGATACACATTCATTTGCAGTTAAATTTTTGAATTATAAATGAATGTTAGCCAAGAGCCAATTGTACATTAAATTGGGACACTGACTCTTCCCACCAGGTTACTAACAGAGGAATTAATGCACTGATTCTAGGAGCCCTTCTAGGTCTGTGCTCTATATTCCCAGTTAACAATAATTATCAGTATATAACCAAACTTGTTTTTCACACTACTGACTGCATTCAGATACGAAGCCTTCTGACACTTTATTAGCCTAGCAGAAACTTTGCTCAGAAAAATACTCAGAAGAAACCAACTGCAGCCTGCACATACTTCCAGGGGTGTTTAAATGAGTTTCTGTTTACAATCTGATAAACTGCATATCCTGCAGAAACACTGGAGAGTTGTAATTTGCTTACTAATACCTAAGAAATATAATAAATACACTGCAGAGCTACTGGTTTCCTTATTTACCCCTACCTTTCTGTTCCAAAACTATAGGGGGAAAATGAGTTTGTGATAAGCAAGCATGTCTAGAAAGTAGGAAAATGGTATCTGACCCTGCACAATGATTCAAGACACACCTTTGTACTATTTACAGATAATAAAATGAAGCCTGTTTTTAAATCCTCCAAGAAAATGTTCCTAAATTCAATAAAAATATTGATTTTTCTGAAGATAAGCGTCAACAGTTATTGACAGTGAATAACAGAACAAGTTTTTTTTCTAATGTACCTAGTCAGAATTAGGCACATGACATGGGTGCTGAGAGCCTTAAAATCACGTGTGTCTGTGTGTGTATTTATATCTCATATTGCATCACATTTTACATATATATATTCTAAAATATATAAAACGTGAAATTCCAGTGTAAATTATAAGATGCAACATTACTTGCGACAAATTAATTTGACTACCATTTTAAAATCACTAAGAAAAGCAGGTGAAAACACTGCATTACCATTTTCCAAATGCTCATTAGAACGCATACAAGCATTTTCCCCCTCTAGAAAATTGATGTATACGTCACTATAATTTATGTTTCAAAGAACCAATACACAGCTCCAACTATTTGTGCCTACATTAACGTGCTGTAGGAAGTGAGGTGTTTTTGAACCACACCATTCATAACTGCAGTCTGCTTCCCTGTTCTGTTCCCATCCGAGGTTCAGAGGCAGAATACTGTAACGCCTCTGCCCTTACCTTGATTCCAGTGGGCCTTGCTTTGCTATCGGCCTAATCTTTTTCCTGATAACAGGCAGTTTGTTAGTGTCAATCACTTTGGTTTCTCCATTGCTGTAAGTAAATTCCAGAGTACCGTTCCATTCTCCCTGTGCCTTGCATACAATGGTGTTAGTGGGATTGTGTTTCACTTCAGCTGTAACCCTAATTCAAGAGGGAAGAAAAAAAGACCACAGAAATAGCTGGTACCATTTATTATGACCATATGAAAGCATTACCACAGCTAAGGCTACAAGCAGCTTTCTACATCTACAAAGTAATTTTTCAAGCAATGTATTGACACTGTCTCCAAAAAGACAGACTCAGCCCGAGAAAACTCTGCTAATACAGCAATAGCTTTTGGACAACATTCTCCCAAAGTACAGCAGTAACCCAACTTAAAAAACTCTGATACTCAGCTCTAACCCAGAACTGTTTACCTCATCAGCCTGAAAAACAACTCCTGACATTCATGTGACATTTTCAGTACATGGTATTTTCACACCTGAACATAATACTGTCAGATACCTATGTCAAAGACTTCAGGTACCTTTATTTTCTTCCTTAGCTCTGCTACTTCCTTTATCAGCTGCTGAGAGGCAATGACTAAAGCTACCTCAGTGGTCCAAGAACTGGTCTGAGAGTCAGCAAAATAGATAGATAGGACTGGAAAACCAAAATGCAGGGAGAAGTTTCATGCGTGTGTGTGTGTGTCTCTATGAACATGCACACATGTGCTTCACCAAGCCATGTCAACTAATCTGTAAACTCATATAGGTTTTTAAATTATTAAACTAATACAGCACAGCCTTCCCCAATTTTCCCTAATGACACCAGTTAATAATCTACATCTTTCAGAAAAAAAAAACTGTCAAAAGAGCCCATGTTGGTATTTGCCTGAACACAATATTGAGACAGTTGACACACATATGGAAGAATAATTAGACCAACTGAAATAAAAAAGAGGTAACCATGCAAAAGCACAGTCTTCTCATGGACACTGCTACAGTTGGCAGCAGAACAAGAAAAGGGTCTGTGTACGTTAATGACTGGGCCATCAACTTGAGCACGGAAGTAAAACAGGAAGCTATCTTGCACAGTGCCTCTTCACACCCTTAATAAAGGGGAACCAAAGGCACATAAATAGTATTTTCATCATCTGGAAATTTCAGTGCAGAAGTGGGAGTCCCCAGTAGGGAGCTACCACTATGGGCAGTGACACTTTTGCTTCTCTCCTCCTTACAGGAGCTCCACCTGGAACGCCAGTTCATCTACAAGACTCACACAGAAGCAGCAGCTGGTGTAGCAGAAATATTGCCTTTTCTGTGTACATTTTTCTGATCCTGCACTTAGAGCAATTTTTACAAGCAACAAAGGCTGGAAGAATATATTCACTTCAGTTTAATGAGAGAAATATATCCAATTCAGTTAAACAATATAAAGTGTATAATTACAATAAACTGTGCTCTAAAGCCGTAAGTCATCTCAGACACTAATAGGAAAATAAATTCAGATATCTGTCTATAAAATAATCCAGCAGAAGAACCGAACAGATGCCCAAGAGTCTTTCCATTGAAATCCAGTAGCAGGTAAACAAGAATAAGACAGTAATTCCCTACCTGTGGACCTTTCCTCCGTAGAATGGCTTGGTATGGAATGTGACCGTAGCAGAATAGCCTGTTCTGGCACAACTGATGTTGACTTTCCCTCCAAGCTCCACCCATGGGATGGTAAGTATCGAGCGAGCATAGGCACTGGGCAGGGTGAAAACATACTCTTCTTCATGTTCCATCAAGTAAAGAACACCTACATAGGAAGAAGGTTGAAAGTGAAATGATAAAAGTTCACCGATAAGACCTGGCAGTCACTAACCAATTACTGTCATCAGAATGTACTTCCACAGAGAGCACAACGTGCAACTCGCCTTGACGGAGGGTGCTGTCTGCTAAGAAAAATAGTCTGCCCCCGGAACAAATTTCTTCAAAGAAACATTTTCAAAAGCATACAATTTGAATGTGTACCCTGGGGTCCTTCATGGTACCAAACGGCTTATTAGAAAATCTGACTGGATTACTTATTTTGTGTTACTGACAAGCAATAAACTGTTAAACTGGAAAAAAAAAGATTGCTTGCAAAAAGCCAGTGAATATTCAGATGCTCACTCAGTGTCATATCACAATCTCTCTGTAGAAAAAATATGGGCATGGCGAAAGGACCCCTCAGTTTTCCATTCAATGAGACATGACCAGGTCCTCTCTGCTAATTTCTTACCGAAGCGTTTGTTGGTGGGAGTGAAAGGCTCTCCCTAGGTCTGCCTGGGTGCAACTAGGAAACATGCTTAAGGAAGCCATCCAGAAATTTCCTCTAAGTTTGCTCCTTCATTTCCAAATGCCTGGTTTCCCACACAGCCTTTGCAAAAGTCTTGCATAATCAACAAGGGGCCACGAGGGCCACTGCTCTGCTACCACCAAGACCAATGTCTCTACCATGCACAGAAAATTACTGGCAATTCCATTTCATTCAGTAAACGTTCCTCCACTATGCTGGTTTTGGCTGGGATACAGTTAACTTTCTTCACAGTAGCTAGTATGGGGCTGTGTTTTGGATTTGTGCTGAAAACAGTGTTGATAACACAGGGATGTTTTCGTTGCTGCTGAGCAGGGCTCACACAGAGCCAAGGCCTTTTCTGCTCCTCACCCCACCCCACCAGCGAGGAGGCGGGGGGGGCACAAGAAGCTGGGAGGGGACACAGCTGGGACAGCTGATCCCAACTGACCACAGGGATATTCCAGACCATATGGCGTCATGCTCAGCAATAAAAAGCTGGGGGGAGGTTCGGAGTGATGGCATTTGTCTTCCCAAGTCATGGTTAGGTGTGATGGAGCCCTGCTTTCCTGGAGATGGCCGAACACCTGCCTGCCGGTGGGAAGCGGTGAATGGATTCCTTGTTCTGCTTTGCTTGTGTACGCAGCTTTTGCTTTACTTATTAAACTGTCTTTACCTCAACCCATGAGTTTCCTCACTTTTACTCTTCCAATTCTCTCCCCCAGCCAAACTGGAGGGGAGTGAGAGAGCAGCTGTGTGGGTCTTAGTTGCCAGCTGGGGTTAAACCATGACATCTAACCTAAGCATTATGGGGCTGTAACTAAAAACAACAACATGCAGCAGCAGTAATTTTTCAAGATTATTTGTAACTACAAAGGAAGTTGCATGTCTGATCAGATCTTAGGTTCCCCTTGGGTTAAGGATACAGCTCTACCCCCACCATAGCTGTAGTTTGGTCTTCAGGATGACAAAGAACAGACATAAGACCAGGTAAAGAGTACCTTAAACCTTGCACACAGAATTAGATCATGCCAAATACCTGTAATATATATTTGATTAGAGTTTTAGTCTTTTGTGTCCCATTAATAACTGCCTAAAGGCAAAAATTACAGCTTTGAAATAATTTTTCACAACAGGGATTGAAAATAACCCATCACAGGAAGCACTTAGAACCCAGAAATATTTGAAAAAAAATCAGGAAAATGATCTTGACATATCTATTTAGAAACAAGATGAGCTTGAGTCAATTTGCCTTCACCCTGGGGCAGATAGGGGAAGAACACATTGGTAATGGTATTGATTAGTTCATCTATCTGTTTAAGGGAATAATGACACTAATTTTGCAAAGTGATCGGGCATGCAATGATGAAAAAGCACTAAATAGGAACAAGGCATTACTACTGCCAATATAAAAATATGCCCTTACTGCTGTACAAAAACACAAACCTAAAAAAAGATACAAAATTTAAAAGCACAGAGCTCTAACAAGAATCATCATCTTAAATACTGGCTCCAATTAATAGAACTAAACACAGGCACAGGAAGTTCTGCACCTTGTCACTTCTGCCTTCTGAAACTGTTCCACAGGAAAACATCTTTTGCAAAACAGAATAGTTTTATGCAGTTGTTCCCAGGACTTCTGCAACCTCAGCCTGCTGGCAACAACACAGCCAGCACTTCTACTCCAGCAAGTTTGACACAAATGAGCTGGAGAGTGCAAAAAACACAAACACAGAAAAGCAACGTCTTAAAAGGACCTTTCATCATTTTGCCTCGGCAAGTCACAAGTTCCTCGTGTAATCTGCTGAACCCACACCAGCAGGGAACAGCCAGGACACAGTTGGAACACACTCAACGTTTTGCCTCAAGCTTCCTCGGCTCCATACCTGCAGGTAAAACCAAGCTGAACACACTGCAGGAAGGCTGCACTACCCACTCACCCAGGACACGCAACCAGGAAGAACTCGTACTCAGAAAGACAACTCTGCTTATCAAACGCATTAAATGGATGCTGTAATAATGTGAAATTAATACAGAACAATCAAGAAGCCTTTTAACTAGATGATGATACTCAAAAAGGATCAACGAAAGCTAATGGGTACTGATTAAACACAGAAAGGAAATCTCACAGCCTGCAGTTGGGCATTTTCCACACAGAGGACTACAACAGGTTTTAGACTCAAGTCTGTCAGCTTTCCCTTCTCCTCCTCTTCCCATTTATTCTCCACCTTCTTCATTACAGTCACGGACAACAGACATGTAGCAGCAACCAGCTGCTCTAAATGGCCTGTGGTGCTACCCATGAGGTCACGTTTCCTCAGTCTTAATGGTCTAAGCATAGACACAATCCTCACACAGTCAAAAAGCACAGTCCGCCTGAAAGCATCAGCTTCCAACATGACAGTTTTGAGGGTTCTGTTGTCAGGTTGGCGGGGGGGGGAGGGGGTTAAGACACAAAAGGTCTAATAGCAGTACAGTGGGCAGGTGTGATGCTCACTACTGTGAGAGAACATCACTGTATTTATGAACCAAACCTTCATGTGAGCTTCTCCAGAGCCTCCTACTTCCCCAGGCCCAGCCATCCTCCTCTGACCGTCACTGCATGTCCCCACATGAGAAGAAACTGCCATGATAAACACAATTTCCTTCTGGGTTAGTATAGGTTTGCTTTTGTGTCTCTGATGGGATCAATAGCTTTTTTCCTCCATACTCGAGTGGGAGGGATGCAGACCTCTAATGAATGCTGCCAAGCACACTGAAAAGTGAACAGCAAATAACAGCAGTGACCTTCAATGTAAATATTTAACCACCACAGCAGGTTAGAGGTTTAAAACTGAACCCAGGTCTCTTGGTAGTATTTTTAGCACCTGGTAGCATATTCTTTGAATTCCTTAAACATCTGAATAAATACATTTTTAATGAAGTGCTCTCTCACTTGAAATATGACTCCAGCTCATTAATTATAATCCAAAAAAGAATAAAGGGAAGACTTGAAATATCCACAACTTGATATTATTTTTAGTACTAATGTGACTGTTAGTTTTGCATTCCATCATTTGCAGAGTCCACATGCAAAACCTCGTTTAACTGAAGCACCATGAAGACTGTAGCTACAGCACTATGTCTGAACTGAGACCCATGCTCTCAGGGAAGTAGAAGCCAAAATGACATTGAGTCCACATTTGTAACTGCTACCACAATTTGAATTCATGCTCTACCCTGCCGAGTTTAAATCTTGAAAATTAGAGGGAGAAAACCTAAAATCTAACAATTATTTTTTTGAAAGTGTTGTGTACTTTTAACATCTGCTTATAAGTATCACTACATTGTGACCGATCTTTAAAAATATCTGCTGGAAAATACACAGGCTATTTTTCTTCCCTTGCTTCCCTACTATAAGGGATTACTAATTTTTAGTTTAAAAATGGCTATAAGTAAATATAGATTCTTCCATTTTCAGTAATGCTTCCTCCTCTCACATCAAAGAAGTATTTCAGAACTGCAAATTCCTTTAAAAAAAATCTTAAGTATTTATAGGCAGCTATTATGCATGGAAGAACGCACCAGACAAGTACTCTGGGAGGAACAGTGGATTTAGTAATCTAGTTTATTAGAAAAAATTCCACAGAGAAGGGTGAATTTTTTGTAAACAAGTGCAGAATTTTGAAATTCCCCCTTGAAATGTCCTCAAGACCATTTACTCCTGCTTTTGACTAAGGCAACGTATTCACAGTCATGCTCCTTTCCACGATTCCTCAGCCTGCATTAAAGGAAGTGATGTTCACAGCATGTAATTCTCCCCATTTGACTATTACATGTCCATCACTGATGCTGCAGCTTTGTGAATTGATTTTCCAGTAACACATATTGACAAAATACCCAGAGGCAGCTCTGGATCAATAAGCTGCAGAAGAGGCATGTGAAATTTAATGCTTCCCACCGACTGTATGGAGATCAATCTGAACAACAAATGGTACGTGGGACACAAACCGCCTAGGGGAGTTTCCTAAATTAACAGGCTCTTCACTCTGTCTGTGCCGTGTTACAAATAATGCAGACAGGAGTAAGTTACATATGGGATGAACCCCACACGAGTGTAGTGCATCACCAATGGTGCAGATTCACACGGGAAAACGTGAGATGCCAGAACCAGCCTCTTATTGTCTCATAAACATTCCAGTGAGCTGCACTGCACTGCTCATTTTCCAAAGACTGGAGCCATTTGCCAAATTAAGTAATGAGTGCCATGCCATACGGAAACTGTTCTGAAACCACTGGGCTAAAAAATATTAATATAAAAATTAGTACTAGGGAAATATTTAGGTAGCTCTAGTTGCATGGAGCAGTCAATCTTTGGGACTGGTAAATTAAAAAGTCGCTAATGCCTCAGGAATAGAAATTACAGACCTGTACATCTATAAACACATACACATATTTGAACAGAAAAAACCAAGGGAAAAAACATTCATTGCTTTCATTTAGCTTTATCCCGTAAAAAGCACTGAACCTTTTCCCTACCTATCAAATCTTTTCAAGGTTGATTTCAATTTAAAACATAATTTTTGGAAGCCTATACCTCACTAGTTTTTGAAACATTTAAAATAGCAGGAGTGAAAACACAAGACATAACTAGCCACTTGATAATACAGAGCAACCCACTTAAACATACTTTATGCTCTCTGCAAAAATTAACCCGTGAATCAAAGGTGACACTTTTTGTGGGATTTTGCTGCTTTGGAACAAAACTCAAGAGCAGAAAAGGAACACACACAGCCCACAGTGAGCTGTGCTCACCACAGCCTTTTCCACTAAAGTATCCTTATCCTACAAACCTTATCTGAAGATTCTTTGGACCACATAAAAAACATTAAGTATTTACATTGACTCTCCCATCCCTTGCTAATTTAAAACTTAATGGGATCCTATTCATTACACTCTCTTCTCCCTCACTCTCTCATCAGTACATAATTAACATTAACCAGAATTAGGGACTGCACATGCAACATGAATTCTTTTACGGAAAATATCCTCTTTTCTATTCAGGGTAGCTTTTTCACGAGGCAACTCAATGCTGACAACTCTGAAGAATGGGGTTTTTGTTATATAGCGAAGAAGAAGTTAAGACATTTCATTAGCAAGCCGGATTTAGACCCCTCATAACCACAGATGAAGGGCTAGCATATAAAACAGCTTCTCACACAGATTTCCAGCTGTGCTTTCCTACTGGCTCTGCATCGCAGCAACTGATACTTTGAATCAACAAACAAAAATCATAGATAGGAAAAAAAAAATCTTAGCTACTTTGAGGTGCAACATATACTAAAAATTGTACAATTAAGATACTGAGCTGTACCTCCTGTATGACAGGACCATGCTGTCCTCAAATCCCCTCATTCTTTAAATTCTTATAGAAGCCTTTGTACTTCCATGACATTCTATTTCAGCATATCCACTGCTGCTTCTAACAACAAAGCATAAAAAGCAACATGCTCTATACATCTAAGGCCGTTGTGACAAGTTAAAAAAATATGCTTCAAAAGCACCACAGAAACATTACCAGCGTATTCCTTACATGATGTAGGTCCAAAAATTCAGTAGTACTTTATTTGCATATATAGCCAACTGCAGCAGAAAAAGCTTCATTGAACTGTTTGAAGGAGACACACAAAACTATTCAGCAGAGAGCAAAGTTTCAAAACACATCACAGTTGTTTGTATTCAACACTAAGGTCACAACAAAGTTACAAGTCAAACAAAACTGTTCTGATAAATATCTGAACTAGAACAAGATGGTCACTCTCTACCACTGAATTATCCAAAACACTAATTGCAGCTCTCTAATGCTCTGTTTGGAAGGAACTTTTTTTTCCTACATAAATCAAATAGTACTGAATGAATGCACAGTATAATGAAACAACTATACTTACACCAGAATGAGTTAAATCAACTCTCAGAACAGACACAGGTATATTAGAGATATCAAGGACGCTGCCTTTCAAGTAACATCATGCAGAATGTAAAATCCTTACTGATCAAACAAAAACTCAAAGGCACCCACATGTATGTAAGTAAACTCCAGCAACAGCCAAAAAAAAGGGCTGAATGCTTATAGTGGAAAAAAAAGAGGAGGAAGGGACAATACAAAAAAAACCAACAATAACACATGATTAGTTTGGTTATCCAATGCACAGTAGCAAAAAAAACAAACAAACAAAAGCCAGGGATTTCTACGATTCATGAGATGACACTCTGTCTCTTATCAAAAGCAGGATCAGTCATACTTCAATCATTCCTGAGAAATTTGCTTAATCTGGTTTTAACAGTTTAAAATAAGATTCTACAACCTTACCAGCCAACCTTGTTGTCAGAAAGCTTCTCCTAGTAGCTAACTTTAGTTTCTACCTATCTTAACTACCTTCAAATACTTTCTGACTAACAGTGTCTTTCCACAATCTACTCTTTGCTAGACTAACTCATGCCATTTGAAATGTTACAATGCATAAAATGTCCTTAAATACAAAGAAAATTCTCCAATACAAAGAAAACTCTCCAATCAAAAAATTACTATGCTTTGCATTACCAGACGTGTAAATACAAATATAGTTTTTCCACATTGTAAGTCCAGCGGCTACTTTTTTTTGGTTCAGCAATCTATTCCCCAGTACTCATCCTGACCTCAATCTAATACAGAATTTATACTTAATGCAGCACATGAGAAAGAAATGTCTGCAGTAGATGCTAATTTTTGCACAGCCTGACAAATCTACACACCAACTTAATCAGGAAGACTTCCCTGGGACTAAAATATATTTTAAAAAATTTGAAAAAAGCGTGGTTTTGAGCAAAGAAACCGCACTGCGAAGCAAACATTTTAAACTGAGGCTGTCAGGTTTAGGCTGGCTGTTTTCAGATGATAGAAAGCTTCAGTAGTACAACTTCTTGCTGCCTATTGCCAGTCCTCAACATGCAACAGAAATGCTTGGGCTGCACTGGAGTTTCTCCATCACTTCCCAGTAATGCTGTCACCATGAAGCTGCATGCTTTTGCACTGCTTACATGAACAAAAAAGATAAATGGTAACTACGAATTGGTAAACCCAAACTTCCTCCCAAAATGCCCCTAAAGACAGCAGGAAACCTTGCAATAAAACAGTTCAGCATTGCAGATGTTCCCCAAAGCCTGTCTCCACACCCAGGATATCTCCAGGATCATGGAAAAAAAAGGGGGACAGGGGAGAACTTATTCTCACAAACACACATTAAACAATCTTTGGCATAAGGAAGTGGTTAATTCCTAGACCCTTTCTCTCTCAAAACTGGGACACATCAGGACTTTGAAGTCTTAAATAATCCCCACAGTAGACACCCCCAATCCCAGGGAACTGTGTGCGCTAGCAGCAAGAAAAATAAATTTCCCTACTCCTACACAATCATAAGTGACTTTGTGTTTAGTTTTATTTCCATTAAATAGCATCCTTTACTGAGAAAAAGAGTACTAGGAATGAATATGTACCGGAAAAAAGCAGCAAGGTAAACCAATGACTCAGGCTGGCAGTAGTACAGTCAGGAGACAGACAGAAAGACCAGTTTCCCTTCTGACACTCCCTTCCCAAGTTCCTTAACTCCTTATTAAAAGCCAAATACCTACATCATAGGAAGAAGAAAACAACTGTGCTATTACAGACTTTAACTATCATGACAATATAAAATCCAGTCGTAAGGAAATTTCATGGCTCTTCTACAAAAAAGGGAATATATTGCCATCAGGAAAGAAGCTACTGCAGCCCTTTCTACTGTTTGAGTTTGTTCGTTAGTTCTAGCTAGTAGAAATAGCAGAACATATCTGTATGTTTTCACCATAATTGTTTTGCTGTTATTAATAAGCAAAACCAAATCACTACATTTCCCACTCTACTTTTTTACTACCTTTAATATCATAGTATTTAACATAATGATGACAAAAAGAAGCATTTACTGTAAGTTGTCCTGGTATTTCTGAGACTACAGTCTAAAAGCTATTTTAAGATAAAACACTAAAAACCGTACACAGGAAATTACCCTCAAATGGCAAAAAGGACTGACTAAATTGCTTAGAAACATTGAATCAATACATTAGCAGTCAGTAAGGACACTGGTACAGGTGTGTTTACCAGTTCAGATCATCCATTAAGAATTTGTTATGATTTCCTGTATTTCTGTATTTGTGTAGAGCAATGACTTATCACAAGGCAGACTGTATATGTACGATAGAGCAAATCACAATTTATACCGTGACTACATTACTTTCTATAAAGCTTGAGATAACACACTAACTTTGTAAACACTACAGAAACCACGACTCTTTACAGAAACTATGAAAAAAGAATGTTGGACTTAAGTAAAAATGTGTTTTTTCCTATTGCTTTGTTCCAGTTGTGAAACTGTCCCATATCAAATTGCATATTACTTTAAGTAAGCAAGACAAATAAAAATGTTCTTACGGAATATGCTGTCAGTAGCCATTTGGTACTACAACTTAATTGTATCTGAAGTACAGTTGTATGTTAACAGACTCACATAAATATAAGCACACATTTATACACGTAATGCGTGCCTTGCATTCTGTCCAGACAGAAAAAAGTTGTATGAACCCTACAGTTTTAATTCCAAACTTCACAAAAGCAAATAGCCACAAGGTTCAAATGAAAGGTCAGAGGGAGAGCAAGCAGAAAAATATCTGGATTTCTGTTGTGCTGACACCCACAACATTAGCTCAAAAAAAAACCAAAATAAAAGCACATTTCTTACCTTCACCTACCATAGAAACACCTATTGACATGCCCATAAACTTGCTTTTGGTCCATACGTGAGCGTTCACACACATTTTCTTCTCTTTGCACTCACAGTAAAAGCAAGATACCGGTGGATGATGGGATACTTGTTCAGCTACAAACCTCAGCTTGTAGCACGTGGACTGGTCCTGGCCAAACTCCTTGGTTGGGTCCTTAGGAACCGTGGAGGCACCGTTAGTTCTGAATGCTTTCACTTTATCTTTAGGCACATCCCACGAGCAATGAAACGTTTCACCAATTATAGGGTTATAGGGCTTCTTGGCAACCGCTCCCTTTCGGCCTTCGTGAAAAGCTGTTAGATAATACTCCACAAAGCAGATAATTCTTTCCTCGGGAGTGGCTCCAGCTGCAATTGACAAAAACAGGTCTGGATGGGCCATGAAATTTGCATACATCTCCAGCAGGGATCTTTTCTCCAAAATAAATGTTGGAAGCACTACCTGTATGCAAAGCAGACAAAGGCAGATATGATTTCCCCATGATCATACTACCACGGGAGAAGGGGGGGAGAACAGTTAAGACAGCTGCAATTCTGGCCCTGCCAAGTTTCAGGACAGCATATTTTCCTGCTCTGCCACAGCAATTTCATTTTCTTTGCAGTGTAAATAATAAACAAAGGAAAAAGCAGCAGCCTTGGTAGCCATGCAGGCTGCTTCCTATTTCATGATGATTCTCAACAGCAGCTCACACAACAGGGATGGGCTGTTCGCTGATGTGGAAATCTGCCCTTTCTTCTCCTCTCAGTTGACAAACCAACCATTGTTCTCCTTGTTTACAGGACATAAAAACACACTTTGATGTAAATTAATTTACATCAAACATCAACAAACCCAACTAATCATAACCCTCTTAAAAGGGAGGAGCACACCCTCCCAAACCACTAGAAGATAAGTATTTTATATGATCATACACATCACCACCCTGTAAGTGGTGGAGAGTGTAAGGGGTACATCTACCCGTTCTGTCAAACATCTGGGCTCCCAATTTCACTCCTGGGCCCTTGACACCACCCGCTGCATACGTATTAGGTCCCTTCCAGCCTCCAACAAACCAAGCCAAGTAGATCCAACCAAACCCAAACCTCACGTGTGTTTCCAAGGATAAAACCATGCCAAGGACCCTTCCCAAGAGGCTATAGGCAAGAAAACGCTCCCCGTTTGACTCCCTCTGCCCTCCCCTGTCATCGTACGTGTCATGTCCCCTCCCACCTCCCCAGACAAATCTCTTGCCACCCTGATGCTCTCCTGTCACCCCCAGGCACACGGCATGTCCCCTCAGTTTGAGATCGTACCATACTACGGTGGTGAGCCCCTGCATGCCTTCACCTTATTTCAGACAAGCTGAAGCAAACAAATACCGCACAAAGTGTTACATTACTGTCCTGGGACCAGAGAGGCTCCAGGGGGCCCAGAAAAAATCTGGAACTGAGCACTAGGCAGTCTGCACTGGAGGGAGCCAGCCCCCAGTGCTTTGGATGCAGTCTCCAGTGGCTCCTATCTAGCAACACAGACGTTGCCAAAGTCACCCTCTTAGGAATAACACTTTGTTAACAGTATTCAGTGAAACATCCTGGAGTGCACTGCAAGACAGACAAGGGCTACAGGACCTAAAATAATTTATTTCTCTCCCTTCCTTCTCCCCCACGCTCCACACCTTGTGCAGGACTGTCCCGGGGGGCTCAAAGGTCACTCCTGCATGGCCAGTAAGAACTTCTGGCACACACCAAATTGTCTAGAATCAAAGTGGCTGAATGATGCCAGATGCAGACCAAGAGCTGTCCTCTATTAAAGCATTCTTCTGCTTTCCTCTTTAATTCTTCATTGCATTTACTTTTTCCGTTTCCCAAAACCAAGGGCTATTTACAGCAGGCAGGGAGCCATCCTTCAATCATAAGCACATTTGCTTTCCCCCCTGCCGCTCCAGCTTGCTATTCTAAGTGGGACCAAACCACAGTTCAGTCCTTTTGGATCCCATGGATAATGAAATAGAAGCTGTCAAACTTTTATTAATCACTTAGTTCTTTTCAAAGAAAACTTGTAAACATGAAAAAAATTCCAGTCACAACCACTCAAACACAGTCTGAACAGCTACACAGGAAGTCAACATACCACAACTGCAAAAAAAAGATAACCGCTCCGTTTGGTAACATACATGCTCACTCACTCTCTCCTCCTGCATATTATTTACACATATATAGTCTTTTATAGGCTAATAATTTTTATAAGTTTAGATACAAATCAAGCAAAGTTCCATCCGTAATATTCCTCTGACTCTACTCTTGTAAGCCTGGAGGACTACATGGTCTCCGTTACCAACCTAATGAGGCCCCAAAAGATGCAGGACCTTAATTTTACACTACACGTGGCAAACTACTGAGTGCTAAAGACAGCCTACAGTCCCCATGGTGGTGTGATAGTGAGGGGCTGAGGAAACTGGTTTTTAAAAGTGAAATCTAAAACTTCGGAAGGCAAAGTGGAAAGGCAGTAGATTTTTAGTAGGTATTTTTAGCTCTTTAAACAATTCCGTCTTACTTGCAGCATTCTTATTCTGACCAAATAGTCATTATCCAATATAATCTTAAAAAAATGCAATTCAGCATTACTGACCCTCAATACAGGATCTCATTTTAATATAAATTGCACACTCAAAGATCAGGTTATCAAAGGGGAAACTGACAGCAAAACATAGAAAAACATTCTGTCTAGAAATACTGGTAGTGACTATCATGAGTGCACTGCACAGACTTGAAAGGGCAAAGAAACTCATTTGAATAAACAGCACTCTGCATCTTGTTATGTCCAAGTGTGTCTCTCTAAAGAGTGACCTTTATTAGCACAAATGGAGGAGAAGAAAACTACAGACCATACTTAAGATGATGCAAATTTTATGGTACAACATTAAGACTGCTGTGTTTTCATCCTGTTAACTTGATCATACAGTCCTCTTATCTACTCTCTCAAGCACCAGCTGTGTGCTTTGCAGCTACATACTTAACACAGCTACACCAACACAGCCACTAAATGAGATGTTATGAACCACTGGACCCTTATTATTCCATTTCAAGAATCAATTTAAAAGCTGACTAAAGCTTGAACTCCAGCTCAAATGATCTTGCTTTAAAAGGCAAACTAAAATGGAAACTACATCTTTAATTGTAGCAGGAAAGGATCCACTGCAAAATGCAGAATAATTGAATTCTTTCCACAAAAGGAGGCAGAACTACGTATGAAAAATATTTGAGTTTTAAAGCTTACACAACTCTAGTATTACAAAATATGTCTAGAAAATATTGCCTTTTACTAAATAATCTCACAGCCTCCAAGTTTCGATATGCTACACCACCACACACTAACATAGTAAAAAAAAAAAAAAGAAAGAAAAATCACACCAGTCAATTTTTTCTTTAATTGGCGCTACCTTGATTTTTGCAGAAATAAGCAAAACAGAAACAAACAAATTTGGAAGTGTACAGCATTCTTCTTGCCAGCGTTGGACTGTCAGGCACTTGTGGTAGTACTCTAGCTTCCAAAGCAATGAGGTTTTCAACCCTTCTGTTGTGAATGGATTGTCCAGAAAAATACACTTAGGACTTATATTCTTTATATTGGTTTTGGATTGGACTACAACAATTTTTTTTCTTTTTTGTAATTGCATAAAAAGTGAAAACTGCCTAATTTTTTTCCTCTAAGAAAAAGCCAGCACGACAACCAAGTGGACAAAAGAATCTCTGTAGAATAAATACCAAGTTGCTGAAGTCTGAAGAAAAAAATCTCCTGATTACATTCTAAAATGTTAGAATAATCTCTGTTCTTATTCCTTCTCAGGCTTCAGGTGAAAAGGAAGCAATTTAACAGGCATTCTTCCATTTTCATTGAGGTTAAAAAAAGGTTATTGGTTCAAAGCTTGATCATAATCTCCTAGGTTTGAATTCACCTATACTTATTTAGATCTGAATGCAGCTGAGAAAAGTAAGAGCATGACTTCTTAAGAACAGAGATATTTACCCCCACTACTATTTCTTGTGAGGCAAAACATGGGTGTCAGCACCATTCCCTTTTTTTTTTTTTTCCTCAGAAATCTGACCAAGGTACCCCATACATAGATGTCCTTCTCTTAGAGGTACAAAAGTTTTCCACTGTCATCTGTGTCACTGTGGGAATAAAACAAGCTATGTTCATCCCACTTATTTTAAAATTACAAGGTAAAAGTATATTGACAAGCAAATTAAAAACTTGTGAAATTGTGAACATACTACAATGTTAATTTACAACAGGTTGATATTCTGCAGAATCACTGGCAGCCCTTTTACACAGAATGGCAGCACATATTATTTTTAGCACATATTAACTGCGTAGGGAAGCTGAGGGAATGCAAGGGAGTGATCACCCATCTGTACAAACTGTTAGCATTAATTGCCCTCCATTAGATGCCATTTGCCAACAAGTTTATCAGGCTGTCAGTGGTTTGGGGCGCTATTTTTCATTTTTTAAAAGTCCAAAGAACAAACAATTTAGAAACTTATTTTTTCCCTAGCAATTCCAATTTTAAATTAAGTTTAAAGTCCTAGCCCAGTCCAAGGCATCAGTTTTGTACTATGTTCTGCTGCTGTGAACTGCTCCCCCACCCAACTCTCTCTAGCAGCTATTGAAGTCTATTTGGCTACCACAGAGTCTAGCCTGTTCTAGCAAATCCCCATGCAGACTTAATACTTCATTGCGTGTGTTTTTCTTCACAGTAGATTTTTACCGTTTAACTCCTCATTAAAAGGCACGGCAGCATGACACATTTCAAAAGTGAAGCACCTCTGCAACATTAAATGTGGCTATCATCACAGTGGGAAATTGATGTCAGCACAGGCAAGGCCAAGACTAACATAAGCAATCACGCCATAGGAAAAGGAAATGATGCTGTTTCCTCTGATATGGTACATGAAGGCAATGATTAAGCATCCAGAACCCAAAGCCACCAAGGGCTCAGAAAAGCTGTTTGTTCATGTGTGCATCATGTTACAATCCATTGCTCAGAAAATGAACCAAAGAAACAACCCTAGGGAAGAAGACACAGGAAAATGGAAACATGTAAAACATTCTCTGATATTAGCAACTACTGTGCCACAACCACTTCCAGCAGAAGCTGACTAGCATCAAGGCTACCTGAAATCTGACTTTCAGAGGAATAATGAAAAATGAGAAGAGGTGCAGCCAACAAACCAAGCTTTATTGTCACACATCTGTGGCCCTAAGGGCCTCATGTCAGTAAGCAAAGTTAATAAAAAAAGCAGCCAGCTGTCTTGTAATTATTTTTTTTTAAATCCTCAAAATGGTCAGAAAAGTGATGCGCACATGTGGCATGTCTCATTAATACTCATCATATGTGTATTCGTGCATCACACAGACTAGAGAGAGATCTAAATCTGCCATATGTCTGTTCCTCTTTTGAGACTGTGGATATTATATACACACATTCATGCATGCTAATATTTTGCCATACTATAGATCTGATAATATTCATCGCTATCCTCAAAAACTGTGCTCTAAGACACTGTGTAAGAAAGAGGTTATCATAGATATTTACCTTTCTACTTTTCTTATAAGTGTCTACACTTCTCTTATTTACAGGATTTTCTCTTATTTACATTAATTGTGTTTCTTTGGGGTTTTGCTTCCGCTGCCATGACAAAAAGATGACACTGGAAATCCGGGAAGAAAAATCTTGTTCATTATCAAAGACAAAATGTTTTGAAGACACAACAGATAAGATCTTAGTCTAGTTTAAACATTGTGGACTCAGGCAGCCTTAGCAAACCAACACAGAAAAGAGGAAGAGCTACAAAAAATTGAGGAATATAAGAAAAACAAAATAAAAAATGAACTGTACATAACCCCAGACATACTAAGAAGTGACAGGTATAAATTATTCACAAATGAAATTATGAAACTTTTGATCTCTTTAGAACAGAATATTAACTTCTGTGAAGCTATTCAATAGCTATACTTAGCAACAGATCACAGGATTGCTCAGTCTTAAAAATATAAGTATTTTTAAATACTGTCAATTGGTCCAGAGGAAGCAGAAAAGACTATATTGAGAAAGCCTTGTAAGAAAGCGATACTAAAAAGATTTTTATTAATATGTAAGATCAAAAGGAAAGCAGATGAACTCTTCAGAATATCAAAATGCCCATGAGAAGACTCTCCTGCGAAGCTACTTCATGCACAACGGAAATTCTCTGGTCATTCCAAACTTTTTATTTGTGGAGGGTGTGTCAGAATGAGCCCTTCTTAGTTGTGGAAAGTGGGTTATAGGGATTTTATTTGGGTTTTTTTAAGTAGAAAACCTTTCCAGAAGGAAAGGGTATTCTGTATCTCTACAAAAATCCATTTGATTATTTATTAAGCCCCATGAGAAGGTTTCACTGGAATGTAGGACTATTCAAAAAGAGGCATTCCATGCTTCCAGAACATCTACCTCACTTCCAAAACTCTAAGGACTTACGGGAAATCTCTCAGACACCATAACTTCCCTGATCATAACAGTATAGATAAGCTCATAACAATAATGGTACCAAGACCGGAAGGATGCACAGAAGGTTAAAGTGGTGAGCTGCTTAGCACAGACAAGAACAGTGACACACTAATTTCTTTACCTTCATGGGGTTTTTAAGCTGCCAAGTAATTAAATAGAATCCAATCCACAAAGCAGTAACTTGAGTACATACCTCCTTCATCTATACAATTGACGTTATTGTTCCTCAAACACTCAGTGCACCCTGACTTAACATACATGTGGGATACATACATAACATACGGTTGCTTTGACATACTTATAAAAAAAATAAGGAAGAGTTTGGGGGGGGGGGTTTCTTCTTCTTTTTTTTTCCTTCCCCCACTCCATCCCCTCATCCCTAAAATATGTGATGTGGTCACTTCATGTGAAAGCTTGCCTAGCAGGAGACAGCACTCCATAGTTCTCTGGAACCGCACCTTTACAGAGGCAAGCTTCCTTGTCCACAGGGGCAAAACATGCTCACAGGAGTCACATGTGTGCACATCCACATACACACACACAGAAGGATGAGAAGAACTAAAAATAATGAACAATTATAAAAGAGATACAGTGTCCGTACCCTGGTTAGGTCCATGCCAAGTTTAAGCTGAGAGATGAGATGGAGAATTACACTACGTTGATCATCCATGACTCCTAAATCCTCCTCTTCATTATCTTCAGTATCTGTCATTTCATCTTCAACTAGGATCAACTCAGAAGCTGAATGCTGAAATGAAAAGAAACATCACCATCTGGACAAAAAGATACAGTATGGTTTTTTCCCCGCTATATATGTTTAAAAATGGAGCTGTCTCAATGGAACCAAAGACAGCCTCTGTTAAAACTAAGAAAAGACGCAAATTCAAAATTTAAAAAATCCAGTAATGCGTTCATAATGCATTTTGAACCTATCCTCCTCAGAACAAGACTGGTAGGTATAAGATGCTAATTTACACATTATGTTCTCATATTTATATTGCAGTGATGCCAGACAAAAACCATAGCATATTAAAGCAACAGGTCTTCTATTTATTAAATAGAAGTACGCGGTTGAAAATGAGTCTTCAAGAGTTTGTTTCATAAATATCTCCAGCAAATATTCATACTTCATACCTAGATGTTACATGACCTGATTTCACACTATTTTTTTTTCCTTTCCTCTATCCAACTTTCAAGTTATATATCTAAGAAAGTCAAGACTATTAACTGAAGGAGATAAAAAGACAACTGTAATTAAAGTACACACCTTTGAAAAAAAATCAAAGACATTAGATTTTGAGGGGTAAGGCAATGCCATGAGTCTTTATGACATTTGCAACCCTACGATACTTCACCGCACAACAATGCCAATACTGCCCAGTTTCCAGACATACAAGCTGAGGATCAAGAGAGAGGCATCATGCCATTGCCCTTCAAAAGGAACTTTAGAGCAGAAAGGGATAATGATTTGTGATACTTTATTTCCCCTCAGGGTTGCTAACAACAATCCAAACAGGTGGTAGTTATTTTGTTCAATCCATTGAAACCACTCTGCAAGCCTTCCAAATAGGTATTCAGGTAAGCTTTTTGTACTTAAAAAAAAAAAAGTTGGGTTATGTAGCTGAAAAATTTACAGCCCAGCGTTTCATTATTCTCCAAGGATTCCATGCTGTAAATGAGACAACACTACCTGCAAAAGTTAGCATTCCTTCACTCTAAATAGCACGTCTGCAGAAAGAGCTAGTTTGTTACATAAAATGAGAAATTTTTCATCTCACTGTGAAAGTCTTTGCAACTGAAAGGTTTCATTACAACCAGCTGATATTCAGAATTAGGTTTCAAATAATATTTTTGAATGATCACGTTAGAGACCCCTCAGGTGAACAGCAGCTTGTGTGAGGAGTGTCTCTGAAATTTAGTTACTACAGATGTTTCCAAGATGTTTTCTCTCCCTCTTTTTTTTTTTTAATTAAAGAAATGTTTAGGTAGCTATTCCCAAAACAATAGCTATTTGGTGAAATCCAAGGACATTTGAAAGACACTTTACAATTACTTCATTTAGAAAGTAGAATATGTAGATTATATAAAAGAGAATCTGGTGAGCTATAACCTCAACAGCTTGCAGCTTTTCAAAAGGACAAAGCCACACTTTCTTCTTCCCACTCCCTCAGAAAATAAAAGGAAAGAATGATAAGCCCTTTCGTCCCAAAATGCACAGCATTATTATCCAACTGATGCCTTACTGACAAGTTCAATTAACATAAAACCTGACAACCTCGTACAAATTATCAGTCGGGGAGACATAAAGCACTGAAGCCTGGCTCAGTTGTATAGGCTACGATTTGTTTCGAGGGAGCGTGGAAAAAGCAGTATCAGAACTTACAGTAGATGCTTCCACAGAAGGTTTCCCTTTGATCCAGCTTGACCTCATTGAGAGCACTGAGCTACCGAATAAGCACTGCTGGTTCTGTGACTGCCATGAACCAAGCTCGCCCGCAAACAAGCTCCAGCAGGAATTAACAGTGCTAGAAAAAAAGCAAGGGAACCTCCCCTCCTCACTCCCACCCCCTCTTTTTTTTTTTTCCTGGCTATCCCACAAGTCGGAGAGCGTGCACCGGATGCCAATCTGCTCCTTGCGTTTCTAGTCACATGGCATTGAGATCAGTGAGCTTAACTGCGCACAGCTCCAACTGGGGAATGGTACTGCTGCTTCCCAAAGGATATCCTGGTGGGCTGTTCTCCAGGTGGGGGGCAGGAGGGAGGGAGGGGGCACAACTGTGCGTGAGTGTGCACAAGTGTGAGAGAGTGAGAACATGCTAGCGGGTAACATGCTTTCAAGTGAACATAAAACAGCTGCATACCCTTTAGCTGTTAACAGCATCAGAAAATAAACAAATTCCACATTGACAAGTTTGCAGACTAAATCATATATTAAGAATTTTCTTTTCCTCCTGAAGACCGCACATTCAGCCAGGGACAGAAATCCTTCTTTCTCACCTGCTAAAATAGGTATTAGTTTTCCATGCCTTTAAAGTATTACAAACAAAATAGCAACTGCCTCTCGTTGCTACTCAACAAAACATGCACAGTGGGGGCAAGCAACCCTATAAACAGTTTAGGTGCTCAGGAAAGTAGCGTTTGCATTGCTTTAAATGAAAGTCTTTTTGCTCATCAGGGAGGGTAAGTACAATGTAACATTAGGATCACGCGTGTTTAATGACCATTCTGCAATAAGGACTGTAATTTTAATTATCTTAACTATCCCCTATTTTAAGAACATGTGCAAGAGTACCAAAAATCCCACAACTCTACTATCAGAGTTATCAACATACTAGTGACCTTCAGTGCATGTAGAATGGCATCAGTTGTCTGCACCTTTTCTCTTTCCAAGAAAATAAGAACTTAAGTAGCAGTTTACAATTTATGTCACAGCAACTGAACAGCAGTAATCTTCAGTAAGCAATATCCTTTCTGTATTTCCCTCTCTTCTCATTAGTTGTTCTAGGTAATTACTGAATTGCTTTTTGAGAGCACAGAAAACAGACACTTCTCTTTTAACTAACTCATATTTTCTTTAAAAAAAACAACCACGTAAGCACAACACAGGGTGTGTGGACATACAGCTACAAAATAGAAAGCTACTGTTTTTTAGGTTTTTAATTCTTTTTCTTTCCACAGAAATAGCATGCAGTTTAGTAGTAAGTGATGCGTAAGCATTCAGCAGAATGCAAAAGATTGAGTGATTATCCTTTAATGGCAGCTTTTCTGAATTATCAGACACAGACATACATCCCCCCCCCCCCCCCCCCCCAAATATAATTGCAAAGCTGAACTAGGAAAGCAGTGATTTGCTCCATTCCTGTGTGGTCAGAGCATAATGTAAAAGCTATTGAGCTGTGCGCAGCTCAGCCTGGGAATGAACACCACAGCTAGGCTTCGGTGCTAACACTGAGAATCAAAAGAATCAAATACTGAACCAGTTACAAACAAGCACCAAAAAGGTGCTTATATTTAAAATAATTTTAATCAAAATGAATTTCCAACACTGGGCTGAAGCACCAGGATTTTTCAGAAAAATCTGAATGGAAAACAACAGATCATTTCTAGAAATCCCATGAAGGCATTCACTTCAAAGTTTAAAGGCCGAAGACATGAAAACACATGCCAGCAGAGAGCTATTTTAAACAGGTCACTTCATTAGAACTGGGATCAATTAATTTGGGGAGGTCATCTGCTGAGATATGAAACGGATGTTCTAGTCAGCAGCCTTCATCAGAAAACATCCTGATTATTTTTTAACAGATGAAACCTGTAAGGAAATGAAATTGTTTCTGAAGGAAACATTCTGCATTTTAAAAAAATGTCTTCAGGAAAACAACACTTCGACAAGCCTGGGATAGAATCACAGAGTTAAAAGCTACATTTCTGTGAAAGAGCAAAACTGCCTTTGCTCTTCAAAACCTCTTCCACAAGTTAATTTTTCAAACTGCTTTGCTGGAAATTAATTTTTAGATAATTAGTTCAGTTATAAGAGTCAGAGCTTAGTTTTCCAACATACTTCACAAACCATATCATGCAACAGTACCGTCAAGCATGACATGGATCTCATCTTGTTTATTGGGGGAAGGGGGAGAAAGGAATATACAGAATCACAGTATCATTTAGGTTGGAATGGACCTCTTCAGATCAACTTGTCCCACACCCTGGTCAAGCAGAGACACCTAGAACCAGTTGCCGAGGACCCAGTCCAGCTAGGTTTTTATTATCTCCAAGGATGCAGGCTCCACAACCTCTCTGGGCAACCTGTACCAGTGTTTGACTATCTTCACAGCAAAAAAGAGTTTTCTCATGTTCAGATTGACTTTCATATGCCCTTTGCCTCTTGTCCTGTCACTGGGCTCTATTGAGAAGACTCTGGCTCCCTGTTCTTCACTCCCTCCCATCAGGTATTTATACAGGTTGGTGGGCTCCCCTGAACCTTCTCTTCTCCAGGCTGAACAGTCCCAGCTCTCAGCCTCTCCTCATGTGGAGGATGCTCCAGAACCTTCATCATCTTTGTGGACCTGTGCCAGACTCACTCCAGTAAGTCCATGTCTCTCGTGCACTGGGGAGCCCAGAATCGCACACAGCACCGCAGATGTGGCCTTGCCTGTGCCAAGCAGAAGGGAAGGATCACCTCCCTCCACCCACCAGCAACACTCTTCCTAATGCGGCCCAGGGTGCTGTTGTTGGCCGCCTTTGCCACAAGAATGCATTGCTAGCTCATGGTCAGCTTGTTGTCCACCAAGATCCCAAGGTCTTCTCTGCGGAACTGCTTTCCAGCCAGTTGGCCTCCAGCCTGTACAGGTGCAGATACCGTCAGATATCCCCAGATGCAGGACTTTGCATTTCCCTTTGTTGCACTTGATGAGATTCCTCTCTGTCCAGCCTGTCGAGCTCCCTCTCCACGGCAGCACAACCCTCTTTCCAGTTTTTTTATCATCTACAAACTTGCCGAGGGTGCATTCTGCCCCATCATCCAGGTCATTAATGAAGATGTTGAACAGCACCGGCCCCAGTATTGACCCCTGGGGTATGCCACTAGTGACTGGCCTCCAACTGGACCTTGTACCACTGATCACAACCCTGCTGCACCTCTTCTCATTTTTCATTATTCCTCTGAAAGTCAGATTTCAGGTAGCCTTGATGCTAGTCAGCTTCTGCTGGAAGTGGTTGTGGCAAAGTAGTTGCTAGTATCAGACAATTTTTAATCCACCTCACAGCCCACTTATCTAATCCATACCCTGTCAGCTTGTCTACAAGGATGTTACAGAAGACAGGGTAAAAACCTTACCAAGGTCAAAGCAAACATCATCCACTGCTCTCCCCAGGGGCATCAAGCTAGTCACTTCATTGTAGAGGGCTATCGTGTTGGTTAAAACTGATGTTTTAGTTGTTGCTAAGTAGTGCTTACCCTAAATCAAGGATTTTTCAGTTTCCCATGCTCTGCAAGTGAGCAGGTGCACAAGAAGGTGGGAGGGAACATAGCCAGGACAGCTGACCTTAACTAGCCAAAGGGATATTCCATACCATAGAACGTCATGCTCAGTATGTAAACTGGGGGGAGTTGGCCAGGAAGCACGGGTCACTGCTCGGGCATCGGTCAGCAGGTGGTGAGCAATTGCACTGTGTATCACTTGTCTTTCTTGGGTTTTATTTCTCTTTTTATTATATTACTTGTCACTACAATTATTATCATTATATTTTATTTTAGTTATTAAAACCTGTTCTTATCTCAACCCAGGAGTTATGCTTTTTTTTTTAACAATTCTCTCCCCAACCCACTGGGGGGGAAGAGTGAGCGAGCAGCTGGGTGGTGCTTAGTTGCCGGTTGGGGTTAAACCATGACAATCACTTACACTTGCACTTGGGTAACTTGAGAGCTTGCAAACAGGTTTTCTGTGGGTGTAAGAATAAATATAACTCCGTAAGGTCAGAGAGCTTTAGCACATTTACAGTAATGTGACAAACTGGCCCCATAAGATTTTCACCAGTCTCAATACCAAAGTTAGAATTCCCTTTCTAAAGTAGATACAGTAAGAATACCCCAAAAGTAGTAATATATAATGAGCTGTTAGCTTCTTGCAGGACTTGTCACTGTATCAGAATCAACAGAACTGCACTAACTTGCATGCGTCTTCTCTTCTTCCAGCATGTACACTTTCAAAATATTTAATTGCATTTACTACCAGTTGTGGCATGCACCTGATAGAAAAACATGCAAGCTTACTGCACCCATCCCTTATTCGCAGTGATTTGAATCTCAAATGTAGCTTGTCAAGTAAGTTGTACTTATTAAACTATTTTATATACAGACTAGCATATTAGCATGCTTTTGTGGTAGGTTGACCCTGGCTGAATGCCAGGTGCCCACGAAAGCTGCTCTGTCACTGCCCCTCCTCAACCAGGCAGGGGGAGAAGAAATACAACAAAAGGCTCATGGGTCAAGATAAGGACAGGAAGAGATCACTCTTACCGTCACGGACAAAACAGACTCAACTCAGGGAAATTGGTTTCATTTATTACCAATCAAATCAGAGTAGGATAATGAGAAAGAAAACCAAACCTTAAAAACACCTTCCTCCCACCCCTCCCTTCTTCCCAGGCTTAACTTTAATCTCAAATTCTCCACCTCCTCCCCTCCAGCTGCCCAGGGGACGGGGAATGGGGGTTGGGGCCAGTTCATCACACGTTGTCTCTGCTGCTCCTTCCTCCTGAGGGGCAGGACTCCTCACTCTTCCCCTGCTCCAGCGTGGGGTCCCTCCCATGGGAGACAGTCCTCCACAAACTTCTCCAACGTGAATCCTTCCCACAGGCTGCAGTTCTTCACAAACTGTGCCAGCGTGGCTCCTTCCACAGGCTGCAGTCCTTCAGGCACAGACTGCTCCAGGGTGGGTCTCCCGCAGGGTCACGAGTCCTGCCAGAAAACCTGCTCCAGCGTGGGCTCCTCTCTCCACGGGGCCACAGGTCCTGCCAGGAGCCTGCTCCAGCATGGGCTTCCCACAGGGTCACAGCCTCCTGCAGGCACCCACCTGCTCCAGCGTGGGGTCCTCCACGGGCTGCAGGTGGATATCTGCTCCACCGTGGACCTCCACGTGCTGCAGGGGGACAGCCTGACTCACCATGGTCTTCACCACGGGCTGCAGGGGAATCTCTGCTCTGGCACCTGGAGCATCTCCTCCCCCTCCTTCTTCACTGACCTGGGTGTTGTAGAGTTGCTTCTCTCACATATTCTCACTCCTCTCCCCAGCTGCAATTGTGCAGGGTTTCTTCTCCCCTTTCTTATATATGATATCCCAGAGGTGCTACCACCAACACTGATGGGCTTGGCCTTGGCCAGCAGCGAGTCCATCTTGGAGCCGGCTGGCATTGGCTCTATCGGACACAGGGGAAGCTTCCAGCAGCTTCTCACAGAAGCCACCCCTATAGTCTCCCCACAACCAAAACCTTGCCATACAAACGCAACACAACTGTGAAAGGAGACGTAATCCCATACAGAAAATTGAAATGAATATAGTAGAAATTAAATAGAAAAATTCAGTTTACTTCAACCTAAATTTTGAAACAAAACAAACAAAAATTCAAACACATTTACTTCAGTCTCACTGTAAAGACTGAAATCATCATCATCCATGCACTTCTCTAACTTCCAAATTCATAGTTATTTACAGATTAGCAACTTTAAGCTTATCTATAAAGTAGCAACAGGTTTTTTTAAATCCAACAAGCTCCCATTGGATTTATATAGCTTTATATAGCTTTACAACTCTTCAAGAACAGTTCAAATAAAACAAAATGGAACATACTTTTCTCAACATTTACCACCACACCATTACACAATGTAAGCAGAGGAAGGGAAAAAGGAGGGTTTGAAAAGCAGTGGTAGAGTGAACTCGGGTCATTGCTTGAGCCCTGGCCTCCATCTTACTGTAGTCTTATTTATGCTTTGGTCCCAGTAGCCCTGTGACTGATCACTGCAAAGAAAGAGTAGATCAAAGATAAAACCTCAAACACACCAACATCCCATACACCCACTGTAATGTAGGCACCTGGATACCGAAGTTCCAGTGACTTTCAAAGAGACTTAAGGCTCCCCAGTGTTCAAGAGTCGATTTTTTTTTAAGACTTAGTGAGCTCAGATCCAAAGCAGAGCTTAAATGGAGAATGTATAAAGCAAACTTATTACAGCCCATACATCTCAATCTCACCCTGAAAAAGGTCTCTTAAAGGTAGCAAAACATGTGGCTCAGCTCAGCTGATTTTGTTCCTTTACTCTGAATATTTCATAGGAGCTGTCTCCTCTACTGCCTTTGTCAGTAGCTTTTGCTTTAATTGCTGGGAAAATTTTTGCCATAGTATTAATATGCAAAACGTCTACCACCTCAAGGGGGAACCCACCCCACCCCCCAAAACCCCAAACCACACACACCCCTAGTCACAGTTTTCCTAGCATTCAATCGTTACAGCTTAGATATAACAATGATGAACGAAAATTAAAGTTAACTTTTAAAATATCAAAGCAAGTAACAGAGGATGACAATCAAATAAGAAGGATTTTACAATTAAAAAGTGAGCATACTAACTTACAACAACTCTATGGCAAGCAAAAATACCACTTCCTTTCTGCTTTGCTACTGTAATCTACATACAGATCCAATCGGCAAGACAGTTAGCTTTTTCATACAACTGGATGAGGGAAAAATGGCATAACAGGCAGATTTTCTACTACTGTAAACTATGTATACCAAGAAAAATAATCCAGGCATATCTATCTGGATAGATAAGTAACTACTGCATCTGGGTTTGGGGTGTGAGAGAGTGGGGGGTCAAAGCTTTTATGTAATCCTGGATACACTATTCATCATTGATAGGTCAAAACCATAGAATACTTGGTAGAAGAAGCTTGCATCAGGAAAGAATGTCTACAAAGTGCCCAGAAATTAATTTCTTACCAAATCTGTTATTTGTGTTTGGTCATTCAGGTCTCCAGAGAAAATAAAAATCTTCAAACTATGACTATCAATGATTAAAACATCTCCTTTTTTTTGTGTATGGATAATTTATATATATTTTGTGTTTTGTTGTTTGGGTTTTTTTAATTGAATATGCTGAACACACTGGATGTTCAGAAAATCTGTCCAGCTAAGTACAAGTGCAAGGATCAAAGCATGGCAATGTAAGCAATCTGTCTATCACACAAGATTAATTGGATACAACATGTAATAGCAGAGTCATCTACTGAACCAAGTAATACCTAGCTCTCTTTAGGAGATTCTTACTTCACTGTGAAGCAAGCAAGCAAAGTAGAAATGCACCTTGATACTAATACTTCATAAAGATAGACAGGCTGACATACAGATGATGCAAGCAAAGAAAATAATCACAAAACCTGTATCTTAGGTGACAAATAGGTCTGCAATCTTTTTCCTTCCCAACAAAACCAATCTGCCAGGCATCTGGAGGCAGGTACATTATCTGGATATTCACTATTTTGAGAGCTTTACTAATGTTTTTTTTGTTTTGCAGTAGTATCTATGGGAACGTAAGTCTCTTCATTCTTAAAGAACAAGCTCAGAAAGCTTCCTTTTCCTACGCTGCAGATGTGCTTGGAAACTCTGACCTGTGACCATATTTAGGGGTAAAAATAACAATACAGCAGTGACGAGGACCAGATAACAAGAGATTTAAGAAGTAAAAGGGTTGATTTGTTGTTTAAAAAATAGAAAAAAAATGCATGTAACATGAAACAAAGGCCATCTATGTTTATGTTGCAGTATAGACTGTGTAAGCCTTCAGAAAAAATATTAGAAACTAATCATTAAAATGATTATGTTTAAGAATAAAGAATCAATCAGTTACTTAATAACCTTTTAAACAGAGATCTTCATTTGGGTTACCTACAGCATTGTAATCCTGTTACACACCAAATAATGTTTGTTGAACCACTTTTTCCCTACATGTTCATATCTTCTTAAAACAATTCCTCTTGCAAATTTTCATTTTCACAAACCTAAGGTAGCCAGTTCTGAAAATCAACTGAAAAGCAGCTAATTCCCAAGCACAGACTCCACAGGAAAAGATTAAGTATCAGCACCAGTCCACACATCTTGTGAGCATCTTTCATGAAATGAGGGCTACTGAAGTACAGCACTGTTTAATCTGAATCCTAAAACACAAGAGGACTTTGCAGTATTGCATAAATTCAGTAAGAACTGGGAATAAATATTTTTCATCACTGGTATCATCAGAAAGGAACAGCAACATGAGACTACAAAAAAATGCTAGAGAAAAGCCCCATGGACTTGTCCTAAATTGAAGCAAAAAACCTTGAAGGCTAGCATAAATCACAACAGTAAATTTTATGCTAACCTAAAATCAGAAGAAATACAGTATCACATCATAAACAATTTTAACAAAACCTATTCCTAATGCAATACAGATACTAGTGAAGAACAATTTCCTGAAAGATACTCAGTTTTGGTTTGAGAATCAAATTTTTTAGAAGGAAAATGGCTATAAATACAGCACCTGACACTATCCAAAATAAGTTACTCAGAATTTACAAGCTCACAAACCACACAGTGCAGCAGGACAGATTCCCATCACTGGCCAGGCAGGACTTCAGAGATTGTGAGGGGTCTGAAAGTCATATGCTTGTAACTTTTGGGGAGCTAAGACAAAAGACTGCACTGAGCTACAAGTTCATGAGGGAGACTAACATGGAGGAAAGCATGGCAGAAGGCTATACTCTATCCCCCTGTATTAAAAGAGACCCTCTCTAGAATGACATCCTTGGGGAGAAACTTGAAGAACTAGGAGCAACTTGCCCCATACTCCCACAAAGAAGGGAAAGACACACACTTTTTGGTAAGGGACCCAGCAGGTGATTTTAGTTGCCCACCAGACAGTACAGCACACTGGTAAGGAAAGGCATCGTACTCTAACAAACCTTTGCTCCTGTTGATAAAATCCCTAGAGAAACTGCAACAGTTTGTGCAAAGAGGTTGTGGGACCTCCGCTATTAGAGGTGTTCAAGACTTGACTGCACATGACTGAGCAAGCTGACCTGATTAGCTCTGCTTTGAGCAGAGTGTTAAGCTGCAGGACCTCCGAAGGTCCCTTCCAACCTGGAGTACTCTCTGATTCCATGATGATTCTGCTTGCAAAGCCCAGTAACTAAAGTTAGGAAGTAACAGAACTGAAGTCATTCAGCCAGCTGTAATTCTGTTCTCTTTTATGTCACTTTGTATGCTTGCGAAGCAAATTTATGTCAGAAAAATGCTACCATGTTAGTCAATAATCATACCATTCACATGCAGAAAGAGGGAACAAAAAGATGGACAACTACAAATTTAACCTTTACAATCATCTGGTCTTGCAATACTAATCTATATGTAAATCCAGTTCTCGCAGTGCTATTTCTTATATGCAATAGCACATGCCAGCATATTTATAAGAGGAGAAAAATGGTAAAGACATGTTAATACAAGCAGTATTAACAATCTTTCCTCAAGGGAACATGCTTAGTAAACCATCCTGACTCTTCCTGCAATTTCTTGTCCCATCCATTATACACATACTCATTGCTGCCACACACACACAAAATAAAAAAAACTAAAAAAAACCCCACAACTAAAGACAGGCTCAAGTCTTTCAAAAGAAAAATAAATCATTATAAACCATACCAGGAGAACATTCAATGCATATGTGAAACATTGAGCCTGGAAGACTGTCATCTTTTATGCAGCTAAGTTCTTGAGGTCAGTGGAACTCTCTACTTCAAAAGCTTCTAAAATTTGTTGTCAGACTGATGAATCGCTTGGCCCACCTCAGACTGTGAAGACCACTGTGCGGTCTTTCTACACTATAATGTAGAAAAGTCCTGCCTCTTTCATCTTCTCCTTCCAACTCCTCCTCTGAGACAAAGCTTTATAATGAAATACTTTCATCCCAGTTGTTTCCATATTCAGGGCTTTTCAAGAAAGAATCATTAGAATTCATCACCACAAGCAGAAAACCCCATTTTTTTCTAGCAAGACCAGATGGAACAGCTGAAGCCAGTTTGGATGATGCTTCACTAAGCAAGATAAAGCAATTCCAACCTGAGACAAATACTCATCATAGAAGAGTTCAGCCCAACTCACTGAAGTCTAGCTAAGTTATTGACAGTCTTAATGAGATGGGTAAGCTTACTAACGGGCAGCATTGCCAAATCCACATATATAAACACACTAAGAAATAAAACTGACAGCACAAAGCAAATCAATAGCTGCACAACACATCAATTAGCACACAATCCTGAATTAATATTAACATTGGCTTCAGAGTTCATTTTGCAGAGGGCACAGGTTTTATAATGAACAGAGTAAGCAATTGATCCATTTTAACTCAATTTTTAAGCCTTACTACAAGGGAACCTGAGTTCTTTACATTCCAATGATTAGTTTTCACTGAATATCACTAGTAATTATGGAATACCACATGAATCGGAGGCTCATGTTTATTCAAATCAGATGCAAATTTTGTATGAAAGCTTCATATTTTTATTTTAAGTAGAATATTACTCTCAAATATATTATATAGATAGCAGCTCAAATACATGCATTTTGGAGGTGGGAGTGACTCAACACAATGCAATGGCTTTGACTGGAGCTCAATTTTTATTAATTATTTGCATAAACAGTTTTACCAGAGATTGTTTGCTGACACAGTAACTATTCCAGAAAGCTAGCAGAAAAATAAAATCAAAATTAGCTAGACTATCTTAGTCATTGTCAGTGCTGCTGCACCAGGCTTAGGGTCATTTAATTCTACTTTTAGTGTAATTGTACATTTAATCCTTAAATGTACTTTCCCTTGATTATCCTTAAATATACCTTCAATTGATTATCTCAGATTTCATTTTTTAGATAGTCTGCTAGCGAATGGATTAACTGGTACCATCTTTGTCTAGAGATTAATTTATCTATCCAAGTCATTAGGGGCCATTTACTGTGCTCTTCGGCCCAAAAAGTACTTAATCAAGCAGAAGGCAAAAAGCAGAGCACATTCAGAAATCCTGTAATGTCTGTACTAAACAGTGAAAAGGGACTCTCTGTAATACTGCAAATGTTACTTTCCCACCCTGATCTGTTCTCTCTCCATTACTGCACTTGTGACTAGCACTGTATGTTCATGACTAAGCTGATCTCCCAACATCAATTACACAGGTTTATGTCAAGTACAAAAAGGAACTAGGAAACACTAGGTACAATTTACACTAGCAAACAATCCACAGTCCTGGGCAAGTCTGCTGAGACACAGATATATAAAGAAAAGGTAATATTGAATTAGAAATTATTTGTTATACCTAGCTTAGTTTCTGAAATTGCAGGAGCACTTTTAAAATTATTTCTTAGCATCTCTAACGCATTCTGTAATAGCTCTAAAGGCTATTACATCCTCTGTAAAGGATGAAGTATCATCATACTAGGAGGTATACTAGCCTACAGATAGAAAAGAACTTTAGCTTGAAGAGATTGGACAAAAACACATAATCTTTTGAAATTAAGAACTAAACAATTCAGTACCTCCTGTAAATAGCGCAGTTCCTTCTTACAGTTGAAAACATCAAGGTTCAGATCATCCAGGCGACCAAAATATCTTTAATAACCTGGACTTGACTGCCCTTGCAATCACTATCACAATTAAAACCTGGTTTAGCAGTTAGATAATCAGAGCTAAAGCCTCAATCCTACAGAGCTAAAACTTCAATCCTATTAAAAAGACACTTCAATATGGAGCATGTGTACAGTTTCTCATGCACACAAGCAAGGGAAAGTTAGGGACAGGAAAGCAGAGGAGACTGCATAGATACTAGATCCACAGGATGGAAAGAATCAGCTGGCATGGCATTTTAAGGCATAAAAATTACATAAAGAGAGCTAAATCACAGATGTAACTTCAGCATGATTTTTGTAATAATTCTTAACTAAACTGTTAGATCAAAAGAAAATTATTCCTTCCCTCTCGGGTCCCAGATAAAAACAGCCTGTTTCCCATTTGTATTTGGCTGCCAGGGGAGGCATTTGGCCTGCAGTTATATTTTGTCAGCTCAGAAGGGGAATTCTGACACCCAAAATGACAATAACTTGAACTGGAATAGTAGCTCACACATGGAAGTGATTCACATCTTTATTCTAGTTAGGCACCAAGTTTATTACAACTGAATTTACTATGGACTCAATATTTTAAAACTAATTAATTTCAGCATTTATTGAAAGGAATTTCAAAATTACAAACCCTTAAATGAAAGAAGTAGGGCCACATTTACTGCAGACTGGACACAGACGAAGTTCATGTCACATGCACAGAAGTATTTTACATCAACTCACAGCAGATGGACAATAGTTATGTTCCACTCAGCCCTTATCCCTGCTTCCACCTGATGTTTCAGGTGGACAGACCAAAAAAAATCCAAAAAAGTAAACTAACTAAAACTTGGAGGCTTATACAAAAAAAAAAAAAAAAAGAGTATGGGGGGGGAGACAAAGATGCTTGATCAGGCATTTCACTGTC
This sequence comes from Haliaeetus albicilla, assembly GCF_947461875.1. NCBI lineage: Eukaryota > Metazoa > Chordata > Aves > Accipitriformes > Accipitridae > Haliaeetus > Haliaeetus albicilla. The sequence goes on along the minus strand of NC_091484.1, from coordinate 34,961,815 downwards.
AGGGGTTACTTCTTTCAGTGAAGATAACAGGCTTTAACTTCATGCTGCCATATATCACAACCCTGAAAGAAAACTCATCTGGGAAGATGAAACAGCAACATCAAGAAAGAAAATGCTAAAAGAAGCAAGGAATACACAAGATAATAATCTCTGCTAAAAAATCTTGTATCTTCTGAACTAGTTTAAGCAGTATCTCAAATGATATCCCTGCATTTCAAAGCAAGAAACACCCTAAGTAACAAAAGCAAGTAAACACCAATACAGTGTTTTATCTAAAGAATCTTTAGCTGCTTTTTTATTTCACAGGGGAGAAACTCTGCATTCCTGAAACCCTGACAGTGCGACAGACCAAAAAGAAAGGGTAATTCAGTTATCTACCACATCAAAACTCAACTCCAGAACTTACTATATCCCTCAAGAATGCTTAAGTATTCAAAGAAAATGGCATCAGATGAGCCTTGTTATTGCAGAGGAGAATTATAAAGATCCATGCTTCTTCACAAACATATAAAAAACACAGCAGAGAACAAGTCATTGGTTTGTTAATGATGTTGCTTAATGCACTGCTGCAAAGTATCTACATGCTGTGCTGAGAATTAACACAGCTATCACTAAACACATTCAGCCGCTTGGTCATGTTGCCAGGAAACTGCTGCCACTGGCAGCCTGCTCTATGGGAAAGACTCCTCAGCAGTCACATCCCATCACCCCCCTCACCCCCCACCCCAACATAACTAACATCTTTTTAAAATCACTGCTGATCCACATACCTAAAATTATCTTTTCCTTATAAATAACATTCTATAATATAAGCAGCTGAGTCAGTTGTTCCTCAAGGGTAATAATTTAATGGCTTTTTCTATTCCAGACTACAGGTCAATTCACAATTTGTTTGGTTGGTACATCTACTATATTACGCTGACTGTTAGCCAAAAAGCTCTCACCCATTCCTATAGCTTCTGACTAAGAGATAGAGGTTATATCATAAAAAGTACAGACTTTTTAAAAATAAAAATCTAGGCCCAGTCAAAGAAGAAATTGGAGTTAATTTTGATAGCACTGATAGAGGAACCAGCACTCTCTTCTCATAACTTCTGTAAAAGCAAGGCTCACTTCTTTTGGCAGGTATATTTTGAAAGCTGAACCCCATTAATACACTACCAACTTCTTCATAAATGAGGATCATCCAAATGCCTAGTTTGAGTTTTTTAAAAGAAAATCATTAAGAGAAATAAGCCTCATTGGAATTACACTTGTGGATTCCTCCTTTTCTCCTACATCTAAAAGAAGCTACCAGATAAATAAAAAAAGAAATCAGGGTCTTCAATGTCAAAAATTGGTCGAACAATGATGTCTAGATGCATTTTCTCAATCTCTGCTGATGCCACCACAGTTACTAATGACAATGTATCTGGACTACAAAAGAAGTGGAGTGTGATGATTTGCAGTGGCTTTTATATACAATTACACATACTAAGTAATTAGCACAGTCAGTGCTTTTATACCTTTGAAAATGAACTGGCTACCCAGTGCCAAATCTAGGCTCCTGCCTTGAACACACAACAGGCCAGAATATATTTTAAAATAAGCTTAAATCCAGCACACAGAATTGTTAAAGTGTGTTAAGCCAAACACCTTTGTTAACTTTGGGGGGCGTATCACACATCATCTCCAGGATGACTACCTGGCTCAAGTAGCATCCTTAGCAGGGTAACAGTTATGTTGCTCAAAAGATTTTTTTCTCTTCTTCAAAGCCTGTTCTCTCACCGTCCTTTCTCTAGTCACACTAGTTGCAACAAGAAGAAGCTCCAGCATCCTGTTCAACACTTCGCTCAGCTTGGACAGCTGGGCAGAACCTGTAGCACTCTAGGAAAACTTCACCTCCTCTCCCAGAAAAAGATCTCACCACAGCAGCCAAGAGGTGTAGCCTCTGTAACAGGGCATGACAAGTTGCTTGATCTGAAGATGAATATGAAAATACAAAAGCTCCAACTTATGTTAGATGCAACTGTTCACCTCTTCCACAGTTCAGGTGTTGTGCTTCGGCCTTCCAATGGGGCACTGATATCTTGATCACAATGATCAAAACTGAAAAATAGATCAGCTACATTTAAAAGAGCACCTTAAATTGCGAGCCAACAGTATCCATCTCAGATAACATGAAGCACACAAGGACTCAGTGGAAGGGAAGATGCAGGTTTGGAAAGAGCTTCCAGGAATGAATCTTGATTCAGGCCACTTTCTTGGGGCAAAACCAAATTTCTGCTTAATAAACTGTACTACCATAATGTGAGAGACTGAAGGAGTTAAATGTCTCTAACATTGTGGTGGGGCAAGTTCTGCCCAACAATGAACTCTACATAACCAAGAACCCTGCACAGCAAGGAACAACAGGTGAAAAGCAGCCGATCAGCACAGGACATCAGCAACAGGACAGGGAGGGCATGCCGGAGGGTGCGCAGCTCTGTGTTCTGATACACTGTTCTGATATGCTGAGCAGGGCAGCTCACCATGCATGGCCAAAGATCAAACAATGGTCCTGTCTGCAGGGAAGGAGAAGTTACTCCCCAGACAACCCCCCAAGCCCACTGACCCATTTCCCAAAGGTTCTGAAAGCACAAACTGGCATGACACTTAATTAGCCTAATGAGTTCGAGTGCCCACCCGAAGGAGGGGAAAGGATGATAAAAGGACACAAACTGAAGCCCACCAGAACTGGACCTTTAGACTGACTGGACCAATGCTGGACCCAGGACCGGTGAAATCTTTCTCTTTTCTCTCTCTGTCTCCCCCTCTCTCTCTTTTTCCCGTAATCCCTACACCTCACCCCTTTAGACATAAACCGCTGACCAAGTCTGGGACTAGGAGTGGATCCAGCCGCCCCTAGGCTCCTCTCTGAGAAGGAGTCTAGAAAGCAAGGAGGTCGACTCTGAACCTCGTGACTTAATGGAAGGGCTCTCTTCATTGTCCTCCCTGAACTGATCCCCAAATAAGCAAGGCCTGTAGTATATGTTTGGTGACATATGGTTAGCACGTTACACAGTTTACTGATATAGTTTCATGCCAATTCTTCTTGCAAGCATGCCCATTCTTGTTGTGAGCAAATAAAAGCTTGAGTTTTGTGAGCTAAAGGATCCCTGATGTTGTTTCACCTTAATCCTGACCTGGGAATCAACAAACCTGAGTTGTCGTTCTGAGAAACTGGGACGTGACACATAACAAAAATTACAAGCATGAGTCCAGCTGCTTCTTGTTGCTCCACCAATCCACAAACTTCCACTTACTGCTTCTGCCAAAAACACCATCTTCAGCTGACCTTTTTATAACTTAAAAATCTAATTTATTCTCTTTTTTTCCCCTCCCTTTTTTCTTCTTTTTTAAGGGCTAGTGCCCCAGGGCCTTCAAATGCAGGCTGCTGATTTCAGGAAGACTGCCCACAAAGCACTGAGGATTCTGTACTGCAAACAGTGCTATGCTCCCCCATTTATATCCATCTCTTCAAGGGTACTCCCTTCTCAATACATCATGAGTTCCACATGCAAAGCAGTACCTCAAGCCACACACACAACTCAGTAACTCTCATCAGCAAGTGAAGGGGAGGAAACTGGACTTTTTAAAAAATTGTCATTTAGAACAAGTCATAAATGGCTCAACTCGACTGCAAAATGATACCCTGAGAAGAGTTCAATCAGCTGCTGCTCTTTATGTTCTTGCTGCAAAGCCCATGCTTCCACATCCTATTTGGCTTTACCAGGTGGTCAGGAATAAAAACATCTAAAAAAACTTAATGAAACAAATTGCAGTGTATCAGTGAGTAAATTAGTAACTCCCAAAACAATATTCTTAAATAGCCTGTCTTAAGAGCATACTATAAGAACTGCAGTTGGCTTATCTGAAAAAGAAATTACACAACTTCCTAATAAAAAGCAATTACAAGTAATTTAAACATTGTGATTAATGGACACTAGAAGTAACTGAATTTGAAATTACTTTCTAAGGACAGATCTGGAAGAGGACCAAAGTAACATGTAACATTAAAGAAAAAAAAATCCGGTTTATCCTTGGATTTTTTAAACCATACTCAATTCAAGATACTACGAAAGAACCAGAAAAACAAACAGCTTTATTGACGCCCCCAGCCATTACACATTTTGTTAAAGGTGATATAATTTAATTTAAGCCATTCCAATTGCCAAAGAGCATTCACTAGTACAAAAGGGTTTCTTCAGCTCTCTTAAAACGTTCTTCCCAGTTCTCCAGGTCTCATGTGCTCCAGGTGCCCTACAATCTGTGGGGTCTCAGAGTGAAGTGTTTTCCTGGTGGGCAGCACTGGTAACCGAAGCAGACAGTAGAAGCTGGAGATGTTTGGCATGGTGAGAGACTTTCAGTGCATGGGATGCCTGATACGCAGCTGTGAGCCTCCTCAAAGAGCCGATGCTTCAGAACTGCCCTTTACCAAGTAAATGCCACAAAAGCACAAATCAACAGGCTGGTGCAGGATGATGCGGACAAGTTCTGCCCATAATCACTTAACAGGAAAAGGGGTCAGAAAACAATATATTTTTCCAACTCAAAGAATAGTCAGCTATACTCAAGAGACACCCAAGAGCAAACAGCAACATGAAAGAAGCAGCAGCAAGCAAATGTTGTGGTCTTAGTGTCTCCTGTCTATCTCAAACCAGCATAAAAAAAACAAACAGCTTTTTCTGTCACCAGAAGATAGAAATGTGTACTGACAGTCTGTTAATTGTTTTTACAAGAGACTGTACGCTTGCCATAGTCCGCTGTCCAAAGTACCTCAGAGAAGCAAAAGCACACAGCAATGTCATCAACATATTTTTCTAGAGTGCACTTTCGCATGAAACTTAGCATTTGCACAACTAATTTCAAAGAGGATACCATAAAGAAAAAAGTACAATAAATAATTAATAAAAGCATCCACCATCATACATAGTTTGCATCTAACCAATGTCAAGTCTCAGATACAACAGAAAGCACCTATAGAGACCTACCATGCTCACCTCTGTATTTGGTTGTAATGCCTGTCCATCCTGGGCTGCAGATGGTACTATTGCCCATGTAATGTTGGCACTAGCAGATGATAAGGAGCTGAGGGCACCATTTTTCAGTTGCTCTGTGGAGTGCGACTTGGGCCCAGGCCATCCCAGGATACCTTCTGAAGCAGAAATGAGTGTCAACTTACACGAGACAGATTACATATTTCTTCCATTCATCTCATCATTCTACTAATATAAATGAACTGCTATCTCTTCTCTGCTTCCATGCACAGTTTTACTTTAGTAACAAAAATACTCTAGCATCTCCTGTGCCGATTTATCACTGATAAGCATTTTTTTTTTAAAGTCAACAAAGAAACATTTTAAAACATTACTCCTACCACCAGATAGAATTCTACATAAAGATTATACAACCTGGCACACCTTGGTAATTAAGCAAGTACTCTCTATCCACTGTTTTCATAGTTATGAAGTTATCCACGTAAACCCTTCATTTCTTCTGCCTGAAATCAGAGTTTTAAGCCTAGCAGCTGTTATTTTATTTCTGTCTGCACTATTAAAAGCTCTTTCTAGATTAAGTGCTAAAATGCTTTACTGGTCCCAAGACCACAGTTTAGAAGAGGTCTCATTAGAAAGATACACATTAAATATGAATGAAACAGAATTAGACATCAGAACAACCCTTATTTCTGGGGACACCTGATTTCCAGGATGGGCCAGTATTTAAGGATGCCAAGACAGAAAGAACAATCAGCTAAGGTGACTGCACAGTTATTCCTCCCTTACTGCTCTAAAACATAGTATCAACATTCAAATCAGCAGCCCTCAGCATAGGGCTTAAATTTCAGCTATTAATTACACGCTGCTATAAAATGCAGAGATATGGATAAGAAAATTGCAGCTCTTCAGTCATTACCATAATTTGTACATGAAAATACAATTAGTGCTACAGGGAGAATCTGCTTCTCTCATCACTGACAACTTTTTAAGATGACCCAAATCAACACAAAGTACATTAAAGAACATGCAATTTACCTTCTCCATATCACCAGGGGTTACCAGAGGTTGCATCCTAATTAAAGTAAATGGTCTGATCTGGTGAGGTAATGCTGTGTACTATTGTATTAATACTTATATTATTAAAAAATGGGCCACAAATCCTATAGCTGACCTCTTACCAAATTCTAAAGATAAAACAATTAGAGAACATTCCTCTTATCTAAAATGGCACTAAGTTATGATGACATGACAAAACTTCAGGTCTACTTGGTTAGCATGATTTTGTGGCACCATCTTTTGCTGAAGAAAGCATAAGCAAATAGTTAAGCATAAAATGATTTTCAGAGAACTGAGTTACCAACAGCAAAAAAAATCCAGCCTTTTTTTTTTAATGTTTGTTTCACACAGTGACTCAAATTCCTTATTGCCAAAGGAAGAGCATCTCTGTGGCTCTGCTGTCAGGCCACATACTGCAAAGCTTTTTGGGTTTCAATGACTTTGAGGACTATGCCAGTAGATGTTATAAGACCTGGTCAAGTTATGTGAACCATGTGAGAGAAAATGCAAGTATCAAACAAAGGGTCATTTTCTTGGATTGGCTCTACACATTGATCCTACACATCAGGAAGCTAACATCTGTCCCCATTCCAAAGATGTAGATAAATCAACACACAATGTTGGTATACATGGCAAGTAATGAAGAGCACGGTGACTGTAGTCATAGTATCTTGAGCAACTTGCTGCTAGGAACAAAGGATAACCCCAGATCCCTCAAAACAAGCTGATTCAGAGGATAATCTAAAGATTGTTTTGGCAGATCCAAAATGAACTCTTGCTGCATGGGAGGAAGGAAGCATACCGTCAGCATGAACAATAAAACTAAATTGGAAAATATCAAATAATAATGTTGATTCCTTGGAGGGAATTCTTGTCTGTAAACCATCAACAATTTTTTACTGTTTTTGATGTTAATTCGTACCGATTTCAAAGGAAAAAAAAAAAGGCAAGAAGTTAAAATAAACTTGTTTCATTTTAGAATAGCCACAAAGAGTTTTATGGTGCGTGCCTATGCTTCTCGCTCTTCGTTACTTTGCAGTAACAAATCTCAAACTATTTTTCTGTTTCTCCCTGTCAAATAGCTGAATATTGGATTATTGCTGCTATTTTCCTATTTAAAAAAAAATTTAAAAATTGAACTGACTTCTCTTTATGCCAATCTTTGAAAATAAGTCATCTGATCATTTCCTTGGGCTATCTCTTTTCTCTGTGCACACACAATCTATTTGGCCTTCACTGTAAACAATTTTTTTTTTAATTAGTATATTTTTTAAAAATCTAATTTCTGTAAATAAGCACAACAAGAAGCTCCCACTTGAATAAATACCTCACTTCAGGGGAAATTTTTAAGTGTGAACATTTACTTCACCATCAGTTATATATTTTTAAAAACACTATACTAGTTTTCCTTTTCAGTACAAACACATCATAAGAAGACTATTTACTTCATCTTTCTCCACACATTTTAGAGACTCTCTTACAGAAATAGAAAACGTTAGAATATGCGAACATGTTTTTCCACCTGTCCCAAGGGCAATGCTACCCTCACAAAACAACAAATCTTGTCAGCTCAGTCAATTTTTAAACAGATCTTAACAATGCATTATGACCTAGCCAACACCAATAGGATGCCAAGAGTTAAGGTCCAAAGGATAAGCACATCTGTTTCCTCAACACCTCTGCATATGAGAAAAATTGTTTTGATAAATTCTGTGTGCCTGGAACTTGACTACTTTGCAGAAGAGACATATGCAGTAAAAGATATTAGTCATACGCCACAGAAACCTAAATAAATAAAAAGTCAGCTCTCTGAACAAGTTGAAAAAAATTCCACGCCTAGTTTCAAAGTGCCATCAGGGAACCTTTGGTGATCTTTAATCTACAAATCTTACTCTGAGATGTCAGCATTCTCATATTATCCCAAGGGAGTTGCCATATACCAAATATAGCAGCCTACTTTTCAGGCAAAAGCAAAGTATGAAGAGAGAATTCATCAGAAATAATCTTAAAATCAACTAAGATCAGAATACAATCTCTATATATTAAGTGAAAGGACACAACAACATGGCTCCTACTTCACTCACGTTACCAGTTGTACATCCAAAACATTCTCATCTGCACTAGTAGAAATTATTCTTACCACGAAACAGTACAGCATAGTTGTTCTCTGTCCTATATCAAATAAAATTATTTTATTGGAATTTACTCTCCACAGACTAAGTTGCTATCTGTAAATAACCTGATCCACTCTAATGGAGTTGCCATCTTTGCCACTTTATGGCACTTAAAATTTTCTATCACTACTTCAATTCCTGTTCTTTTAAAGACTTCAAGAAGAAAAAAAAAGATATGAAAACTAAACATATTATGAGAAAGAAAGTTTATCTTCAGAGCTGGGTACTAATAGGAAGAAACTGCTGTCTCTGTTCTGTTTTTAAGCCAGCTTTTTGCTCTGTTCTCAGTCATAGCCAAAGGCAGCTGACAGAAAGGTAAATTCAATTCTTATTTTGATACACTTCATAATTCTAAAGAAATTCTTAAGAAAGGCAGTCACAAGTGATACAAAAGCATTCACAGCTACACAGCTACTTTATTATTTGCTTTAAGACTATGCAAAGCACTACATTAATTAAAACAAAGCATCTGTTTCTGCAGTAAATGATGCAAAAATTAGAAAGGACGTAACAAATACACAACTAGTAAAATCAGCCAGATCTCTTCTATCTGCACAGTGTTGGTTCTGTCATTCCAGGAGTGAAAACTCAAGCCTGATTCCTCTGGAAGTTCAGTGCCTATACACACACAAAATTACAGCTCTTACAGAAAATACCCCAAAAAGAGCTTCTGTGATGAACACGCAGCAGACAAATCCACCAAGGCACAGGAGAATGCTTCCACATAAGAAAAGTACAGCATCCAGAGACAACCTCCTCTCCTTTCCCTATAGCAATGCTACAGTCCACAAAACCCCATCTATTTCAGATGGCACAATAGGCTGTATCCCACACAAATGCCCTCAGGAGAAACATGTTTCCCTCTCACAGGTGCACACAGCTGGAGGGAGGAAAATCCTCCCCAAAGAGGTTTACTGGAGATTTTTCAGTTAAGCAAGGTTGATAATTTTCTTTTGTTGTTTCTGATTTTCTAGGTACCTGATGTACCTTCAAACTATGTTTCTGCATGATAATTGATGCATGCAATATGCCTAACATCTACCTCAATCCTATTATAAAAACCCTTCTATTTTTAAGTCTTCTGGTATTGGTTTATAGACTAAAAAAACAATTATGTTTTTCCTGGCACAACTGTAAGCTAAAATCTATTCATAAAAAAACCTCTTACGATATACTGTAACTACATGCTAACAAATATCCCCTTAACAATGCAATGGTAGGCCTCAAGGAGAGGCAAAGATTAGATCTGGATTCCCTCCCCTGCCAGGGATGGATGCGACAGTTTTGTCTCTCCGCTGAATCCTACAGCAGGCTGAACCAGCAACAGCAAGTGGCAGCTGCACATCTGCTTTTCAGATTAGAAGGACGACCTGGTATTTGCTAAGGCTGTGCAGGACTAGAAAATAACGTAATCTTCCAAAGAAAGAACAACATATATGGAATAATGTATTAGCATTTAGATAGAACAGCAAATTGTTTTTGTTATTCTCAACAGAAGCAAGTCTAGCAATGATGTATTTAAGGCAGACCTGGCTGACCATGTCAAATTCAGGAAATTACACCAGTAACAAACAATGTGTTCTCCCCTGTCTTCTTTCCTTACTCTTCCCTGACCACAAGCATTTGGCAGGGAAGGTTAAGCAAGAAAGAGGAGGACTCTGTTCATTTTTCTCTCCTGCCATCTCACCTGCAGGAGAATCCCTAGTTGTCATTTGTTACCAAATTGAAAGCATCTAGATTTTGTCTTTCCTGTCCATTTATTTTCTCCAAAAAGGAGGCAACAGAGAATCTGCTAAAACAAAGTTCAAATACAATCCCCCGAACTCCCGAATCATCTTCAATCCCTTTGCTGCCATGGGAGGCAAAATAAGCAGCATTTGCACATTCAAATGAACTTCAGAAAATCCATGGTGAGGATGGGTTTGGGTTTTGTTTTAAAAAAATCCTCAGAAAAAAAGAAACACTTTATTTTACACTTTGGAAAAGTGGGCAAGTGAGAAACAGAAAAATATAGGAGGGGATTCCTGTCAAGGAGATGCTTTATTCAGTAAATGAATGACTAATGTGGAACACAGACTAAAAGAACGGATTTATCTGTGCAGGCTGCTACTACAAGACAGGATTCTGTCTGCCAAAACACTAAAATAAAAAAAAAACCAGACTTAAAACACAACATAAGCTGGTAAAGCTACTTTAAAACAAACATTCAAGTTTGCTTTGCTTGCAGTGTGGGAGGGAAGGATGTTGTCATGGTTTAACCACAGCCAGCAAATAAGCACCACACAGCCATTTGTGCACTCCCCCCCACCCAGTGGGATGGGTGAGAGAATCGGGGGGGGGGGAGGGAAGTAAAACTTGTGGGTTGAGACAAGAATTTTAATAGGACAGAAAGGAAAAGAATAATAATGATAATAATAATAATAAAATGACAATAATAATAATAACAAAATTGGAATATACAAAACAAGTGATGCACAATGCCATTGCTCACCACTCGCCAACCAATGCCCAGTTAGTTCCTGAGCAGCGATCCCCACCCCCCAGGCCAACTCCCCCCAGTTTATATACTGGGCATGACCTCACATGGTATGGAATATCTCTTTGGCCAGTTTGGGTCAGGTGCCCTGGCTGTGTCCCCTCCCAACTTCTTGTGCCCCTCCAGGCTTCTCACTGGCTGGGCACGAGAAGCTGAAAAATCCTTGACTTAGAATCATAGAAACATTTAGGTTGGAAAAGACCTTCAAGATCATCGAGTCCAACCATCAATCATGCCCACTAAACCAGGTCCTGAAGTGCCTTGTCTACGCACTTTTTGAATACCTCCAGGGATGTTGACTCAACCACTTCCCTGGGCAGCCTGTTCCAATACCTGAAAACCCTTTCAGTAAAGAAATTTTTCCTAATATCCAATCCAAACCTCCCCTGGCGCAACTTGAGGCCATTTCCTCTCATCCTATCACTAGTTACTTGATAGAAGAGACTGACACCCACCTCGCTACAACCTCCTTTCAGGTGGCTGTAGAGAGCGATAAGGTCTCCCCTCAGCCTCCTTTTCTCCAGGCTAAACCACCCCAGTTCCCTCAGCCGCTCCTCATGAGACTTGTGCTCCAGGCCCCTCACCAACTTGGTTGCCCTTCTCTGGACACGCCCCAGCAGCTCCATGTCTTTCCTGTAGTGAGGGGCCCAAAACTGAACACAGGACTCAAGGTGCGGCCTCACCAGTGCCCAGTACAGGGGAACAACCACCTCCCTGCTCCTGCTGGCCACACTATTTCTGATACGGGCCAGGATGCCGTTGGCCTTCTTGGCCACCTGGGCATACTGCTGGCTCGTATTCAGCCGGGTGTCAACCAGCGCTTATTATAAAGACTACTTAGCAACAACTGAGAACATCAGTGTGTTATTAACATTATTCTCATACTAAATCCAAAACATAACACTATGCTAGCTACTAGAAAGAAAATTAACTCTATCCCAGCTGAAAGCAGGACAGATGTTAATCACAGCAGTCAATAGGTTGTAGAGATACTCTTCTGCCAAAGGCTACACAGGCAGAAAAAATAACACTAAAAATTTTAAAATTTGAAGCAAAGACAAAGGTTTCTTCTACACATTTTTATTTTAAAAGGCACCTGTTTCCTGTCTGCATGCTAAATGAACTCAAGCTTGTCACAAGGCCCTTAATGCTGATTAACAGATACTTTCCATGTACCTAAGTGGTGACATTTTTGGCTAATAAGAAAATCCTTGACATTTTTCTCCCTCCTACAAAACGAGCAAAATTCCCAAACCAAAGAAGCTTGAACAGATGTAATCTCTTATCCTCAATTCACACTACACATAACCAACACTTTCAGCTGATAATATCCTTCTCCAGCATATCTTTCAATGAAAGAAAAAAAAAATCACAACTAATTTAGCTAGTGATCAATGTACATACCTTTAATAACGACAGCTAGAAATGAATTTGACATTATTTGACATTATTTTGACTCAAGAGTAGAAACATGGGATTTTGCTCCACTGACTGTTCATGTTGATGCCCTTCCAAAATCAAGCACTAACAAAAAAGACAATCACAAAAACCCTTCCTTGAAGCTTTAGAGGGGAAATAAAACACGTATTGACTATCCTTCAAGACAAGATTGAAGACTTCAGTTTAATCTTCATGTCTGCTTGTAGGCTTGAGGTCTAGGACTGACAACTCACGAGAAACATGAAAATTAAGAGGAAAAATCATGTCATCTTTAAACTATTGCATGACAAAGAATACCATAAAAATATATAAAGTCAGGACCTACACAAGCCTAGATTCTGGATAAGATTCCACTAAACTGAATGCCAAGCTGCTTTCTTTCTACTCACATTACTGGAAACCAAAGCAATAAAAATATTTACATCAAAAGAAAGGAGACATTTTTTTCTGTTTAAAGCTGTAAAGGTCTGTAAATCTGTTTAAAATAGCTACTATTTAATTATAATCTTCATGAGTGCATTCTGTAAGTACTAGGTCAGAAACTCTCAGCTACTTTAAGTCCTTGCTTTAGAATCAGTAAGATTGCAAGACCTGCAGTGGACAGAGAAGACAACAGCAATCCTTGCATAATCAGCCATAAAGACTTCAAGGACACAAGCAGAGCAAAGGTACAGAGAAAGCAGAGAAAGTAGGTATCTATCTACTTTTCAGGCAGTTCTATCTCTTTATGGCATATTAGTGACCAGTTTTGATGCTGAAGGAAGGTAAACTTAAGGGTAAGTTCAAATCACCAAAGCTAAGCCATTGATTATTTCTCACACTCCACATGAGCAGGACTGTGCTGCTTTGCTGGACTGGACTGCTTTCATGAACTGTGGGCTAGAAGCAAGAAAACAAGTTATCAAATTCCTGTCTTGTGTCTCTCTACAAAATCCTACGGATCCTGCCCCACAATGCCCAGTAGCATCTTGGACACTATGGAGCAGGTAACGAGAGAGCACTGGGATGGAAACATTTGGCAATAAATTGCACAGGGCCATCACATCTCATAGGAAAGGAGTTTGAGACTTCCTGTCAGAGGAATATATGGCTTTTAACCTAACAAGAGTCATTTTCACCTGACAGTATCAACAGGTGATAGTAAAGATCATCATCTTTTGGTTGCACCTTCTGTGTATGAAATTAAGAAAATTCACCTGGAGGACACAGAACTGAAATTAAATATATCATATCTCAGAATTAGAGTTTGCTAAAGGATTACTTAAAGGCATTAGGCTCATTAAGATGAGTTTATGCAGCTTTGATGACTCTGAAACTCTACCGACTCCGCAGAAATGTTAAGTCTATCAAAGTATGCCTGAACAAGATTAAGTGTGTAGGAAAATCAGTAATCAAGACTTGTAGGCCAGGTTGTTTCAGGCAACTGTTGCATAACAACGCCTGGGGAAAAGAAAAGGAAAAAAAAAAAATCATTTCACAGACTCTTTCAGTCTGGGAGAAGAGACTAAATACTTCAGCAGCTTTTACTTCCTTCCCTTTTTTTTTTTTTTTAATTACATACCAAAGAATTAGCACATGTACACACTGAAGAATTAACTGTTTGAATTCAAGTTCTCACAGTTATGCCAAAGATGCTGGCATGAGCCAGTGCTACAGAATTTTAATTCCTGAAAGGATTCTTGTACAAGTTTAAAGTCTTAGGAGGAACAAACAAAAACACTTATTAAATTTTATTAAGTACATTATAGTCATGGCTTTCCAATTTTTTTTTCAAAAAATATGGGATTCCCTTTCAGCAATTACTAATGTTATGCTTGCTTTTCTCTGTTCTCGTGCGCAGATCCTCAAAAATCATTGTCAAGTCTGTCAGGTCAAAATACAGACACTGATTTAACAGAAGATTATTCGGACACATTCAAGGACATGTACAACTCAAGTCACCTATCTCTGACAGTTCACTTAGATCACAGGAACATGAAAAACAACCTTCAGGGACTTTGAAACTAGAAAGTGACTTTCTTCGAAGGATGCTTTTCATCTTTGTTCGAAACCATTCTCTTTTGAAAACAAACTATATTAAAGAATTCAATTAAATGCACTTTATCATTACCATTTAGATATGTGCAAGGCTTTTTTGCATTTTCTACAAGAAAACCAAAATACAGAAAATAAGAAAATATTTTGGGTTTTTATGTTCCTTATGAAATACATCAGAATCCGGATGCGGGAAAGTCATGATATACCACGGTATAGGTGTCAAAGTTTTTACGCTGTTTTTTCCTAGAACCCTTTTTACATCATTTGCCTACTTCTTAGCTGACCCTCTCATGTTTCTGTTCTCATCACAATGGGAATTCTTCAGAGGGCTTCCTATCTAGCTCTCATCAGCCCTGAGGGCATATGCTGCCCTGTAGTAAACCTACTGTATGTAAGGACAGGTTGAGGGGGAATGTTGTTGAAGCACCTGAAAAAAACATAAAAAGCCACCCCATATCCAGAGTTCTGCTGCTGCTGTTCGTCTTATATCAAGTCCTGCTCCTGCTTTTAGACTAGGCAGTGCACTCTGTGTATGGAAAAACACTGACCACCTTTCCAGAAAGCTAAAGGTCCAACTTCCAACATTATTGACAGAGATATAGAACTGGGTGAATTGAAAAAATTGAGCTACATGGGGACTGAAAGGTTCATGCCTGCAGAGCTCAATGCAGAATCACACTGTTTGACATTTTAGGCTCATAAAAATTTGCCACAGATTTTTTTTTTTTTTTTTTTTTTAATAGCAGTATGGAGAACTCTTTCCAGATTTAAAGAAAACCACAGACTGGAATAAACGTGCCTCAACAGCATCCTTCCATGTAGAAAACTAGAAATATAATTTTCACTGTGGCGTTGCATAATATTACATATATTTTTATCAAACAAATCTGCATTGTGATTTCAATCTAAAAAAAAACCAAGCAAAACAAAACAAAACAACCAAGCAGGTTCTGCACTGTCATTAAGAATATAGGCTTATCTACCTGTTCTCCATGCCCCCCTTGTTTTTTTGGGGGGGTTTTGCTGTCTTCAGAACCTGATTTCCCTCAGAAGACTTAGGACAGCCTCTTTTCCTCCTCTCTTCTGATTTCAACAGATTTTGCATCTTTTTTTTTAGGCAAAGAAAAAAATTATGACACTTGAGGCTGTGAAAGCTTACAAGCTGCTCACCCCGACGTACCTCTCTCAGGAATGGTTAATTTTGCCTGCTTCAGTATCATAATAAAAAACCCCAAGGCACATAAAGTAACACCCAAGAGAGCTTGTGCTCACCTGATGACAGTGTCCTGTTATGATGCTGGCCCACTTGATGCATGCTTTGCTGTAACAGAGTCAAACATTCTCCAAGGCAGCTCAGGGTGGCAGCAGAGGTAGCTTTTAAAAGCAGCAAGTCCTGATCCAAGGCAGAAAGTGGCCCAGAACTTGGGAGAGCTTCAATGGCTTGTACAAGATTCTTCTGTTGTCCCTCAACTTGGCTCATGATCTGTAAAGGTCCAAAAACATCTGCTGTCATAGGAAATATCACTATGTAGCTGTTAAATTCTTATGGGTTGATAGAGTGACTAAATGTGAAGAACTACCACAAATGGATGTTAATGTTCTGATCCAAACATACCATATACTTACCTACAAAAACGAAGAGCTTGAGACTACCAAAGGCCTGTAAAAATGTCAAGACTATGTTAGAGAAAATTGTCTCTTAAAATAGTAGGTTCATAGTAGGTTTAAAAGTGTGACTCATACTTTCTCAGTCTTCATAAGGAAAAGTATGAAAATGCTACTTCCTTCTCTATTACTAATTTAGGCTTAGATTTTCTTTCCTTTATATGTGATCTGAGACACCAGAGGAAGCTATACTGTCCCTCCTCCTTCTTTCCTACATAAAATAGCTAATCACAGTTTAAGAACAGTCATTTTTCATTTCTCAAGCATCAGTAAGGATTTTTTTATAAAAAATAAGGTAACTTGTGAGTTTACAGACATTAGCATAGGATGCAACTTAGAGTACTTATTTACTATCAGATATGAATACCAGCTGTCAGGGAGAAAGTTAATCTGTTTCTAGATTTGGACCATCCAGATGAAGACAAAATGCATGCTTGTATAGCAGATAAAAACAACATTATTTGAGCAGGCTGTTCTTTAAACAAATTGGCAAGCTTCCAAAATCCTTCTGAAAGCCAAAAGAAAAAGGAGATGTTTAAAACTTCTCTCTCCATTTTTATAGCCTGTAGGAAATTATACATGCACATAAGAAGCCTCTTTTCCTACACTTACCTTGCAAAGAACTTAATGCAAAAACTTAGAGGTTCATACTTGAGGTATCCAAAGCTTTCAGAAAAAAATATCTGAAGACTTTGTAAGCAACAAAGATTCAAGCTCCATTTGTCCAAGCTACTACACTGTAAAAATGTATTAGTATGAACTTCATGACTTTTGTATTACCGTTATCATATTTTCAAAGTATGGTGTGCTTCCTGTAGCCTACACTGTGGTAAATAGACTGATTAAAGCAGTATACCTTGAGCGCACTGAAAAGCAAGAAAGAAAACTGGACTCAAAGATGCAAATAACCATCCTTGCAAACAAGTTAGAGTAGAATTAAGTGAAAAGCTGTTGTTGCAAGGTTCGTAAAGAAATTTAGCCAAGGTTGCTGAAAGTTACAATAATGACATTTTAATAGTCAACATTTAAAACAGAGGCCAAAGCATCAGTAGAAGCCACAGTCAATTCTAATTCCCTTTGACAGAAAACAAGATCAGTCAGAAGGTGACACAGACCCCCACGATACGCAGCTTCTGGGAACTGCTAGAACCCCAGGCAGTGCTCTGCTTTGAGAGGTCACACACCATGTAACTGAGCTCCACAGCACAGAGGGTTGCTTCAAAGCTAAAACAAAACCAAAAGCACCACGGACACACATTCATGCAAATACTCCTCCCTCAGGAAGAGAGCTCAGGGAAGCAATCTGAAGGAACACCTAGGAGAAAAAAGATCATCTTCTCCCTGGAAGACAATATAATTGTATGGAAAACTGCTCCCCTCCTTTTCCCATCCTGCATAAGAGTGTGACATTGAAAACCTGACATTCTCATGCTTCACAGCAACAGAAATGTTCTATTTTCATTTTTAAGTGACTAGTTCTCCTATCTCTTTTTTTTTTTTTGAGAGAAAACTTACAGTCCTGAAGATTTGCTTCCATAGGAAATAAAACCCAAAATAAAACTTCGAAAAACTCAGACATTTCCATTTTCCTCTCCCCTTTCTTCTGCAGCTAAGACAGAAGTGTAAGATAAATTGACCAGAGAGCTTAGGAAACATTTGGAAAATTAACTGAATGTTTGCAGTTATCACCTAGCCCAAAGCTTTACAGGCTTTTATCAACTATATTCTTCCTAGATTAGGAGAAATTTAAATAAAATCAATGATTTATTCTCCCTTCATCCAAAACAAGGTATTGCTGAGTCTTACTGTTCTCTAGCTGAAGTAAGATAGTTTTAAAGAAGCCTTTTTTATTCATCCTTTCTGCACTACCTAGCTTTACATTATAGTTGAGATACCAACAGCCGTTCTACAGACCTGACAGAGCAGAGACACCAGGAGCAGCAGCTTCTGTGTAGGATTCAAAGTATTAGAACTTGCTGAATATTTGCTGCTTGAGCAGTGATCAAAACCACTCTGTTTAAGGTGCTGAATGAACAGAACAAAAAGGAAGAACCTCCCCTATTCTAGAGTCATAGAACAACTCTGTGGCAAAAAGGGAAGGAATTAACATATATTATTGAAATAACTGAATTTTTTTACATGCTTGCCAATTGTTGGATTTTTTTAAGTCTTTAACAAAAGATATTAAAAGAGTTCAAGTGTGGTTGATCTAAAAAAAGAATATATCAAAGAGGAGCCAATACAAAAACACCAAACCATGCTAGATAAAACTCATTAAATAACACATTAACCCTTAACAGGACAGACACTAGGCCATGCAGCTATAGCATTGTCCTCTACCTTACTTGTTGGTCTGCTTTTTGCTATCGTGGGGCGAGGGGAGGCAGAGCGCTTGATTTATCAGCACTCTAAGCTGGTTTCAAAACCAGAATGAAAAGCTTTGATTTTGAGAAAGTTAAACTGTAACTTTTGTTTTGCAAAGTGAAATAACTTCCTTAATTTTGAATGACTTTGCTCTTACACAGGGTTACTTTAGTACCTTACAGCTCTCCATCCTCCCCATTTGCAAATAGAGACAGCTCAAAGTAGTAGTTCTTTACTTTTTAAAAACACCAAAGACTATTTGTCCCCATCTCCTCATCAAGTTTCAAGCCACTTCTCCTTCCACTCTTGTTTCAGTTTTGGCACACCCTCTCCACCTATAAATAGCTTCTCATAATATGGAAAAGAAACCGCATATTCCCACAAATGCACTCAAACTTCAGAAATACAACTCTACGCTAAATATAAAATAGAAAAACTAAAAGAACTTTCAGGACTACATGTATTAAAAGGAATTATATGCGTGCATGTATCTAACATTAGTAGCCCTTCATTTACCTAACTGCAAAACATTCAGTAAGGAGAAGCCTCAGGCTAGGAAGAGACCAGCTCACATGCATGGCTTGCTCCTTTCTCCACCTTCACCCTGCAGCAGGAGAACAAGCAGACCACGTTATGTGTTCCCTATTAACAGCTGTTCCTGAATCTTGAAGGAGATTCAGACCTTTTAGCCTTCCAGAAATTCTCAGGTGTTGTCCATATTCTTGAGGTGGGTTGACCCTGGCTGAATGCCAGGTGCCCACGAAAGCTGCTCTGTCACTGCCCCTCCTCAACCAGGCAGGGGGAGAAGAAATACAACAAAAGGCTCATGGGTCAAGATAAGGACAGGAAGAGATCACTCTTACCGTCACGGACAAAACAGACTCAACTCAGGGAAATTGGTTTCATTTATTACCAATCAAATCAGAGTAGGATAATGAGAAAGAAAACCAAACCTTAAAAACACCTTCCTCCCACCCCTCCCTTCTTCCCAGGCTTAACTTTAATCTCAAATTCTCCACCTCCTCCCCTCCAGCTGCCCAGGGGACGGGGAATGGGGGTTGGGGCCAGTTCATCACACGTTGTCTCTGCTGCTCCTTCCTCCTGAGGGGCAGGACTCCTCACTCTTCCCCTGCTCCAGCGTGGGGTCCCTCCCATGGGAGACAGTCCTCCACAAACTTCTCCAACGTGAATCCTTCCCACAGGCTGCAGTTCTTCACAAACTGTGCCAGCGTGGCTCCTTCCACAGGCTGCAGTCCTTCAGGCACAGACTGCTCCAGGGTGGGTCTCCCGCAGGGTCACGAGTCCTGCCAGAAAACCTGCTCCAGCGTGGGCTCCTCTCTCCACGGGGCCACAGGTCCTGCCAGGAGCCTGCTCCAGCATGGGCTTCCCACAGGGTCACAGCCTCCTGCAGGCACCCACCTGCTCCAGCGTGGGGTCCTCCACGGGCTGCAGGTGGATATCTGCTCCACCGTGGACCTCCACGTGCTGCAGGGGGACAGCCTGACTCACCATGGTCTTCACCACGGGCTGCAGGGGAATCTCTGCTCTGGCACCTGGAGCATCTCCTCCCCCTCCTTCTTCACTGACCTGGGTGTTGTAGAGTTGCTTCTCTCACATATTCTCACTCCTCTCCCCAGCTGCAATTGTGCAGGGTTTCTTCTCCCCTTTCTTATATATGATATCCCAGAGGTGCTACCACCAACACTGATGGGCTTGGCCTTGGCCAGCAGCGAGTCCATCTTGGAGCCGGCTGGCATTGGCTCTATCGGACACAGGGGAAGCTTCCAGCAGCTTCTCACAGAAGCCACCCCTATAGTCTCCCCACAACCAAAACCTTGCTACACAAACCGAATACAATTTTTCTGAATAACACTACCCTCAAAGAAATCTGCCACCCAATGACAGCCTCACAGAAGACTGAATGCAACAGGAATCATTTCTGATGTCTTCCTCAGTAGGTCGTCTTCTCTCTACCGCTTGCTCCAAAAGAGCCAATTCACAGCTTCTGTTGCTGCCTGCCTCCTCCTCTCCCTAGCTGGTCTTAAAATCCAGTGTGATTGCTTTCCCTACTTAGCCCAGCCACAGCAACTGCTCACTACTCCTTCACAGCTGGAATTGCACCTCCTGGATCTCCCTATTATAAACACACTGCCAACCATGATGTACAGGGCCAAACGGTTAGGTGACAAGATACCAAACAAATGGGTAAGTAGAAATGACTCTGTTCTTGGGGTCACCCCCACAGTATGTGAGAGAGGCAGAAAAAGCTATGAGATACCCTAGGATTGCAAAGAAATGTATTTCAGATATAGTAAGAAGAAAGAACATTCTTTCATACAGTAAATAAGGTAAAATTAGCTGTTAATTAATTTAAGAACTAATAATGAAAAAATAAGGTGCTATTTTCTCTGCTAAAAGAAAAATATCACAGTAATTCAATATTATTGAATATTACTATTATTCAATATTCGATATTTGTTGAAATAGTAGATGATATATTAATCTTTCCCATGAAGAGAAATCATCTTACAAAACCTGAATGTCATTTTTGATTTAAGGCTTCAATTTGTTTCTGAAACTAGAAACAGAGATTCCCAAGTATTAAGTATAATATTAAACTCTCTGTTAAAGATTTTTCCTCACATCCTAAACCAAGGATAAATAGAAACTTCAAAGGAAGAAAACTGAATAGCCACACCTAAATGGAAGACCATATTACTGCTTTTGACATGATTTTATTTACAGTGGAAATGCCCGTTACTCAGACTCCAGGACTACCAGGCCTAAGTCTGTTTGTCCAACCCAGATGGGTATTATGAAAACCAGAACATTTTTCTTTCTAGAATTAGTGATCCTACAGGATTTCACACAACTAATACAGCACATCACACCAACCTAAAGCAAACAGCAGCTTTAAGCCATCTACAAAACTACCTGATCCACAGCTGTCTCAGGGGCATCTCCCAAGACACAGCGATTTCAAGCTCCCTGAAGCAAAGGAGGAATTACATCAGCCATATTACCTCAAAGGGCAAGCAGGCACTCTCCCTTTGTCATACAGGCCAAGTGGAGCTGGCCAAAAAGTAAGTAGCGTCACCAATCCTGTCCTTCTATATAGCAATTTAAATACTTCAGATCCTCCTACCCTTCTTTTGGAATATAAAACCTGAGGAAGATTCTTCAGACCTTGCCAGCCTCAATCTGATACACACATGAACAATTTAAATTTTAACATATGACTTTTTCCTATTTTGGTATTGATCTTCACACATATTGAATCCCTTTATAGTAGGTAGTAAGATACACTTACCCATGTGTATGAAAAAAACCCAAAACACTCCAGAGAAAAAGGAAAATATTCTTTTAGTGCTGAGAACCCACACAAATTCTATATCGTCACACTACTCTGTGACATGCTAGAAATCATTCATCAAGGAGACATTCGGCTCCATCAGTTAATAACTCTTTTTCTCTACTGCAGTATTCTCTGCGCACCACCATCAGCAGCACATTGTTTGCCTACTTATCTCTAGGCAATTCCTCTGAATGATTTAATGCAGCGATTTTTATTTTTAAATCCTTTCCATTACTGACTGTATGCAAGTTGAAAACAATTATTAAAAACATGGGAAAATAAACAACACAGTGCTTAGATGAAAAACAGAGCAACTGTAAAACTAAACAGTTGTGTGGGAAAAGCTTTAGACCTTTAAATAGTAACATAAATGCAACACAGGTCACTTTCTTACCAATTCTAAGTCAAGTTGCCCTTGTGAGAAGTTTACTGCCTTCAAAGGCTGGGAAATAGCCAGTTCACTTCTTCACTTTGGGGTTGGTTTTTTTTTGTTTGGTTGGTTTTGGTTTTTTAAAAATAAATATAGTGTTATATGAAAACATGGTGTATATATATCTCTCTCAATCACACACACATATACACTTTCTGGAAATACTAGTTTCCTGCTTTTAGACAATAGTACCAAAAGAAAAACATTTCAGAAGACATTGGGAAAGGACACAAGGAGAGACCAGCTTTTCAAACCACCCTATAATAAGTTGTAAGTGATGAGTCAGGATCTTAGCTGTCATTGTTAAACAAGCATATACCACAGGGCTTTTTTTCTTTTCTTTCATATAAAACACTGCTTTTCTTAAAAGCAAAAGCAGATGAGTGACAGAAGAGAAGAAAGACCACACACAAAAAATAAAAACCTTCCAAGTCATTGTAAACCCAGTACATTGGGTTGACATGTAAACCTAATATGATCATCAAATCTGACCTTGAGCAAGGACTCCTCTTGCAATCTTGACCTGTATTTCATCAACACCACCACAAACTGTCATATTGTAAAAATTAAAAGTTAAAACAGACAACAAATATATGTAAAAGTATAATATATACACACACACACACACAATGTACCAAGTATATATCAAAATAGAAGATATAGATACCTGGAACTCCAATGTTGCTACAGCAATCATACCAGTCATTATTTTGACACACTAGATACCAATTCAGATCATTCCCACTTAATATTTCCATGAAACTTTCCAACTTTCAACTATTTATTCTGAGAAAGGAAAGAGCATAAACACACATGCAAAAAGACTACTGTAAACACTGTTAATCACCAGCTCAAGAGATACACTTCTCCAATTGAGAGCTCTGACAAATTAAGGTAACTTCTACAACTGCAGTAAAAGAGATAATTTTTTTCTTCTCCAATTTAAAGCATTTTTTGTTTGAGTTAAGCATTTATACCTAACCACTGCAGGGCAAGAGAACTTTTGCCTCAGCTTAAATTCTGAAAAGCGTTCTCAAAATACTCAAGGTCACTTGACCAAAGACATTTTCTGATAAGGATTTATAGACTTCTCTCTTTTCTTCAGTAAAGTCACGTCCACAGATCTTTTAATGGGATTTCATCAATAACATGCAAGCCAAGAAAGCAAAATTACAGCTTAATATATAACTAAAGTGAAAGAGCTATACGCAGAGGTTGCTGCTAGAAGTACTGCAGTATATAATGCAAATCTCTTATAAAGAGAATTTTGCATTTCAGCTTTAGAAGTGTCTAGAGTGGAAACATGTACAAGACCAGATGACCACAAAGATGCTTAAGTTCCACAAGTAACATACCTGTACACTTTGCTTACAATAAAACCTGAGCTTTTGACCAAAAAGAACCTCCTTGAGCTGTGAACAGAAGGGAATTCTATCCACAAAGCTTCAATCTGGATGAAGACCCACAGTAGCCTCTGTGAACATTACTATGCTAATGAGAAAAAATATTTTAAGAAGGGATCCTGGAACACCAAGTGAGATATTCTGAAAGCATCTTGGAAAGATGGAACAAGATAATGCCATCTGCATCAATTTTCCTTTCTTGATTACTGCTTCCCTCCCATTACAGAGAAAAAGCACATAATTCTCCATTATTGTCACCTCATGGTAGCAGCTGCCTCGACCTCAATTATTTTGAAGAAGCAAACAATGAAAAGTAAAATTAGAATGATTTGTTATATAATAGTTATTAAGGCTTAGACACATACATTCTCTCAATGAAGCTTCAAAGGAGCAAGTTAATTTTCACTTGGCGTTTAATTTGCTGAGACGTAACAAAAAGTTACGGAACAAACAGAACTATACCTCTGACAATCAGGATGGCAGCTAGTCACCAGGGCACATTTCTTTTCCATCCTTGCCTCTGCTTTCACAATTCTATTTCCTCCCTCGGAGGAGAATGAAAACAAGCTCCCCTCACCCCATCCACATTTTGTTCTCTTTTCCCTAACCAGGAATCCACATAATCTCTGTTAAGAGAACAACTGAAAAGCCAGTTGCTACATATCTTCATTGTCTCAGCTAACAAAACATCATTTACCTTGGGGGTTTGTTTTGGCTTTTTTTGCTCAGCCTTCTCATTGCGTGCTCTGCAGGGTGGTTCCTTGTGAAGAAAACCTTACAGAACAGAGAGCAAATGTCATCAGGACTGATTCTAAAAGCCAAGCATAAGACAACCAGGAGAAAACAAGGTGTGGAGAAGGCAGTCTGGCTCAGTTGTTTCCTGTTCTTAGCTATTCTTTCCAATCTGCTGCTTCCATTGACGCTGCTGCTATTCCACTAGTCACCATCAGCACCTCCAGGGACTATGAGCTCTCCAAGGACTTCAGCACAGTATTTACACTCCAGGGAGCAGCTGTTATTTACCAACTCCTGTCATGCACTTTTTAAATTGGTTAGTTAATTTATTCATATACTAGACATGATCCTATGCTCTGTTCTTTACACATTCTACTCCTATTTTTATATCTTTTAATTCTGTAACTTGGACACTTGCTGCATATCTTTACAACATAATATCATTCTATTTTGTGAAGACAACATTCATTAATCATCTGATGGGACTACAGACTTCTTACTCATTGGTCTACTATCCAGTAGCTTATTAG
This sequence comes from Haliaeetus albicilla, assembly GCF_947461875.1. Taxonomy (NCBI): domain Eukaryota; kingdom Metazoa; phylum Chordata; class Aves; order Accipitriformes; family Accipitridae; genus Haliaeetus; species Haliaeetus albicilla. The sequence continues at coordinate 34,937,072 of NC_091484.1, read as the reverse complement.
TCACACCTCCAAGCTCCCTTGCTGTTAGTTGTACAGCTACAATAATCAGACTTTGTATTTTGTAGGTCTGCATACTATTGCTTTAGCCCATAAGGTTGTTGGATTTGAGGGAGGAAAAAGGGGATAGGGGTCTTTTTTGTTGATGGGTCTGGAAGCCTTAAACATTCCTTCCAGTACCAGAGGAGGAAAAGTAATCTACCTTCCCAAGAAATTCTCAGTCTGTTGCAACTCAGGTATACAGGGTGAAGCTCATCCTTTCCTTCAATGCTTTAAAACAGGCAGAAGCTCAGCAAGAAAAGGAGCTGACCTAACTACCTGTTTTACAAAAGCATCTCTCTGTTCAGAAGAACAAAAGACAGGATATACTTAACAGATCTATCTTCAAATACCTAAGAGTGTATGAAATCTGTAATTGTCAGCATTCTCTAGGACTTTATGCAGATGCTTTATTCGGATGCAAAACACTCCCAAGGACAACCTGACTGTCCACTGTGAGTTTCTACAGAACCCTGCTTCTTACACTGGGCAAACAGAGAGACACCAGAGAGAGGTTCACAGCCCTTGCAACACATATGCTAATTAGTAGAAAGGATCTAGCAGTTCTGGCAGGATCCCTGAGAGTGCCTCCAGAAATCTCAGCAAAACAGCTCACCTACTTCAGGCCAAAACAAATCAGGTGCTTCCCTTTGCTACCTCAGTCAGACTTCTTATCACACCTCTTTATGACCACAGTTCCAGACTTAAGGTTAAATTCTTGCTTTCTGTACTCAATCTGTCCTTCTCCTCGCATGAGAAATCAGTTTCTGAATGACAGAAAGGAAACTGGCGGGGGGTAAGATCAATTACAGAAAAGACCTTGTGTCCATGCAGATGGACCAGGACAAAAAGTTCAAATCTTGCCAGAGAATGAATGTTTTCACAGACAATCTTGGATTTTCTAAACTAGAGAATGCTTTTAATCTTAATCAATACCCTGAGATATTCATCTTCCCTTGAATGGCTTCATATTTTATGGGTGTAAAAAAAAAAAAAAAAAAAGCTTTTCCTGTCACCCTCCCAAAATTTGGTAGTTATTCTGAGAATCCCTTCTTGCTGAAGATTTGAAGAGAACACTTCTCCCTTCCAAACCAATATAAACTTCAGGTTCTTTTACCTGTGGAAGAGAAAGATTTACAAACAAACCAGAGTACTAAAACACTGGAGGAAAACAAAATCCCTCTGACAGTGTCAGCTACCTTGAATGTTTCATGGAGCTACTCCAGAAGTCTTTAGGTGAGAAGTTAAAGCTTTTCAGTAAGAGCTGGCTGCCATAATACTCAAGTGAAAGAGCATGATTCAGACAAACTGTATGAATGAGCACTACTTTTCCCCACAAATCAGACTGAATGGGCTACACATTTTCTGCAAAATTATCAGTATCAGTCTAGCACTGGTCACTTGGACACTGGAGGGAGATGTCTGGGGATCAGTGTCTATTGCAAGAGACACTACAGATTTTCTTTTTTGCCTGTTACATTGGAGCTCGCTGTGGATACTCCACACCTGTAGGTAACGCATGACATCTGCTACCAGTGTAAGGTTTGTACAAAACCGCAAGTAGTAAGTGCTAGGGTTCCTCCACCATGAGCTCTTTTCTTGAGCATTTGCTAATCTACCTGCTATATTAACCATATCCTACTAATAGTCACCTACTGACACTTACCATTTACTATCAAAGACGACTCAAGGGGAGCAGGGTGTTGGGATCTTGAGGTAAAATCACAGAGAAAAGACAAAGCAGACAGTGTCTGCCAAGGTTGTTTCCCCTACCCCGAGTTGCTTCCAGTGATCCAGAACCAAAAATTATAGACACAAAAGGAAGGAGCTTGCAAGTTCAAGTAAATCTTGGACAGCAACTGGCTGCCATCTAGACAAGCAGGAAGCACACTGTTGATATTTTAAACCACAGAATGCAGCTTTGAAAACACAGCTTATAAAAAACACCTTGCAGGAAATTATTCTTACACAATTTTACTATAAAAATTACCTCAAAATCTGCAAGGAAAGTAATTAGTTTTAGTGATTAAACATTGTTCATAAGCAGATGTTATTGTATGGGCTCTTCTGAGTTGCAGTTTTTCGCACACATTTCAGAAGGATCACTTTGGTGAAGTTAATAGCTATAGCACAGAGCTTGAAAGCATATTTTGATTATCAGCAATTAAGGCACATTTGTGAATTTTAAGCATTCAAAAGAGCATCTAAAAGGTTGCTGCTAGTCATTAAGTCAACATCAGCAATCACAGGAAAATTCTATTAGTTAACTGCGATATAGCATAGTATTGAAAAAACCTGTGGTTTGTACTTTGAGTGAAATCAGTCTTCAGAAGAGAAAAGGCCATGTTGCACTGGAACATGAATTACACATTTCAGTATGTGTAGCTTCAAGGATGACGTTTCTCTCAGAACACATGGTGCTAGATAATGTAACTCTGAATCTTTTCTAATTTCTCGGTTTTTAAAAATGATTCCATTACACCTGGGAATATATAAACACACACAGAGCCATTCAGAGTAGTCCAATATGCCATATAGTACGTACCCAAATTTCTGATTGACTCTTCCAGTGATTCTGCCCTTTCACAACACTGCTTATACTTCCTTTCACCCCACTCCCAGGTAGCCACCTAGCTTGTAGTGTCCAAGCATAAAATAAAATTTTATTTCTGTCATTTAAACAATTCTCAGGTGTGTAGTATACACCAGAATAACCTTCAATTTTAATCAAAGTAGATATGACTTCCCCATCTGACAGTCAATTCACCTCATATTCTGAAAAGCAAGTGAACTGTTACTATCAAGGCTATCTAATCTTGCCATTCCTGAGCCTTGAATAAAGTGTACCTTTATGACTTGTGACAAAGCATTCCAAATCCACCCCATTGACTTCTTCTCATGTCCCAAAGCTGACTGTCAACTGGTTTAAGTTGACATCATAAACTTCACAGCACTGAAGTGATTCAACATACAGTACCATGATTTTGAGTAGCCAACTTACGACATACTGTAACATGGCTGAAGCATTTATACAGCAACTTTTCCACAAATTCATGTGTTTTGTGTATGCTGGCCTAGACCTACCAATAAAACTGCAATTGGATAACTGGGGATCTCTGTGAGAAAAACCGCAAGCAGTCATCCCAGAACACAGTAGGTATCACCAGAAGAACATGCTAAGCAGTATGTGCAAGAACATTAAGACTACGCTTCTGAGCCAGAGACAAATACATGAACCATAACAAAAATCAGAAATAATTAATCAATTACAGGTATACATCTAGTACCTATAATACAAAGCTACTTTAAAGTATATGTCAAATTCAGGCAGATATAGTTAAGTTTAGCTTGTTGGATGAAATGTTGCTAGCCGTCATGTTATTAGCCATATTTTAAAAGCATATTGTCAGAAACCAGAATTGCAACCAAGAAGCAGGTAAGCAGCTGTTTAAAAGCATCTGTGTAACACACACACAGTTTCTAAAGCATTCAAAACCTGCAAGCCAAGCATTAGCGATGGAGATCACAACAAGAACATGTAGCAAAAGCTGCTAGAGATCAGGTCTTTGTTAAATAACTGATGAGAGCTGTAGTGTTCACTATTCCCATTTGTTGTAAAATCAAAATGTTGCTTGTATTTCTTAGTGTAGCATGCAGCGCTTTGGGTGTTACACAAGGAGTTCAAGATTATAGTAAGTCCCTCAATAAAAGTGTATAATAATGTAAACTGAATATATGTTTATATTATATATGTGTGTATATATATATTATATACACATATAATAATATAAACCAAAACCACTTAAAATATACAAGCCATTTCTATGGTTACTTTCTCCTGGAGGGCATTTATGTAAGTACTTTCTGTACTTAATATTTGGAACTTGGCTACCCAATTAATATTACATTGTCATCTATTTCCACCAAGAACATTCAAAAATATCTTCTACTTAATTTAATAAAAATAGCATTTAAGTGTGGGTTAACAAAATAGCCTATGTATCTTGGAAGCAGTAATTTGCATTATAAACAGAGCTGCAGAAGGTAAGTGCACCTTGTCGCATGCCGGGTTTGCTATGAAGATCACTGCTGCACCAGCCAGCCACCCAGAAACTGCACTGAAGCCAAGACCACTAAACAAGCAGCCATGAGATGCGACACCCTCATCTGAAACAAGATATACTGAAGTATGCTTTCTTTAAAGCTTCATTTTCAACCTGTCAATTCCAAATTGAAACCACTGCGGTATTTGTGCTTTAATTATGAAAGAAAACACCCTTGTAGCTTAAAAAAAATGTAGGTAAGTGTATGACATGCTATACTGGTTTATATACATATATAAAACAGAACAGTTGAATTCTGTTTTACGTACAAAATTAAGTGACAGTTTTGAAAACATACAAAAGCTGGAGACTGAATTCCCTTCAAATCTGACTTCTCTCAAGCTCCTTTGGGAGCCTACCATTTACTTAAAACGTAATGAAATATTTTAAGAACTGTAAAGAGTAATCTTAGCTTCTCTGCAATTGCTTAAGAAAATGAATGCTGCAGCAGTCTCTGAATGTAGCTATCATAGGCACTGTATTATCCCTAATTCATAAATTGCCATTTATTAAATGATTGAAAATTATTGTCTTTGCACATGCTTAATTAGTACTAAACTACAGGCTGAAAAAAAAATTAACAAAAAGAAGCCACGTTTGCATCATTTATATTTTTCAGATTTGGAGGAAAGAAAAATAATCAGAAATCATGAACCAGGTTCACTCTTGGCATAACCCGCATGGACAAATGGTGTAATTTTAGTAGAACATTTGCTCTATGATTCCCGTAACAACCTTAATTCTCCCTGCCCGGGTATCTGGATGACTCAACCTTTGCGTGAATACAAATCAAATGCACAGAACAAGGTATAGTTTAGGAAGGTGTAACTTATATGCACTCTTAGCGACCTCAAAGATATTGCTAAGGCAAGGCAAAGATTCAGAGAAAACAAGAGTATTCAACTCACGTTTATGTGATATAATAATTATTGGCCTATAGTACTAGAATAATTTACTTTTCCTCATCCCCAAAGTGAGACAGTTAATGCTACTTACTGAATAATTTTTATAAGCACATGCATATTTACTACTTAGGAGGTAACTAGACTGACACTCCCAGAGATTTAAGCATCCCATTTATCCCCTGAGGAGACCTGTTTTTATTGATCTTCACAGTACTAACTTCAGGTAAAATAACCAGACTTAGGAGATGAGACTTCTATAGACAAGTCAAATGGCCTCCAAAGAAACTGCCACAGAAGATACCAAATAATTTCATCTGTTCTATATGCTCTAAATTTGCTTTTTGTCTGTAAGGATATGGATAGCCAATCACAGTTAGCCAGAACATTTCTGCATGCTTGCACAGGTATTTTCACACTGTATGAGGCACACACATTCCTAGAACTGGGGTTAATATCAATTCAGAAGAAAGTGCAACGATAACATCTGCAGCTGCGCCTCTCAGCTCTCGTGTTAGGTTTGAAACTGGTATATACTGTTACAGGTTTAATGCCCCTAAACAAATTATAATGGTTCCTGTTAAAACACAGCTGGGAGCAACCCTTTCAATATCAGCCAGCTCAGCTGCAATTAAGCTGTTAAACGTACCTGCAACACAAATTTGTATCGCAATACTTCTCAATTCAAAAAGTGTTTCTAAGCACAGTTAAATAGCAGCAGCTGTAGTATAAGTTACACAAGCATGTTCTATGCCAAATAAATATCAACAGCTGAATTAAGACTTAAGGCCTCATTCACTTTCTATTGACTTCAGTGGACACAGAACCGACCCAAAGGTTTTCTGCTGTCTCTTCTTCACTACCGCTAGCCAAGAAGAAATCATTGCTTTCTGAGAAACAGCTATGGTTTTGGGTTGGGTTTTTTTTGCAAGCACTTTTTCATTATCTGTTTTAGAGTGGAGGCATTAGTCACCGTTTTCCACACCCTGCTAATTAAAATGAAAAATTTGTGACAACGAGTTTGCTGACAAATGGATGTGTAATACATACAACACATATAAAGTATAGATGTAGTGGTATTAAGATGTAACCTTATAAGTAACATACCTCATTTTCTGACCAGCATCCATCTATAGTAACAGATTACCTATTTTGCATATGATATGATGCGCTTGATTAAAAATGATCAAAAGGATGACCCTTTACCTTTAATTTGTTATGTATAGTGGAGGGTGGGAGGAAGATATTTTAAACACAAGCCCAGGAAAAACTGGAGATCTATAATTAACAAAGGTTCCTCCTCTGTGTTCTTTTCCTTCTCTTTCCAAAATTGCCACTCACTGTACCACAATATTATTTGTCCAAATGAACAGAAAACAGGATACTTAGATTTCAGAAGTGAAATGCAATAAACACTTTCTGCAGTATCTATAAACTACCAAGATGAAACTCCCCCGTCAGTCCAACTGGGAAATCTATAGAGTGTATTTACTACACCAGTTTTGAAGTGCAGGAAGACTCTAGTTAAAAGAATCAACCACAAACTGCCACAAAGAAAACATCACAAAGCTACCTTTTATACTAAAACATGTCTAGAAGGAAAAACAGACGGGATTTTACGTAACTAGTTTTAAATCTGCCTAGCAAAGGCACAGCAGCACAAACTTCAGCCGTCCTATTGCAGCTACAGGCCATTGTTATCAGGGCTCTCCCTGATAAAGCACCTACATTACTAGGCCAGAAAGACTGACCTTAGAACAGTTTAGCAGTCCATCCTACACTGACATCTTTTAGTTAGGTCAATATGATGAGGCCATCTCCATCTTCTAAAAGCAAATATTTGACTTATTAGCCATGCAGTGCTGAAGGTCATCTTTGTCACAAAACTAGCTCTCATCTTCCCACACTGCAAAATCAAGATGAGAACTGTCAGTAACAGCAACAGATCTAACGTATAGCACTTCTCCCTGCTTACACAGAAGTTTATCAAACTAATCAAAATTATACACCTACTGTCAAACACCTCAATTATTAGTAGGAGTTTTTTAAACGTTCTTTGTGCATATTTCACACTCCTTATGTACGATGTCCTGTTCAAGGATCTGAATCAATTTTTTACATGAGCCCTTATCACACAACCTCGCATAACCTCAATGCTATGCCAAATACCAAGAGCTACAGCATTCTTTTTGCTAGAACTGGCATTAGATTGATCTTATCCATTGACTGTTTTATGTACATACAACAAAAGGAAACAAAAGCAGGATTAAAATATTAAGTAAAAAGAAAAACTTGACTTTTTGAAAGCTGAAAAGTAAAATTTGGCATGGAACAAGTGTCATCAGTTTTTCCCCATACTTCCAGCTTAAATACCAATTATGAAATTTTACCATCAACATATTCAGAGCTTAGTGTATGTCTTTGTGTGTTTGCACATATGAAAGTCCTGCAAGTTTGAATGCTTCCCTGAGTGGTTTAAGTACTGCATCTGCTTTTCACCTACAATGCTGCCTGTGCAGTGCTATAATTCTGTAACAGAACAAACAGTTCTCCACGGACAACAGCATACTTTTTCGCTAACAGTAGCTAGTCACATTTCCTAATTTTGCTATCCAAATATTACAGTGACCTGAAGACATTCACTTCTCACTTGAAAAATCCCCCAAGTGTTTTAAAATAATCTTTTTCTCCTAGTAACCACATAAAATTGGACAATTGCAGCCCCACAAAATTGCAGGTAAACCTCACCTCATGAAGCCCTAGGTGCAAATCCTAGATTTTCCTATATTGTAAGGGGGAAAGCAAAGAACTATCAGCTAGTTGCATAATTCTGGCAGGAATCAAACAGTAACCATGTTTATATACGGCAAAGGACATGCAAGAAGCAGTAGGACTGTCATCTTACCAAAAAGCAGTCCTTTGCAATTTCTGGAACTGCCCACTGGCACATAAAATAAATGTCACACTGGCGGAGGCCCCATGAAATCTGGATCTCACTGTACTAGATGTTTAGAAACACATGCTGATGACTAGTCCACTGTAGAGTATCGAAACTTGTAACAAACACCACATTTCTAAGGGATCAGAAATTCTTCTACCAACTTTTTAAAACTATGGAAAAAAATATTTCTCTAGACTTCTTTTGGTTAAACTCCATTTAATTTCTCTAAACTTCTGTAAATAATCAATGTAAGTTACTACAAAATGTTCATATACTGCAATTCTTGCCTCTTTAACAACAATGGTAACACTGGCAGAGGTCATACAATAGTCAGACATTCTCAGCCAAAATAAATACCATTCCAAGATGAAGTGTGCCACTATTATTTAGCTCAGTGACAGCTAAAATTTCATATGAAGTGTGATGTGGCCACTTGGCTTTATGTTCCAGTTAATTTTAATCGCCTGCAGTAAAGAATTCTGCAAGCATAACTCTTATCACAAATTGCTAACAGGATAATAGTATGTGTAGTTTAAAAAACATTATTCAATTTCAGGACACACACACTTAGGTTACCATAAAATCACTTACAAAAAAAAAAAAATCAGTTGAAAGCATCTCTTTAATCTAAGTTATGGCCCAAATAGAGAGGTAGGATCTTGAATAATTCTGCATAAAATCCAACACATAGCAGATCAGCTCTCCTAAATTAATGTATGGTGAATTTTAGTTTTGATGTAACATTTCATAAATCAGTACAGACTGGACTACTACCATCAAGTTAATATAAGCAAAAATCTGATTTAACAGAACTATATTATTTTAAACAAAAAATTACATTATGATGAAAAGTAATACTCCTGAGCTCCTTTTCAATTCAATGCTACACAAAAGTAACTTGAGTATTAAATGTAAAGTTTTTATAGCAGTCAAAAGCTCCATCTTCATGTTCAATTTTAACTTACCAAAATTTTGAAAAAAGGTGAAGTTGTAATTTCACAACAGAAACACTTATTACATGGGTCACTTTGGAGACCTACACAGTTGCTTTTACTACCTTCACAGAATTCTGCATGTCAGTTTGGTGCTAAATAGACCTCTTTGCTATAATCTGTTTTACACTAAAATTCTCTATGCTGTCAAAAAAATAAATAAATCAAATCAGCCATAACAAACAACAGAAGGAAACAACATTTTGTTTATTCTTACTATGAAAGGAAAAAGGGGGAAAAAGAACAACCAAGTATTACCAAATATCATTGCATTATGTCAAATATAGGAGTACATTTTGTCCTATTTGCAGGATGGAGATACACTTCACTGTTTCCAAATAACATGGCCAAATCAAGAAAAACTCGTCCAGAATTGAGTAGCAATTTCAAGTTCAGCACTTCCCAGGGACATTGTCCAAGCTAGTGAAGGCCATATGTCCCACGTAAAGGATACCCCTTTTGCAGCATTCCTGTTTTTCACAGATCTCTCTATACAATATTGTAGTATTACCATAAAATAGTTCTAAAATTTAAAAAAATACACACTTCTCATTTTCCAGAAGCATATTGACTCTGTCCATTGATTCGACTACAGTATTTTACAAGATGTAAAATTAGTTCATATAGTCCTATTTACAGTACAACAACAACAAAAAATTTATTTGCATGTCAAAGCTTCAATGACTTCATTTTATAAGGGGAACACTAACACAGATCTATAATCGCTTTGCAGTCTGTTCCCTTCATCCAAATCATACCAAACAACTTCCAAACAAAAGCAAGGGTTTGGGTGTTGAGGAGGGGATTAATTCTCTCTTATTGTGCTTTTAGTTCCTATTTCTCCTCGCTTCAGATTAAAAAAAAAAAAAAAAAAAAAAAAGACTAGAACAGATTTAAGTGCACTTTTGTGAAGGCCTCTGGACCCATCTCTTTATTCATAAATTTAACAAGGGAGGGTAAGATCTAACAGTCACCATTGACTCATACAGGGAACAAGAATATTCCCTGAAAAAAACAGGCAGCATATACCCAAGTTAATGTATTCACTCTGGAAAAGGAGGGAGAAGGAAATGCACAGAGCATGCCATTGAAACGAAATCTGCTTCCTTAATCTGGAAAAAAAGACTTATCCTTTCACAAGATGGAAACAAGATCAGTCAAGCAGCCACTTTTTACATGAGACTGGGAAAGAGGGCAGAAGGACTATTTTTACACTGATATGCTCTTTAAGAAGCAGCACACACACACAAAAATCCAATACACAAAAAGGTAAAGTTCACATACTTCCTTATAAAATTTTCTTATGCATTGTTTATCTTGGTACCATTTTCCCTCCCTGAAAAACACTAATTTCTTTTAACCTTCAATCATTACCACATGTTCAATGTCTAAGATTTTTTTTATTGCAGCCCTCTAAGTTGTTCTCACAGGTTTTGGTGTTGCAGCTGAGGTATCACTCACATCAAACATAGCAAAATAATCATCATCCATGATTACAGGTTAAAGTCCTGTAATATTTACCTTTTTGGAATGACATTACATTGCAATAGACTGCAAACAAATGAGTCAGCAATGCCCAGGCCTTTTCTGCAGGGATGATACCTAGCCACTTATTCTCTGTTTTACTATAGGCTAGTATTTATTTCTTCCTTCCCAAGTGTAGTTTTTTGCATCTGTTGTCTTTTTCCCTTCCCAACTTATTATGATCAGCACATATACTAAGTCTCTCTTTTAAATTCTTTTCAGCCCTACCCAGCTTCATTTGACTAAACTGCAACAGCTCCCACTGTGTATTTTATTAATAGGTTTAAGGTGCACTCTGAAGTCAACCTATGAGAGCAAATACATTTAGTAAGGTAGAAACAACATGGGAGACACGATTGGTAGGCAAAGACAAGACATTCTCATGAAAAACAAACAGATGTGTGTTTTCTATAATGTAAAGAAAACATGGGTGACATTCAGACAGCATGCTCTTCAGAGCAAGGGAAGATTATCGTAATACAATAGAGGATAAAAGGGAAGTTTTTACTTTTAATATTACTAGAACAAAAACAAGCATTCTTCATCAGGATGCGTAATTTGAGTCTTCATTGTGAGCACACACTAAGAATTTATTCAATCTCTTAATATGAAAGGTCTCCATTTATAAAACATTTAGGGAGTGTAAACTTAAAAGCAGACTCTGGAGATTGCATCTTGATATTTTAGTTATTTTATATGGGTAGATATTTTAAACCCATGTGATAAAAGAATGCTTTAAAGCAGCTAGGCTGCCAACAGTTTCTTTGGTAGAAGGGGTGGGAGGGGAACCTACAAAGGCACTATTAGAGAATAGCAAGAAATTCAGACAAAGCAAAAATAACAAGGGATGAAAGAAAGGTGAAAGTGAGTTCTGTGAAAGTCTACCATACTATTTAAGCTTAAAACTCTGTACTATTTTTGTTGTCTGGAAGACAGACTTAAATTGGTGTATGAGTTATACTTCTTAAAACCTGGTAAACATGCTTTGAAAGAAACATGCTTTCTTGTTTGCTTTTCATGTGTTTAACATGGACAAAGCATTCTTCCATCACAAGGCCACCAACATAAACTTGACAACAAATTTAAGACTATAGCCACAGAGAAACAAACTGCTGAGTGGGGAGAGCTGTGCCTTCTTTCACATTCATTCAACAGACATTCAAGTTAGGGAGTTTTTTCTAGTTACATTTAAATGCTTCAGGGCCCTCTTTCCAATCTGAAAGGTTTTGCTGCATGCAGCTTAAAAGAGATGTTCCTCCAGCACTGCAGCACCACTGCAAAGTCTGGGAGCTGTGGCCAAACTACTTCCTCTTTTAAGCACATGCACATGCCAATTTTAACATCGGCATAAAAAAGCCTGTATACACCAGACTTTAAGCTGAACCAGAACTAAAGACCACCTTTTGCTCAGCAAGGGGATCAAAACAAAGCAGTCAAACATAAAGTAGGAAACAAAGAGAACTGTTAACTTGTCAGACTTGATTGCTTATTCTAAAGGAAAACAAGCATTTAGACGTTATAGCAAAACAGCAGATTTTTCTTTCTTACCTCTCTGACTTCATGGAGTTGACCAGAACGCTGGGTCTTCGCTCTTCGAGCAGCTGCAGGTGATTTGTGATGTGTAATGGTTACAACAGTTGGCCCACTTTGATTCATATGTTTCTGGCCACTAGGAGATGCAGAATTAACTGTCCCAGGCGGCAGAAGTGATGAGCTTCTACTTCGTGAGGATGAAATGCCCTAGAACAAGCAATGGGATGTTGATATTAGCAACCTTTACACAAGTAAATAATTTACAATTCAGGCTACAGATTTGTGCTGCTCTACTTTCCTCACAAACCTAAATCTGGAGGTGTAACTGTGCTCAGGACTGATTTATTCCTTCTGAACCATCTGCATTGCTCAGCAGGGATCTCCTTGGAAACATTGTGGCTATTGCCTTTGTGTCTTGGCTTGTCTGAAATTGGCCTTAACAAAAATCTTCACAAACTCTTACCTATTAACATGCTGCTAAGTCCTTACAACCATACTTTTTGCGAAAGATTAGAAAGGATTTTGCAGACAGAGTAATGACAACGCCAACACAAACATTTTTTATGAAGCCACTGACCTATAGTTCACCAAACTGGTATGAACAGCAAGGAAGAAAAAAAATTTTAATGCTTTCACCTGATGAACTTCTGAAACAGTGCAGTGCTGTTTTCAACTTCAGAGGAGCTGCAATTTTGGCAAGGCCAATCCACACACCAATTAAACATTAACGTTTAAAACAAAACATGCCTTAAAGAGTCAACATGTTTTGGAGTAAGCTTGGCATAAACCCTAAATACAAAAACCGCCAGAAATAAATCTCCAACAGTAGCTGCAGTGTGAATGCTCATAACATACAAACTATAAAATCAGTCTGAACATTCAAGAACTTTCTCTGTTCTTATCTAACTGTTTGTCAGTGTTGCCATCTTGGTTTGTTTTCTGCAGCCCTCAAACCCAAGTTTTCCTGGAGGTCTTTAGGACAGCAATTCTCAATCAAGCTCAGATGTGCACTAGAGCACCATGGGACATCATATATAGAAGTGCAATATAAAAGAGCTGTTCCTTTCTATTTGAACTGTTGATTGCACCTGTAAGGTTACAGCTGAAACAGAGTAACTCTTACCTCATGAAACAGAAACCACTTCAGAGAGTGACATTTAATAGCACTTTAAGAAAGTGAGGTATATATATCCAGCCCTACGGGTGAAATACCATTTCACCTCTCCTACAAACCCTGCACAACTAATGATGGCTGCCTTCAACATTGCTAATACAGTTACCATCAACATTGAGGTACCACTCTTGAGTCTGCTGGCAAGTGCACAAAAGTATTACTTGGGTGCAATCTCTCTTCTTATCCCTTACAGGTCAAACTTTGCAATTCTGGGGTAATTTCATTAGAAGATTTAAAATCCAAGGTGGACAGGTTCCACCTAGCACTGGAATTAAAGTCAGGCATCATGTTACCTACACTGCCTGTAAATGACAAGGCAGATTATCTGGCACTGCCAAGAAGGAAGAGTGAAATAAATTACATGATCTCTCTGCCACCCCCACACAAAACTAGACTTCAGACTTTTTGAGGCATTTGAAGGTCTAAAAAATGGGTTATCACATTCCCAGTGTGCAAAGAGCTGCTATACTCATAGAAATTAGCATTATTCCATTGGTCTGGACTTACATTTACAAATACTTCCAAGAATGATGGACTGACTCTGTTTTTGCAATGAATATATTCTCTACTACCACGACTAGTAAGATTATAATAATAAGCATCTGTAAAATCAGACATTCAAAAACTATCCATCCTGCTGATAATTCACAATTGCACTAAAACTGGATTTGACTCTAAGGAAAAAAAAAAAAAAGCATGAAAAGCATGGTGAGTGGAATTTGTCAGAAGGGCACAAAAGGTTGCCAGGTTTTTAACTTATCTTCCATTTGAAAAAGCATTGCTTAGACATAACTACAATTAAATAAGAGCCAGAGGAAAAGGTATTTGGGAGAAGGAAGGGGATGAGGGAAACTGGGTGCAATTGGATTTCCTTTTTTAAATAAAAGTTTCACAGAAAAACGCTATCCCTAGTATATAATAGCAGAATATACTTACTGATGTTTCTTTTTTAAACTGACTAGCATCAGAATACTTCTAAACTAAATTTAGAGTGCAGAAGAAGAACAAGGTAATTTCTTTTTTTTCAGCATAAAATGAACTTATCTTGCAGTTTAATAAAACTTATTGTTTTTAGAATGAAGTTTTCTGAGAATGACTGACACTCTAGTATCATGCGATCACAATATTAAAAATACACGACTGCTACTTTCATGTAGCTAAACTGATCCTAAAACTCAGATAAACAGCAGCAATGTAAACCAGTGAGTTTAGCCATTAGTTTTGCTTCAAAGAAAACAACATTCTGTGAGAAGGGAAGTTTTATTATGTTTTGATTGTCTTGGGGGTGGGGGGAAGTTATAGGTCTGCAAATAACAAAAGTAACATAAAACAAATATGGAAAAATCCATGCACTGTTTCTGTTTAAATACAGAATCAGGAAGGAATTCTAGGAGAGAGTTGGCTTTCAGAAAAACCAGCTGCCAAAATAATCTCATTTAACCAGCACACTTTGAGAAGTATGTTCATAAATTGAAATGCATGTACATTCTAAGTTAATATCTGTATCACTGATATTATTTGGCATTTCAATGCTATTTTTCCTCAAGACTGTTTCAAACTGCAGTGGACTATCTGCAGCTCACCCTTGGATCACAACAGACACCTTGATTGCAGCTCACACCTCACATTTGCTCTCATCACGTCACCTAACACGATACGCCTTTCACCAAACCCCACTTATACTTGGGAGTCATAAATTTGATAGTGAACTATTAGTACAAAAGCTGCTAGCTAGCTGTGATTTTTTTAACTGGCTTTGTATCACAAATAAGTAATGAACACATTTCCAAGAAACAGATATGCCCATCATTTTAGGAGTCTCTCAATCCAGATTAGATTTTTTTCTGTGCAAGATTTGCTCTGTTTCATAACACAACTCACTGGGCTACATCAACTACACTCCTAAACTGTGACTTGAGGCAGAATAAAGAGTCTGTGGGACCACAACGCATTTAAGATGGCTTTTCATTAAGTTTTGCAAAGGCCTGTGGCAGCTCACAGCAACTGTTGGTGGACAGTCATTTAGGGCGTGGAGTTTGGGAATCAGTGGAGCAGGAGAGAAAAATCAGGAAGAACAGCCCACCTGTAGTTTCAGTGGCAGGTGGTGCTCAAGAAGGCTGTCCTGCTACAGGGTGCGGCGGTGTGCTCTCCCCTCCCGCCCCCCAACCTGACCTGTATTTCCCGTAACCCTGCTCAAGTGATAACCATCAGCAGAGGTCTGATGGATGTGTCTGGTCGTGATGGCTGCATCCGGCTCAATGTGGACTCAGGGGAGACAGATAATACAATAGCTGAGGGCTAATTTGAACAATGCACCTGCCTAACCACAGTGCTGGTCAATGTCTGACTCAAGCCAAATTTGGAAGAAACTAACACCTGTAGTCAGTAAGTAAATATGAGTCAATTATCTCACTCCATAAATAGTGGACAGCCCAGGGCCCGTTGAGCTCTCCTGCATGGTAGCGCGCTGCATGCCAGGATCTCACCTTGAGTAGGGACACCTCTCAAGGTTATTCCTCAAGGTCGAGAGAGTCCTTGCTGCAACAGATTCTCAGTAAGTGATTAATAGCATGCTAAACTTTGAAATCTGAGCTAAGTGATGGAAAGGATTGATTGCGCATATATAATCCTTTAGACATAGACCGTTGACCAAGTCTGGATCCAGCTGTGCCTAAACTTCCCTCTGAGAAGGAGTTTAGAAAGCAAGGGGATCCATTCTGAACCTCATGACTCAACAGGAGGGTCTCCCCAACAGTTTTGTCTGACCCTGTCCTCTATGCAGTAAGTATCAAGTGAACCTCGCCATCAAATCTTGTTAAACCACAGCTGCATTTACTATCAAACACTGTTAAACTGCTGTTTTATATCAATAAACATATTGCTCCTTCTCTCTTACAAGTGAAGAGCGTCACTCCATCCGCGACACAGGGACGCTAGGTAAGCTCAAATCTCTACATACACAAGTTGACAGCCTGGCAAGGGCTGACCATATCACACTGCCTGGTGTGCCTGACATTCAGCTGCATGCCTTGCCCTACAATAGTGCTATGTGATCTCTAGGGAGTGATCACCTCTGCCAGTGAGCCTCTTCTAGAGTCCTCTCCTTCCCCTCTCAGCACAGTATATCAATCCTATGCAGCTCACTGAGCCAGGAAGATTGGCAATCTTGAATTAGCACGTACAGCCATGATCTGTGCCAAATATCAGAGGCAAATACATTGGTTTGAACAGCTCCTACAGGTCTATAAGCAAGTTTTCCTCACCTTTTCATTTTCTGTCCCTTTATACTCTTCATCCATCTAGCTAACCAACGTTTCCGACAAACGTGCCAGAAAACTCCACCAGCCCAGGACAGAAATCCTGTAGCATCTAATTAGGGATTATTCTTTAGAGGACGTCTGTAACATGCAAACCCTAAATGAGCTCAGCACCAGGACCTCTGGCTACCCATGAAACTACCCTTAGGCAAGGCCTCATGATAAATAAAGAATTCCAACTTACAACTTGCAAAAGCAGTCACACACAAAGCGCAGGTGAATGTCTGCAGGAGGCAGTTTCTACAAGCCCTCAAAACCTTTTGAAGTGGGGTTCCACTCCTCAATGCCACAGAGAACAGCAGCAGAGCACTGTGCCTGCTCCATCCAAGGAGACAGGGACAGCAGCTAATTCCTTCTGACAGTTTCTTCCTGCCACTGCCAGAAGAAGCCTCTCCACGAACTACACACTCAGCCCCTTAGGCACTTTTGAATTTCACAACACATTGTCAACACCTATGTCCCAGCCAAATACTTGACTCCTCTTTTGCAGAACTTCTTCAGATTAAACACGGGGAGTGACAAGCATCTCTTTTGCACTGATACACAGCTGTGCAAAAATAAAAATTTTCCATTTTTGTTAAAATGTTAAAACCTATGTGATGTTTTCTACAGCTAAAAACACTCTAATTACACATCATACTACAACAGTCATTAAAGTCACTCTCCCAGGAAATCCAAGCAATGACAGTAACTCATGGATCTTTATTACTTAACCCCTGCTCTTCTCCCTAGCGCTGCTGGTATGACTGATCTGCCCCTCTTAACTATCATCATATCTTGTTTTCTTTGGACCTACTGCTTTCTGGTTTGCAAATAAATAAATAAATAGTAGTGAAATTCTGATGAAAGGAAGACATAAGCTCTTCAACAATTAGTAATGCATAGTGCCAATAATGAGTCAAGAAATCCACAGGCTGAAGCATCCCAAAAGGATTACAAATATTCTTTCCTGAGGCTACATTTTACCATTGCTCCAACAGTTTTCCTGCTAATAAAATGAAACTAATAAAAGAATAATAAAGCAGCTAATAAAAGATTAATTTGTAACTTGTGTTCATCTTGGTTTTATGACCTAAAGCTAGTTAAAGTACGCTTAGCTAACAAAGATTTGGGTTAAGATTTTTATCTTAGTAGACTGTCCATCTCCAAGATAAAAAGGCAGTATAATGAATGCTTCCATTTGGATATCAAAAATCCTAACAATTAAAATAACGTAATTGTAGAACAGTAAGTTCCAACTATACTAATGTTTTCATGACTCATTCTCCCTGGAGATTGCCCTTCCTGCTCACAAAGAAGCTGAAGTGTTTTTCACCATTTACCAGAAGCAAACAGTTTTGTTTATTTTGGAAAGTAAATGCAACGTTCCAGAAATCAGTAAACTAATTTCTGAAGTGAATTGTCATATCTGTTTATGGCTGATAATCATCATTTTCACAGGCACTGTGCCACAGATGTTTTCTACAGAATAACACATACTGAAATGACATTCCTTTACTCCTCTGCGTATATAGCACAGAACCAATCCCTGCATGCTGCTTTAGAGCAATGAGAAGTCACACGCTATCAGAAGTAATTACAATTTTGAGACACCACCATTCAGTATTTTAATTCCCATCTACTTCTTTTCCAATGCATCCTAAGTAAACAAACACTGATAAAAGAAAAATACAGACAGAGATCTGTTTCATTTACATTATAATCATTTACAAATATTAAAATGTAAATGACTGAATCTACATAACATCCAAACTTCAGCACTGCAAAGGGAAAAGCTTACGATATGCTTTGCACATTTGTGTAAAGCACCATCTATGGTACTAACTTTTCTGACAGAATATTATAGTGCTTAATTATTTTCAGTAAGGCAATATATGCATCTGCTTTCAAGCAAGAGACTATGATAATCATTCCATCATAATATCTTTTCTTTGTCAAAAATCATTTGAGCAAGCTCATGTTCAGTCCTAAATGGAATTCTTTTCCATTTCTGTAGAAAGTGAAAGCAGAGAGCTGTGAGCAACTCTTATCTTCATGCAGCTTCCAAAGCAAGGAAAAAAGGTGTCAAACACACACATACCTACAAGCCAAGCACTGCTTCCTTCTCAGCGTCACCACTGTAAGGATTTCCAAAGCATGTTTTAATTAGAAGCACCATTCTTTAGTTGACTTCTCCAGGTCAGGGATGAGAGGAAGAAGCAGACAAGCATACCAAAGGAGGAAATAGTGAACTTGCCCAAAAGGAGAAGAGGCTTGATGTGCGTAAAAGACCCAAAACAACACTCACAAAGACTTGAAACTTTCACTAATCTGGCTTTATCAAGCAGTTATCATGCAGACATTAAAAATACCCAGTGAATAATCCATTTAGAAATTTAAAGGTATCTCTGTGGACATTCATTAATAAGGCAAGAAGAAACCTGATAAAACCAAAGATCTATGGTAGCCATTCTTTCAGCTGTGGAGAAAAATTACACATCTGCCTCATAGGGATTTGATAAAAGCGTTGACCTCAAACTTCCAGGCATTACTACAGGTGCTGTTTCACATTACAGCTAAACTGCTACTGCAGTTGCCACCGAAAAGGGCAGGTTTGGACTTGTTTCTCCACCATCTCTCCATGCTGGCTCTGAGGCCCATTTTGACCTCATGGATAGCCATTCCAGGGAGTTAAACCAGAAAAGAAACAGAGATGTAGACACACATACAGATTTTCTGTGGATTCAGCTCCCCAAGCTGCCTTTCCAGAGGGCTGGATGATGGTTATAACAGGCACCAGGAGCACTGCTTGAGGGGAAAGAGAGCAGGATGGCACCTCACGGAGGCACGCAGTCATCAGGGTGGCTCAGTTTTAAATATGAAGCCTCAGACTAAACCAGAGAAAGGTTAGGTTTTGGGCAGATCCATTTCAGCCATCCTCCATCCAGGAGGAACAAGAGAACAGAGCTTTACCATCAGGGGCTGCTGGAAGCAGTCCAGTTTCTCCTACATTAGTGCTCATCCGATTCTTCAGTGAGCTGGTCAGAAAGCTAAGTCCTTTTTAGTAGGTTGTCATTTTTTCTGTTTCTGGTGCCCAAGTTAATACAGAACCAGAAACACAACAGAGCCCACACAAAGGGTGGCAGCAGAAGGAAGGGAACTGGACTGCCATTTACAGCTGAAGGGAATTAGCAACTGAGTTCAGCTGAAACATAAATCCACACCATCCAGTTTTCGGCAGCTCACTGTGCAGCTCTGAAGCAGACGCTGGAACAAGGGGGAGTCTACCTCCTTATTCTAGCACAGACCCAAGCTGAAAGTTACCATCTGAGCACAATTTAAGACAGAAGCTACTTCAACAAGATAAAGGCTTCTGTTCCCTGCCACATTCCTGATAAACACTGAGAAATACAAGGGTTGTATGCCAATCCAGCAACTCATTCACACGTTGGAATTAAGAACTGATATAAAAACCTGTGTTTGGTTTTAGTAGTGCTTTTACAGCCACCATCATTAAACAGTCAAGAAAAAAAGGGGTATGAAATAGAAGAACTAACAAGCTTGTGACAATTTATGGATATAAAATTGTTCTTGGAAGTTACCACAAAAATTATGCATAAGCCTACTTCTTCTTGGAAGCATTTTATACCACTGAATTCCAATTTGACTAATGCTTTAATTAAAACTTGTACAATAATATTCACTTAGAATAGTCTAAAAAACCAGCAAATCCTATCCAGACACAGAAGACTTCTTCCAATGCAGTGTGATTTGGCACTCTGTGGAGATTGAGCAATCTGTAATTAAGCAAGATGAGACTTGTATGGGAATACCAAGAACATTAAGACTCTGTTACAGCATGGGAATTATTTGCCAGAGAACATTATCCTTTTACTGTTTTTTTTATCATTACGATGTAAAATTTAATTAAAACAAAGTGACAGACAGCTTGTGTTACATCCACTTGTTAGCTGTATAGCTCACCTTCAGACCATTCATTAGGATGCAACTAAATTTAGTCATTAGTATACAACTTTTTTTTTTTTTTTTTTTTTAATAATCACTGCTCTGCTTCATTTCCTCCACCACTCCAAGCCCCCAGCTGAAGCTTTAAAGACAGCAAGGACAGCAAGCCATACAGTGGCATTTTGAAGCAGGCAGTAGCTCTGAACAAGGACGGAAACCAGTGCTGATCTGGATCCAGTGCAGGAAGAAAGAATGCTCTCCTATGAATATTTCACAGAAATAGTGACACAGCTTCAGCTTTGAAAAACATTCTCCAAATTCTCATGTTTTCCTATGAATCTCTTTCCAACAATATCTGTTCAAGATTTCAAAAGCATGTTCTCTCTCCAATATGAAAGACCTGTAGCTAAGAGTTGCTTCACTGGTATTCTTGGAAACCTTCCCAAGGTTTGCCTGGTTATCCCATTATTTTTCCCCAGTTAACCTATATCCCACTTGCATAAGATAAAACATATCCCTCACTCCATATTTTACACTTCCCATTGCACCTCCTTCTCAAGTGTATGACTCCTAAAAAATAGCTAGAAATTTCTGCCTCTCGTTCTTCCTGTGAAAAAGGTGAGTTTAAGCTGTAGAAGAAGCTGGGAGCAACCACTCAGGCTCCAGCTTTCCCAATGCAGAAACATGCCTGTCCCCAGCAGAGACAGAGTTTGGATTCTGTTGAAACTCCAGAAGCTTACAACACGTGAGTATCTATCTGCCTGTTCGTGACAGTGCTATCAGAGACAGACAACTTGTGGTTATCACTTACCACAGGCCTCAAAGTATGAGGAAGGGGGGGAAAGAGCCCTGCTGCCATTAGAACAACAAATCACATCATGACAGACCTATCAATGGTAGGGCTATTTTAACAAAATCAAAAAATACAGATTTTTGTCCTCAATTCTGCAAAAGGAAGTCAAACATGTACCCTTCTCTGTGTCATTACAGACCTTTGTATGTAATTCCAGCCCCTAACCCCAACACAAAAGCAACAGTAAGGTGGCTAAAATAGCAACATGCTATTTTATGTAAATTTAAAATATTTTAAACAGCATGTTTCCACCCCCATGCTAATAATTATTATATTATTATATAAAAGTACTTTCAACTACAAGAAAAAAAAAAAAAAACAAATCACAAAGAAATGCAGCAGTTTTTGCTTCCCTTACCTCCTATCAGGCAGCAGTTCTGAAGTAAGAAACTTTGAGGAAAAGAAAAAAATATGTTTTTTCTAGTTTCTGGAACCTCTGTGAAGCATCACTCCCTTGTAACCAGTATCTGATCTCCAAAATCTAATCATTGTAACATAAAAGCTTTTGATCACTTGCTTTTCTAGAGAAAAGCAGAGAGAAGCTTTAAAACTTACTTGTAGATAAAATCCTAGTTAGCACTACATGCAATGCTAAAGTCAGGGAAAATCTGCCTCTCAGATAATACTATAACCCTGAGAAGATAGGAGGGGAAAAAGGAAAAAAGTATATTGAAAAACAATAAGAGACAAATCTTGTCAAAAGAAAGGTTCCTAGAAACAGGTAAGCACGACATTGCTTCAAGTACAGTACACTTCTGAAGTAAGAAGCAGAGTCATCAGTGGTCTCATCTGAAGCACATAAATTCCCAACATTTTACTTTCTAGACCGTTAAGCTTAAAAATACAGAAGACATAAACCCCTATTTGCTCTGTGGCTTACAAAAGTGGACAATTAAGAGTGCTTCACTAACAAACATATGAAGTAAAAAGTGACCTAGTCTGATTTTAGATGTAGACTTGTAACACAGAAGTAAGAAAAATATTTTAGTTTTCTTCAGCATTTCTATTTCATACTAAAAGTATCCGAGCTAATTAAAATGTATGATTGGCTGTACAAACCAAAATGCATCTATACTCCAGCATCCTATGCCAAGTTTCTGTAACTCATCAGTCTTCTAAGAAAAAATGTAAGAACCCTCCTTCTGCTGTTTGAAACAATCTTTTGTTTGGTTCCTCAGTTACGCATGCCTACCACCCCTCAGTCACGGAAATCCTTTTGTTTTCTTGCACAATGAGCCTAGGAACCAGAAGAAAGCCACAGCAGTGGTATGTCACTATGCAAGAGTACAAGAACAAGTCTAGAGAGATGCTCCCCATTCTAAGCCCTGCCTGTTTCTAGAAGTTGCATGTTAGATATTCTGTGACAGTCACCATCTTTCTATTTTATAGCCTCCCACTCACTTAGTCAAGGCTTTCTAACAACATTTTGCCTTTCAAATACTTTTCAAATCTATATACACTTTTGGCATCCAACGCATCCCATAATAATCTCCAGTTTTCATTCACCTCCTTTTATTTTGAGTTTTCACCTCGTTTTCTTTGAGGGTCCCCCATACCGATATTAACAACTAGCAAACACCTCCTATTCAGCCACTCCACAGCACTTATTAACACTGTACTTTCCTGATTTGCCCTTTCCCTCCCCATCATCAGAAAAAGACTCCAGTGTAGCCAAGTTCCAGTACACAGAGTTCATTCTGTACAGAAGACTAACAAACGTGATGAAAAGTACTTTCCCCCACTCCAATGTTTCCATTTCAGAAACGGAAGGGGACTGATAAAAGTATTTGAGACAAGTATTTGACAGAGTTAGAGCAGTCTAAGTATTTTCCCTTCTGTTCCCTGCTCCTTTCCTGGTAATTCCTAAAATTCTATTTGCTTTTTTTTGGACCACTACTAATTGCTGGACATTTTCAATGTTGTAACAGCAAGATTTTTCTCTTGACATACTAATTAATTCAGAGCCTATCAAAATATGTAGATACTACTACTGCGGGAGCTCGACATAGAGAGGCAGTATGAAAAATTCTGAACATAAATTATTACTAAGTACAACAGTTTTTACTTAAGGAGGAAAAATGATCCAAACTTCACTTACACAAAGATCAGCTTCAACTCAATTACTGCCGCTCTGGAATGAGATTTTGGTATTAAAAAGAGACACCTCTACAGAATTATTTATCAGGAGCAGGCAAAAGGAGAAAAACAAAGCCAGTATCAAGAAATATTAGCAAACAAATAGAGAGTAGAAGAATCACTATGCCATTGCACAAGTCTCTGATATATATACTGAACAACAGTTCTACTACCTCATCATAGTACACTGTAGATGCTAAACATTTAAATAGGTTCGAGAAGCAACCAGAAAACTTGTTGAGGAATAATTCATTGATGGCAACTGAGTATAAAAAGTTACCACCTCTATCTAGCACAGGAAGTCCCTGAGCTGCAAACCAACAGCAACTGTGAGAGTATCCTGATCAAGTAGAGTTGCACCTTTCCGAATAGTACTGGGCCACAGCTATATAAAGATCGTATTTAACTGCCATGTGTAAGAATTGAAAAAGTACCGAAATACTGAAGTTACTCATTCTCCTTCAAAAAGGGCTTTAATTATACCATAAGTGCTTATTGCCAAGTCCACATCACTCACAAAGAACAGAAAATTGGTTTTATTTTACTTCACACACTTCAATGAATGCCAGTCTCCTCAAAATACCATCCATCTTCTCAAAGTCCAACTTTCAAAGATAGCCAGGATCATGACTTTGCAGTTAACATAAGACTGATATTCTCAACATCTTGGGGCAGGGAGGAATCCTTTCTGCTTGCAGTTATATGCATTTTTTTAATATAGCAAACAATTAGTCATGAGGAAAGCAGCCTTTTTCATTCTTGTAAAGGTATCAATAGAAGTGCTTAAAAGACTGAAGATAAGAGCAGAACTTTTTTTTTTTAAGTGACTTAGTATAAACACTAAAAGCATAAATAAAATAAATACAGTAATAATTTATTTCTAATAGGGATTTTTGTTTGTTTGTTTTTAATATCTCCCACTTTCAAAGTGTGTTCTAATTTAAACAGATTCATGTAATTTCTACTTGGAGACAGGTGACACCCTCAACCCATCATTCCGCAATTTTTTAAGTCCAAACGTTTTACCTGTCCAAAATATTTATCTGTTTGAGGACAAAAATTCTGATATCACTTCCAAAGAGAAATAAATAATATAAATCTTCATATGATGACCTCTTTCAGATTTGGTAAAGAAGTTGAAGGCTGACCACTGCTAACACCTACCTGAAACTTTTATAATAAAGGCCATTAAATCTTATAAAATTAAATAAAACTAATATCAACTAACACTTTTAAATACTAATCAGGACATCACACAGGCATTTATTAATAAACTGTTTATCCAGCCACTCAGTTAACCATGTATTGATAGCATCCAAATGCACTTAATTAATTTCTCATAAATAGGATAATGTTTATTTATTAAGATTGCCCAATTGACTTAAGCCTGCTCCAGTTAGTGACAAATGACAACTTGCTGCTTTTACTCATAAACCTCTAAACATCAACCCACTAACTGCAGCAGCCAGTCTATCATCCAGGTCATGCTGTTCTTCACCTACACCACTTATAAAATAATAGTTACTTCTCCCTCTTAATTATTTACCTTAGAATTACCTTCCTTGTGATGTTTGGCACAGGATCGAAGCTGAGTTATCCAGTACTGTTTCTCCTTTGCATCAGCAGCTAGAACAGAAACAAGAAAATGCAGGGACTCACACATAAATCGATACTCTTTTTTTTGCATAAGAGAAGGTGATGGGCCAGAGCGGGGCAGGGTGATTATTTATTGGTTAGGATGCACTATAAATTCTAATTCACACTACTTAATTTAAGTATGTGTAAGTTCTTCAGTACAACACATCTAAACCTCAACTTAAGATGTCATGGCCAGCTGGAAGAGATAAGCTTGAGTCTTCTTCATAGTTATCTCCAAGTGTTATTAAAAGCAGAATTACCTCAAGGTGACTTTTTTTCATTTTTAATTCACTTTTGTTTTACTTGTCTCTCTTTGTGACGGACAAGGGCCACACCAAAGCACTTATATCAGTAAAACCTCTGCACTCAGGCTGTCAATCAACTACCAGACAAGCTACCAGTTCCCCAGAAATTTAAGTACTTCTGTTTCAATGTAGTTCAACTAAATCTCTCTTTAAACATGTGTATCATTTGCATGCAACTTAAATACACAAGGATGAAAACCACAATTTCCCCCTCACATTTTTAAAAAACAGCTTTAAAAATTATTGAAAAGATTATCTGCAGCCACACAGGTGGCTCCTGTGTAATATTAGTAAGTCTATTTAGGAGAGAGGTTTGGTTTTGTTTTAAACAAACCACTACTACAGTAATTGTAATTAAGAATACCAATACAGAGTGGGAAATTTCAGCAAACATTTTCTCTTACTTCCTCTACTATTAAGTATCTCAATGGTTATTGACTCAGCATAAAAATTATTTACTAATTTTAATAAAATTCATAGATCTCATTAAATTAAAAGCAGCATATTGTAAGTATTTGATAATCTCAAGTGACTGGAAAAGCATGATAATGAAACCACAAGTGTTCATGATTTCTAGCTGTGCAAATTCCGAAACATTTTAACAGAAACTCTCCCTGGTTGTTCTTGTGTTTCAGTTCTACATATAGAAAAGCAACACACTGTACCACAGGGGAGGACTCCTGCATACTCGTCTTGCCAGAAAACTGATAAACTGTGGTCAGAATAAAACTAACATAATTTTAAACTTTTGTTACACCACGTCACTTTTTTTTATTTCTTTTTTTTTAATAAAATAGTCTGATATTAAAGTATCCTGATCAATCAGCCATACTGAAAATACCTTAGAATCAGAATACTGCCTTTTTTTTTTTTTTTAATTATTCCAAAGTAACTCTTGCATACCTTATATTGTCTTTCTTATATTTGGGAGCAAGGGAAGGCAAAATTTTATGTTAAGGGTGCATTCTATTACTCCAAGACTGACAAGAACATATTATCTTAACAGCCTTCCACTGGCATTTTTCCCTTCTCTGACCCATCAGCAGATTCATTACTGCACATTATCTGCAGGATGGTGGCAGGGGAGAACAATATTAGAAGTCAAATGCTATGCTGTGGACAGCAACAAAAGCTGCTTTTTCTACCTTTGGAAGCAAACAAGAGATACTGTTCAAGCAAAATGCCACAGTAACAACTTATAGAAGGCATCTTGAGGTATCTTCCAGCCCTGAAAGTCTATATATTGTAAATTCACACATATTTAACTCCAGATTGCTCTTCCAGTGTGTTTTATAATACAGTATGTAACAAGATACCTGTATAACCACTACTTTCTGACAGTATAGGGAAGTAGAAGAGAAACGAGATATGAGAGAAGAGATGTAGAAGCAGGAATAGGAGAGAAGAATGACTCAGGTGGCACTTCAAACAACACTGTACCTCTCAACTTATACATCTCTCCATTAGCAGAGTAGACCACCAACATGTGTGGCACTTCGTCACTGGGTGATATTATAGCTCCAGCTAAAGACAAGGTTCCACGTGGCTTCTGGTTTTTACTTTGTTCATTCACGAAATACTGCAGAATCCCCGTCTCAAAGTCCAGCACAAAGTACCTGTTCAAAGAAAATGCAATTGTATAGTATTTCTGTTAGAGTTCTTCACGCATTTACTCAAAGAAGAACACAGACTGATCTTAAATCAAGATCATAAATAAACAAACAAGATTAAAGTCATTTCTGTAATACCCTAATTTTATAAGGTCCTGTTCTTTTGATCATTAGGTTTGGTTTTCAAGGGTACATGTGAGCTGTTCTTTTACTCATGTTTCTCAGATTAATAGTGAGGCCCACATACAAGACATGAAAGCAAGGAAAGGAGTTTTTAATTTAAGAGGTTCCACTGAAGAAGTATGAGACTGCTTCTTTTGGGGGGTTTTGGTCCCTCCCCTTTTTTTACCATTTATAACCTTGAAAGACATGCTAATTTCCCACAACTAGTCTTTTGAAAAGATGACACTGTTTTTGCAGAGGGATAAGCACAATTAAAGATACAATGGTATTTTCATCTTTGTGATAATATTTCACATACAGATGTTGAATGTAATTTTGAAAACTGGCCAAGGGAATTGAGCATTCAGTTCCCAATAAGTAATATGGAGGAAGTATGGACACCCATGTATAAGAAAACAATCAGGAGGAGAGATAAGTAAAGTCTAAATTCTATTTGGTCATTCTGCTAACAAATTCTAACAAGGAAAAAACATTTTTACTGCTGATCATACATTTAGGATCAGGAAATAGTCAGCCAGTGAAAATCAAGTAAGTAAAATCCACAAAAATTAAAAAAAAAAAAAATTAAAAAAAAAAATTTTGATGAAGACAAGCCATGCCACAATAAACCAACTGCTAGGACTGCAAGATCATACAAACAAAAATAAACTAATTGCATTGTCCAAGTGCACTAAATGAAAGTGAAGATGTTTCGATGTTAGTATGTCGGTCTCAAGAGATGGAAACATAACTTCTCCCCCCCATATAAATCTATATTTCACAACAGCATAGATCTTAAATTCCACCTCCCTGTGGAAATCATCTATGCTATTACACAGAACAACTATTTAACACTCTTTGCCAAGAGAGGACGGACAGCAACCTCCTGGCTCAGATGAAGGACAGTTTGCTACGACTCGCAACAGACCAGAGTGAAGATCACACGAATGCAAGTGTCATGGTTTAAGCCCAGCTGGCAACAAAGCACCAGGAAGCTGCTCGCTCACTCCTCCCCACCCCCAGCCCTGGTGGGATGAGGAGGAGAAAATATAAAGAAACACTTGTGGGTCAAGGCAAGGACATGGAGGGATCACTCACCACTTATGGTCACGGGCAAAAGACAGGCTCAACTTGGGGAAAAAACAAAAGTAATTTAATATACTACTAATCAAATCAAAACAAGGATAATGGGAAGTAAAAGCAAGCCTTAAAACACCTTCCCCTACCCCTCCCTCCTTCCTGGCTCAACTCCACTCCCTATTTCTCCACCTCCTCCCCCCCAGCAGTGCAGGGTGGTGGGGAATGGGGGTTGGGGTCAGTTCATCACGCGTTGTCTCTGCTGCTCCTTCCTCCTCAGGGGGAGGACTCCTCACTCTTCCCCTGCTCCAGTGTGGGGTCTCTCCCATGGGAGACAGTCCTCCACGAACTTCTCCAACGTGGATCCTTCCCACGGGCTGCAGTTCTTCACAAACTGTGCCAGCGTGGCTCCTTCCACAGGCTGCAGTCCTTCAGGCACAAACTGCTCCAGCGTAGGTCCCCTGTGGGGTCACAAGTCCTGCCAGAAAACCTGCTCCAGCATGGGCTACTCTCTCCACAGGGCCACAGGTCCTGCCAGGAGCCTGCTCCAATGCAAGCTTTCCACAGGGTCACAGCCTCCTTCAGGCACCCCCCTGCTCCAGCGTGGGGTCCTCCCCGGGCTGCAGGTGGGCATCTGCTCCCCCGCTCCCCTCCACGGGCTGGGGGGGACAGCCTGCCGTCTCACCACGGGCTGCAGGGGCATCCCCTCCTCCCCCGCTCCTCCTCCCCTCCTTCTTCACTGACCTTGGTATCTGCAGAGGGGTTCCTCTCACATCCCACTCCCCTCTCCGCTGCAGGTTTTCCCTCCTTTATCCCAGAGGCACTACCACCGTGGCTGATGGGCTCGGCCTGGGCCAGAGGCGGGTCTGACATGGAGCCAGGGAAGCTTCCAGCAGCTTCTCACAGGAGCCGCCCCTGCAGCCCCTCCCCCGCTACCAAAACCCCGCCACAGAAACCCAATACACCGCAAGTTACCCCCTTAGCCTCTACTAAAAAAACAACCCTAACAATCTGGCTAATACCACTAACATGGGCATTTGGAATGCATACTATTTGCTACTTTTCCTCTAGATAGGATTAGCATAAGTCATATGAAGTTGTGTACAATATTTCAGAAACTGGGATTATTCAGACTTCTATAGCTTTGTACACCCCAAATTTGCTCAAGTCACTACTTTGTTTTGAAAGTGGCATTTTCTCTTAGCCCTTTTTCAATATCCCCATATGCAGAACACCTCTAACCTTTCCCATCACGGCATATTTCCAGGATTGTCTTCACATTGTGTTCAAGTTATTGGTGTTCTTGTGCTCACCTCTTTATTGAAGCTAAACAAGCCTGGACATGATGCGAGCCATCATTGCCTAGGATTTACAGAGTTTCAGACATTTTGCTTGGGCAACCTTCCTTTGCCACATTTATGCATAACTCTCTACTGCCACCACCGCACCAGAACAAAGATCAAATTCTCTTTAAATTATTACAGATTAACAACCCATGCCCCAAATAATTTTAAGCTACTGTACCACTACACCCCTCACTTCAGCCCTGACTCCATCTCCCACATCTCCCATAAAGCACATCTCTGCATCCCTTCCCTCACGAAACAAATGGAAAGCCTCCCTTCTGTAATCATGAAGCACATCTCTTTACCTTCCCTCTACAGTTTATCTTCACCACAAAAAAAAAAAAAAAACGACTACAGAAATGGCAAACTGAATGCCAACCACCACAACGTTTTCAACAGTACTGTTAAAAATAAGGAGGCCCTAAATGGAACTTGCCAAAATTTCAGAAGATTACCTTATTGACTTGTATTACACCAGTACATAACCTTCCTGTTTTGTTTGACTTCTAAATGATTTTACAATACTGATCTCCCACTTACAAAGCATTTTTCCTCTTCAGGGAAAGATGAGGTACTTAACTGCAGGTCAAAACAGCAGAATTGGAAAACATACAATAAAAAAAAGTCAAACTTGCACATTTCATAGTAAATTTTAGTTTCGCTCATTCTCAGTTTTCCTTGTCCATTTTAGGAATATCTGTTACATATTCAGGAGAAAAAGCAGAGCACTAGATGCAAGTGATGCCATGCTCCTGAGAAAATGACACAGTAGCTTGACCGTAGAGCTAGTGCTTCTCTCCATCCAACTGACAAGTTTTCAGCAATCTCTTTGGGTTTAGCAAACAAGTCTAGGCTTTATATGCAGTGACATCCATTCTGAGCCTGTGCCATCATTATAATTTCATTGTGCTTTTATTGTTCAGGTACAAATCATTTATTTCAGCCTTTGTTATCAGGCCATCTTTTATCCATTACTGCCTTGGAAGTCATCATTGCGGTTACTGCAATACAGCTCTACCATTAACAAAAGGATGAACAACATTTAAAAAAAAAGGGGGGGGGGGAAGAGGCAAGAAAAATCATCTTTCCTTCTGCTATCAAGACCAAACAATTTGGGGAAAAAAGTTCCTCTGAGTCTGTTAGAACAGAATCTATTAAGTTACATAAACACTACAAGCACTTCAACTCAGAAACCTTTGCATGCTAGGCCAGCAAAGCACTCCCAGAATGACTGTAAGCTCCACAAAGATGGGCTTTGCATTGCCATAACGCTACCCCAGGGAAGGAAAACAGCCATTCGAGTACAGAATACACCTTTACCAGCATAATGACATCCGAGAGCAGCAACTTCTGCAAATCCACATATGCAGAGACAGCATCCTTCCACATCCTTGTTATCATAGCTACAGCAGTAGTGTTACCTTGACCTTCTAGCTAACCATAACCTATTTTATGTACAGTCTCAGAAAAACAGAGCATTAGCATTGGCCTTGTACCTTCAGTTTTCAGTACTTGTGATGATGTCTTAGCTGCCTGTAAAAGCACACAACATGTTTCCAGTACAACTCAAGCAGTAATCTTAAGAAAGAAAAAAGTAACCAGTTCTCACAAGCCTTCGCATTGCCCTCTTCAAGTATCCTGCCTTCCTTCTTGTCCCAGATGAACCAGTTTCTATGGCTGCCAACTTTGAAAGTCATAAGAGAAAAGAGAATTATCTACAGAAACGTAAGTTCCAACTGCCCAACAAAAGCTTGTCGTGTCAACAAAATAGCTTTCCTGTGACTTTGGAGAGCTCAGGAACTTTTCACAGGCATCCTGATAGTGACACTGTCCATATCACACGGAACCAAGTATTTGCTTTTCAAGAGTGTATTGGCTTTGTGTGGCAAGGTTTTGGTAGCGGGGGGGGTTACAGGGGTGGCTTCTGTAAGAAGCTGCTGGAAGCTTCCCCTGTGTCCAACAGAGACCATACCAGCCGGCTCTAAAATGGACCCACCACCGGCCAAGGCCGAGCCAATCAGCGATAGTGGTAATGCCTCTGGGATAACATTTTTAAGAAGGAAAAAAAGTTGGGACAGTAGGAAACAGCCGCCGGAGAGAGGAGTGAGAACATGTAAGAAACAGCCCTGCAGACACCCAGGTCAGTGAAGAAGGAGGGGGAGGAGGTGCTCCAAGCATCAGAGCAGAGATTCCCCTGCAGCCCCTGGTGAAGACCCTGGTGAGTCAGGCTGTCCCCCTGCAGCCCATGGAGGTCCACGGTGGAGCAAATATCCACCTACAGCCCATGGAGGACCCCACGCCGGAGCAGGTGGGTTCCCGAAGGAGGCTGTGACCCTGTGGGAAGCCCGCGCTGGAGCAGGCTCCTGGCAGGACCTGCGGATCTGTGGAGAGGGGAGCCCACGGAGCAGGTTTTCTGGCAGGACTTGTGACCCCGTGGGGGACCCACGCTGGAGCAGTGTGCTCCTGAAGGACTGCACACCGTGGAAAGGACCCATGCTGGAGCAGTTCATGAAGAACTGCAGCCTGTGGGAAGGACCCACATTGAAGAAGTTCATGGAGGACTGTCTCCCATGGGAGGGACCCCACGCTGGAGCAGGGGAAGAGTGTGATGAGTCCTCCCGCTGAGGAGGATGAAGCGGCAGAGATAATGTGTGATGAACTGACCGTAAAACCCATTCCCTGGCCCCCTGTGCCGCTGGGGGGGATGGGGAGGTGGTAGAAAATCCAGGAGTGAAGTTGTGCCTGGGAAGAAGAAGGAAGGGGTGGAGGGAAGGTGTTCTGAGATTTGGTTTTATTTCTCATTACCCTACTCTGGTTGATTTGTAATAAATTGAGTTAATTTTCCCCAAGCTGAGTCTGTTTTGCCTGTGACGATGATTGCTGAGTGATCTCTCCTGTCCTTATCTCAACCCACAAGCTCTTTGTTATATTTTCTCTCCCCTGTCCAGCTGAGGAGCGGGAGTGATAGAACGACTTTGGTGGGCACCTGGCATCCAGCCAGGGTCAACCCACCACAAAGAGTTATGGTTTGATGTGCAACTCCCCTCTTCACCTTTCACACAGTGGTATCACAGAAAAAGATAGACAGGAGTAAACCACACAGACAACTATACTCTCACAAGAGAAGCAGGGGGATAATGCACTTTGAAAACTGCTAAAAAGATAGGAAAAGCCAGGAGAAGGAATAAGGAATTAAATGTCAAATCAGGCAGTGCAAGACTTTCTACAAAGTGTTGGGGGTGGAGGGGGGGGTGGGGAAGGAACAGAAATAGAAGAAACAGAAGCAGCTTTCAAAAACATTTTCTTCCATCACAGACCAAGTGATGACCCAGTTCAGAGCACCGTAAAAGCGCAGAAGACATGGATATCAGATTCTTTCATTAACTGACGAAGGAAAATGATTATATATATGAAGCAGAACAGAAGAGAATGGTACATGTCCCATTTTAGAAGCCCCATGTAACTGTATCAAAAGGACAGAGATATCTTTTAACTTGAGTTCCAAAAGTCACTTGTTCTGCACACTGCAGAAATAACAGCACTAACCTCTCCAGAACTGATTAACCCCGCCACCTTATCCTGTATTTTTCTACTGGCTTTGTTCACAGAGCACACATTTACCCATGCTGTTGTATTTCCGTAATTAATTTACAGATTAACACTGATGAAAACTAACATACTCTTTAGAGAACAGTCAAGTAGGAGGTAGCAAAGACAAGTTATGTTGTACCAGACATACAATTAGTACTATACAGAAATGATGAAATAACTGTTACTGACAGACACTTCCAAAAGACAGCTAAATTTTTCTGTTATTCCAAAATTGGACAAAATCTTTTTTTTTTTTTAAATTAATATTCATTAAAAGGGGCCATCTAATGGTAAGATAGAAAATTACCGCTTTAATACATTTTCAGCAGTTTTAACTGCTTAAGCACTGTTCAGACTAGACACATAAAATTACAGGCAAGAAAAAGCAGGCCATTTCACAAAGGAAAAGGCTTGGCCAATGGATTTCTCACTTCAAACTCAAATCTGTTCAGAGACTACAGGCTTCCTGCTCCTCTGGCGCAGCCTCCCTCAAGCCCCTTAGATTCACTGGGATACTCCCCTCTGCCATTCCAACCAAATGCAGACGCATTACCAACTGATATCAATTACAAGATAAAACACTCAGCCACACTCAGCAAACTAGAACTTTATTGCTGTTCTATCAAATTAAAAAAAACCAAAACAAAACACAACCACAAAACAGTATGACACTACCAGAATTTTTTTAAGTTACTTATGAGTTTGTCAATATGGCCTGATGACACTTTATTTCTATTTTATTTCCCATATTTCAAAATCAGCGCGCTCTCAGAATAAATCCTAAGTCTTATAAATTCTGTAACTATCTGTCTTAATTAAACGTTCATCATGTTTTATTCCTATCCCCTTTATCCATTCACCTTGACAGCCATTAAAAAAAAAATAACAATCAAGCAGAACAAGTATGACATACTAGGAAGCATAACTATGTTGCCTTATGAATTCTTGGAGGGGAAGAGAGAGACTCAAACACTGTACCAATAAACTATTTCAACTGGATTTCATATTCACCGATATGAGCATCGCATTTATTATAGTAATGATTATAATACATTAATGTTAGAATTATATACTACTATAATCATTTATTATTAGTTCCCCATTCAAGAAGAAACTAAGAAAAAGCAATGACTATGGTTTAAAAAGCGAAAAAATGCTGGTAGTATAGTAGGAGATGAAAATGGTCTACCACCAGAGCCTGTCAACAGAGAACAGCAGCTATACAGGTCTTCCATGAGAAAATTTGAGATTTCCAATACTATCCCCATTTGAGGCCATAAAAACAAAAGACACCAAAAAATATCAGAAGCACATGATATGAACATTTCTGATGTAATTTACTCACCTCACTGGATATAAGAATTTTCATTTTCCTATTTCCAGTCAAATTAAGCATTTCCATATTCTCCAGTGGAAATGCATACTTTAAAAAAAAAAAAAAAAAAAAACAAAACCAAAAAAAACCCACACCACGTTTTTAGGCATTTCAATATTCAATTCTACATCCATAACATGGTGTACCGCCCACTGAAGCTGTCACTTGGATGCAAGTCTGCAATGCACCCAAAGGTACGTTCCCAGCAGAAGAAAACACCCCTTAAAAGAACTTCCTTCTATTCTCCTCTTATTCTGAACACATCTCAGAAAACAACCATCTGAAAGTAAGTTTTCAATACTCAGAATCCCAAGAAGTTTTCAAGGTAGGGCTGCCAAATCTTTCCATTGTGTAATGTATTCCTAGTGATTTGAATTCTTCCCAGTTAAGTCAGTCTTCTGGACCAGATTTTGTACAACTTCCAGTTTGAATTCATAATGTGATAGCGGTTTTTTATATAAAGACTTTTGCAACTGGACAACTGCAATCCCAGTCAAATCTTCAATTATGGACTCAATCTGCTAAAAAACTCACCTCTTTTGGAAAGCAGCATTATATTAATTACTTCCTTGGGTTCACAAACTAGCCTACATTGGAATCCATGCTTCATAGTTGGACTGTGTCCAATCCCAGAGCTCATCTGTTTAAAATTGGTATGGATGCCAAATACTGCACAGTAGCATAGACAAATCCTTTGACTAAAGACAAAATCTTCCATAATCTCCAAACAATAAAATGGTTTTCATTGTATGATGACCTAGCACAGCAATTACTTCTGGATGGAGAGGCATGCTGGGTTTCTACAGCAGGCTAGCCTTGGTTTCAGCTCTTTGGAGATCTTTTCCCAGTTACTTTCTCACTGATGAACAGAGAAGCTTTCTTCTCTAAATACCACTTTACCTCTTCCACAGACACTTTTTCTCCTAAACCAGTCTCACAATACATACTTTATGGTCTACTTTTTATTTTGCTTTAACCATAAAAATGCAAATTTTTCAGATAAAATACATTGATTTGAAACAGCACGAAGTCTTCACCCTAATTTACAACCTTGATAGGCAACATTACCTTCCCTATCATATTAGAAAAGTAACAATCCATGTATTTCCCCTTCTCAAACTGCTGAATTTCTTATTCCAGACAGTGTGACCGATACTGTGCTCCACTACACATTTCAGCATCGAATTAGCTTAAGAACAGAAGCAGCGCACCAGCAGAAGAATTCCACTGCCTTCTCCTTCTACCACTTTGTTCTCAACATTTCTGAGTTTCCAAACACGTTTTCCTTTCACTCCATTCCAATTTTCCTCCAGTCACTGCCAGTGATTCCACAATCCTCAAAAAGAGGACATTTTCAAGAATAAGGAATCAAACTATTTTATAATTCTCTTCCTTTTTTTTTTTTTAATGTAGTTTAAAAAAAACTAGATAAGAATTATAGGATAGGAAGTAAATGACTCTGTCAAAGAAAAGCAAAGTTTATGGTTCCAGTAACTGAACAAGATGTCACATAGAAATATATCATTTTTAGGAAACTGTATCTTATAGGCCATCTTGGAGACAACATTTATGCAACTGCTTAATTCTTTTTTCCCTTCTACCTTGAGCCATAAGATTAATGGAATTATTCATGCCAGTAAAGATAAAGCACAGCATACACATTTGACAGTCAAGGACTTTATTATTAAAAATCATCTCTAAAGTTGTCATTTAAAGCCAGGTGTTGGGAGAACACGTTTACATTGGGAGAACACGTTTACATTTCAGTAACTGTTTAACATCCTTTATGCATTGAGGTTCCCCAGTTTATCATTTTCTAACATAAGAAAACGTAAGAACTGCAGCTTTACTGACTTTGAGCATCTCAATGAAAAATGGATTTTCAAAACAGTAATTTCTCTGCATTATTACAACTGCATATCAGTCAAGCTGAACTACAATTTGCTGGGCACTCTTAGAAGTCTTCCATATCTAAAATGGAGATAAGAAATAGAGGAAGTATTATCCACAGCTAATAGATGGACTGCTTGTTTCTGATCATCATGCCCTTTGTGATTTTAACATCCACAGAAATCTCACACAAATAAAACCTTAAGAGAAATCTCTTTTTCTGTTTTCTCAAGTCCCAGTCAATCTTTAAGTTTACAAGCAAGCCTGCTTTATGAACCAAAACATCACTTCTTTCTCAGCATCTGCAGAAGCTACAATTGCTACTGACCAGCTCACCCGTTCATGAACTTCTGCTTGCCATGCCAACTACTTTCAACAGTCTGAAATTCTATATAGTCAGCAATAGACATGCTGCCCGAATTTTATTTAAGTAAAAAGATACTACACTAAGGATAAATATTACTATTAGTTTTCTAATTTCAAATAGAGTTGCTTAGGGGTTGCTTTTTAGGACTGAGGGAGGAAAAATAGGCTTTAAAAAAATGCATCCATTTTTACCCATCAGGTAAAGTTGATACAGATCTTCAAATTCATACAGACCTATGGAAAAGTACCTTCATCACACTAATCTATGCTTTAGCAGAACACACCCACATTGAGGGGTAACAATTGCAATTTAGGGGCAAACATAAACAAAAGGTACACAGTTGAGGTTGATACCATAAGCAGCACTTACTGGCACAGCCCACCAAACTGGCTGGCTGCCCAGTGCTACTTTGTGTCATTTAGTAGTCCTTGCCACCTTCCTTTTTATTTGCTCTAAATTCAGTACTACTTAATAATTAAGAAGACTCCAATTTTTGTATTGCAGATCAGAGAGAAAAGGCTAGCAGTGACGTAATTGGGGAATAAATGGGCTGGTGCAATCTTAATTCTGGCAATGTTATTATCCAGCTCGATTCAGGTCACAGATTAAAAACACAGCTTCCAGATAGGAAAATACATTTTCCTGCATAAGAACAACTAAGATCTAAAACAAAACAAGAACAGAATACTCCCATGTCACTTCCAATAATCTGCATGTAATGAAAGGACATTAAGCTTTAGAAAGACACAGTTCTATGCGATTCTAAAACAAGACACAGGAAACGTCCAAGAGACAACTAGTTAGACACACCAACTCCATTCCTCACCTGAGGGGAAGGCAGTGCTCTGTATGACACAAGACTCTGCTGCTAAATTGGTTCTCACTGAAGCCAGGTCCACAGAATAGTCATTTGCAGACATTTGGGCACCAAAATGAAGGAAGCCGTCTGGCTTCCCCTCTCTCAGTCCCACCTTTCCACCTTATCCAGCAGCAAGACTTTGCTCCTTTGAGAAAGTAAAATTACAGAGACCTACTTTGGAGCCTGTATGGACAACTGCTTCTCTGCTCCAAGTCTTTGCGTAGTATTGGTCTGTCCCAACTAGCAAAAAAAACCCCCACCAATAAACAAGGCAGCTATCAGAAATCAAGCTCTTCATTTTCTTCTGTTTTCCCAAAATCTAGCTAAAGTGGGTTTTACGTTAAGATGTTTAGATTTCACCTAGTCATCCCAAGAGGATGTAAAGTAGAATGCATGTACTTTGCTTAGTCAAGCAATACCCTAGTTGGAAAGTACCTTAAGTCTATCCAGAGAAACAACCACTAGGAGGACCTACAAGCAAACTAGGTGAGAAGCAGTAAATAAATGCAAAAAACTGACTCATTTGCTTTCATTACTATAACAAATCACATACAAAAGAACCCCTAAACATTGGCAGGGAAGGAATACAAGTAAAAATTGGAAAAAAATCTAAGTTCCTTCCCCAAAATAAAGAAAATATATATATATATAAAATGAGATATTCAATTACCTCTAGCTTGTGAAAGCAGCTTTTCCACATTAGTATTTGTAATTCTTTCTACTCACATTAGCAGTTGTCAAAACTGCTGCTGAGCAAAGAGCTGCATCACCACAAAGTTTTAAACATCTCCCAAAACTATGCCAGCCATGCCAGGAATCTTATTGCCTATTCTTTTCTGTAACAAAAACCACACCATAATTGTGATACAGAAATATTTGACCTTCCGTAAAAACGTGTACTTTTTTGCTTGACACTTTCTGCAACGAATTCCGTAAGATTTGACAGGTTTGGCAAGCACACTTCACATCAAAAATTGCCTAGTGCGTAGCATCAACTCATCTTCCACAAAGCGCTTACAAAATACAGTATGACATAAACAGTTTAGAAGACGGCCTAACATACTAAAAATACAACTCTCCAACAAGCTGGAAGCCTGAAATGCTGAACCAAAGGCTCTACCATGTACATTAAACACACTAAGAAAATATAAGTATCCCACAGACCTCTTTGAGGGAAAGTAATTAAAAAGAAGGCAGCACTGAATGCAGCCACTGTGAACACAGCTGCTCAGAGCGCTAATGAGTCCAACAGTGACTGACACTATTATATATTATTCTTTCAACAGTCTCTGCTTTAAGTAGAGACATGTACACACACACACTTCCAGGAAGGTCATATATGAAGACACATCAATAATGAAGTGAGATTTGACCAAGGGCAGTATTTTACAGAGATTTCTGTCTGCTACTTGCCACATTCTGCAGGAGACTCACAGACTGAAAAGGGAAGATGTGACCTTAGCTTGGTCTTTCTGGTACTTGCTATTACAACATCCATAAATGAATCAAATAGATCCATTTGATGGCCTGGTTCTCATGCAACGTAATGAGAAAGTAGCAAATTCAGTCACGAATATAATGCTCCCACAACACACATTCACAGGGAGCCTGGAATTGCTGGTTTTGTATCAGTACTACTACACAACAGAGTTTAAAGAAAACCACATTCCATTGAATTTGTGTGAGCCAGCCAGGTCTAAATCACAATTTTATCTCAAAATACTATAGTCCATAATCCAAATTCTCTACCATTTATAGCTACGAAATTCTGGCAATCCCAAACATATATACCCGCAAAAGAGGCCGCTGAACAAAACACATCTATTCAATTGAAATATCCCCACTCATCTCCTTCACCTTCAGCAGCTAGAGCCTGTCCTCTGAACTACATTAAGAGAGATGGATACTATTACTAGAAGGACAGAAAACGTAAGAAGAAAGCAGTAAACCCACACACACACACCCCCCACATCTACTACACAGCATCTTCCACTGGCCCCATCCTAAACCCTCTTACAGTGTACCAAGGATGAATCAAACCCTTATTTGCAGAAGTAAAGTTGGCTTATGTTTCTCCAACTTGTGCCTCCCAACTCTTCCTCTCTCTTCTCCAACAACTTGTATTCCTCACTAGTAAGAACTAACCCTAACTCAACCCAGCACTGCTGTTACTGGATATTATGTCCCATCTAGGGGAGGCACCTTCATACAGCAAACACCTGCAAATTTTTTAGAACTCTCTTTTGCTGCCAAGAATTATGACCGTATACAGAAAAAGCACTCAGCCATGAGAAAACCAATATGACCCTGAGTTTTTATGCCAGACCTGACGTTAGTTAGGATTTCACCTGGAGATAAGATACTTACAGGGACTGAAATATTAATGAAACAAATAACAAAGGCACAGAGAGTGACCCTGAACAACAGCATGAACGCAGAAGCGGAGGAAGAGACAATTGCTGGATGACAAACCAAGGGATGGCCCAAACACCTCCAGGTCGGAATATCAGGCAAACTATTCAGGTAATCAGATCACAAAACAGACCGCCAATAGAAGTAGCTCAAATTACAAGACTGTTCTAGCTTCAATTAGAGTAGCTATAGAGTAGTTCAGCTACCTTAAGGAGCTCAATTGAGCTTTTTGCTCAATTTAACAATGAGAGAACGGAAGTTAGGAATATCATTCAAGTCATATCTTGAGTCAATTACACAGACAAAAGGAGTCTTATCTCAGCCTGAAGTACTTGGGCTGCATGTTTCCAAGTTAAAGGCCAGGGAAATTATCTATGTAGGTGAACCCTAATGAGTCTGCTCCTCACAGGTGAATATGGTTCCATGCACAACAGTAAAAGCCTGTAGTGGTAAGTCAGGGAACTTCAGGGAGTTGACCTGAATACAAATAAAAAGGACTAAATGTCAATGCAAGCAAACTGGCCACTGGAGTTCTTTCCAATTCATTTTTACTGCTTACTGGAAACCAAGGTTGCTTTAAGACAGACTGTAAAAACCCCAAAGTCACAGGAAAGGTATCTTAAGTCATGCAACTGAATTGTAAATTCTATGCTATAAAATCTGCACTATTTTGTATATCGTAATTGTTGAACAAAATAGCTAAATCACTGAACTGTCTTCACCATCACTTAGCTCTTCTCTCATTTTTAATTATTAAACATGAAATATAAAAGGTTAGATAGGATTCATAAACTCTCTTAATAAAAAGATGTCACCAACCTAGAAGTTTTTAATAGAAGGATGTTGCTGAAAATTAATTAGGGCAGTCACACATGTCATGGTTTATGGAGACAGAACCTCAGTTTTATTATGACCACTCTGCTGCCAACAAGTGAGGGACAATTTACAGAGGAAATGGAGGAACGAAGGAGTAGACAAGCAGAAGAGTTTGGCAACAGGGCATGCAAAAAGGTTTTCAGCAAATTTACCTAAAACTAAGTAAACAGAAATCTGAAGAATCATTTGACACTACAGTCAAGAATAAAGCACTCCACTAGCTAGACTTCCAATCACCATCCAGAGCAAAACACTCTCCTGCACTGGACTATATGTACTATACGTTAATTACTAGGTTAGTGAAGACTGGGTTTTTTCCTACTTCTCACCGAAACTAGTTTGCCAACCTCTTGAACATACCCTTAAAGAAAAGAATGAGTTGGTTACTTCTTCCAAGGCTTATTAGGTGACCGACAGAAAAGCCAACATCAGACCACACCTAGACAGTACATTCATATCGTTCTCTTAAGCTACATAGAGCATTACACTTTCTCCTGATAGCTGCGTAGTTTCAATAGACTAAGCAAGCACATACTGGAAGCAGCAAAGATGTAACTGGAGTACTCTGAAGCTGGAGTACTTAACAAGAAAGATACCAAGACCACATATATACTTAAAGATTTTTTAATCTTTTTTGGCCAGGTTAATTTTCTGCCATTTTAGTGAGCTGAATTCCATTACCATGCAATCAACAGGGCATCAGAGACATAGCAAAGTAAGAGGGAGTGAGGAGCAGTGAGTAGCATGCAAGGAAATTGTCCCCCTTTTGTTAACAACGTGCTCTTAATTCAGTTCAAGAAAACCCATTAAACCATACCCTCTGAGGACTACTGTAATGGCATAGCACTTTATTGTATTTATCAGCAGGGATAAAGCTGTAGAGAATAATTCTGTTGCTTCTGTTATTCTCATTTGGTCTTTTCTATTTCCAACACTACTAAGTATCATAAGTGATGGTGTACGGTCTGACGTCTGGGGGTTTATTTTTCAATTACAGAGGAATAACCTTGGTACTATTTTTTTTTTCATTCACTTCTCTCTTATACCATATTCTTGACTTCCATCTTACCACCTGCTAATATAAACACCTACAAATGAAAATGCAAATCTACCATATTTTGTACATTCAGCACTCTCAGGCATGCTGTGTACAGATCTAGTTATATCACTTCTGCTATGCTTAAGGGTGACCAGCAGGCAGAAAAAGCACCCTCTTTGTTCCTTCGTGATGTATGAGAGACACCTAGGATGCTCTCCTCTGGTCATATCAGCCTCAAGATATTAGTTCCAGCTTTCCCTAGCCTACCTGGAAGAGTAATGTGCCAGAAACACTACCACAAGATAATAAATTAAAAATAAATAAAAAATCATTCATGTAGAGCAAGCAGGGAAATATTCAAGAAGTATACAGGAATCTAAATGAGTCTGTAAAGGCATTCCATCATCTGTGCATGCTTTCTCAGAACATATTTCTGCATTCCAAATCTTGAAAAACTTACGACAGGTACCATTTAAAAACATTAAAAGTCACATTTATTACTGAATACCTGCAGGCTCCAAATCACAAGTGCCATTAATGCATGCTGTGGCAGGAGAAGCCATTACGTCTTCCCATTGTCTGCTCCCCTCCACTTCACTGCCATAGATGATCACCCCAGCAGAGCAGCAAACAACCAACCCTACCAAAGTCCTGCGCTCGGTGAAACTAAAACTGACAGACTGATGGCAGATGATAATGTATCACTATTCCACATTATGAACAGCAGTGCTGTTGGCACTGAGTCACAACCTCTACTACAACGGTTAAATGAGTGAGGAAGAAGCGTGAGTGGTAAACTAGTGATCAGAAACAGGCCTCAGGTAAGTATTAACTGAGACAAATGATCACTTCCCTCTCCTTCAGAAACTGGTGTGCTAGGCTTACTGCTAAGTGTGGGTTACGCTTACATATCTTAGATTTTCTTCACAAAACACAGCGCAGTTAACCTCACCTCATGTCTACAGCTCAGCTGGTTGTAAAACCTTATCCAAACTTAGGGCTCACCACCGCTCCTCTTCCCTCCTTCCTCCCCTGCTGCATGGTCACAACCCATCCCTTGGGTCCTCCCTAGCGCTCATCAAACTCAGTGGGAACTAACTCAATTTGCTAAACCAGGGGAAAAAAATAATATAGAAGGAACAGACGGTTGGGAGAGGGTCTCTACCATTCAGCAGCAAGAATGTGAAACAGTGGTTTCACATTCTTTCTTCTGGTCTCATGAAAGCAGTTGGTACAAGCTACCATGAAAGCAAAGGAGGTCGTTTCAGACACCATCTACCAGCTCGACCCAAACCACAAAATAAATTCATGCTAATTATATCAGCAAACAACAACCGGAACATGCAAAATAATTTATAACTACTAAATCATTATAAAAGCCTACAAAGATACATAAGCCATGTTCATTTTTTCCTCCTAACTATGAAATAACTTTTACATTTTCTTCTCCTAATCTGCTTTTCCAACATTGTTATTTGGAAGAAAGTCAGAGATGTTTAATTCTGTGCAAGTTACTGATATGAGACTCTAAAGAACATGACATTCCTCTGGAAGCTAAAACCCTTCCAAAAATTATATTTAACCTGATTTACATTTTATGTATTTCCATGGATGAAGACATAGGAAATGAGGACAGACATCCTCTTATAATTGTTTGCATTCTATGTGAACAATTCCATTCCATAACTACTTTTTTGAAGAAAATACATCAAGTAGCTCTGGTATTTCTCAATACATACAATTCATTTATGATCAGTAAATTAAAATGAAAAAAAAAAAAAAGTTAAACATCAGATATGAGTTCTTTAATCTCTAAATCACTTACTTTTAGATAGAAATACAATGTCTTGCACATTTACACCACAGTCCACAGCAATGGTGTAAAATAAACAGGAATTGTTCCCCCAAAACCTCAGTAATTGTTACATCAAGATAATTGGGCAAAGTGAAAAAAACTGCCCTTAGAAAGTGCAAGTGAAAATCAGTTGTAACTTCTCACTTTCCCTCCGCAAGGAAAAATTGCGGATTTGCACTCTAAGAACCTAGTTCAGCTGAACTAGCCTTCCCCTATTTGGTGTCACGTCAGAACTACTGCTCTGTCATCTTCATTTCTTTGTTGCCATCGCTGGCCAATAGCAGTACTCAGCACCGCATCCCAGCATAGCCTATACAATAGTAAGAGTGGTAGCTAGCTAAAGAATAATGCAGCCAGGTCAGTCTTTGGGCAGAAGAGGAACTTTGCAGAGCCATCCATCCAGCGGGAAAGAGACCCATTTCCTCTGCACCTGTGAGTGTCGTGTGGAAACCACTGGCCAATATTTTCCGCCATAGGTCTGCAACGGATACGCTTGACCCCTAGCCATACTTTGGTTCAGGCTGGCTGAGGAGCAACAGACCTCACACCCCGTGGTGAACCTGTGGGCTGGAAAGCTCCTGGCTCACATACAAGGGAGTGAAGGTGCCTCAGAAAAATATTTCGAAAGGTGGTTTCGAAACCCAAAAATGCAAGATAACCAAAGTACAGAACAAGATACCACAGCTAAAATGAAGACACCTATCTTGTCTGTGCTATCGACTAGCAGACAACTACTTCACTCTAC
The DNA here is from genome assembly GCF_947461875.1 of Haliaeetus albicilla. Lineage (NCBI taxonomy): Eukaryota > Metazoa > Chordata > Aves > Accipitriformes > Accipitridae > Haliaeetus > Haliaeetus albicilla. The sequence continues at coordinate 34,892,469 of NC_091484.1, read as the reverse complement.
AAATACTACCAGCCGGACGGGCCCAGCTGGAGCTCTTCCCAAACCGCAGCTGGACTGCGTGCCAGGTGATCTCCCCTTGAGCAGGGACGCCTCTCAAGGTCTGACATCCCCTACCTGAGACTAAGAGATCCTTCCTTGCCCAAGGCGGAGAGATCCCTTACCTGCGACAGATCCTCAGTAAGTGACTGATAGCATGCTGAATTAATACCAATGAAACATTACTAATCCATGTAGCCGCTCAATATTTTTAGAAACACTGTATAGATAATTCCATTAGACATAAACCGTTGTCCAAGTCTAAGATTGGACCTAGCCGCACCTAGGCTCCATAAGGTGTTTAGAAAGCAAGGGGTCCACTCTGAACCTCATGACTCAACAGGAGGGTCTGCCTCACTTTTTGCGTCTCCAGTCTGTGTGTCAATCATTCTAACTCAATTCCAACTCAATTTTCCTTTGTATGTTTCTTCCATGCAGTAATTAATAAGGTGAACCTTGCCATCAAACTTATGAACCTTGTTAAACCATTGTTAGACTTTATTAAATTCCATCAAATTTATTGAACTCTGTCAAATTATTATTCGCCTCAATAAAACATATTGCTGCTTCTCTCTTTGAGCGAGGTGCATTCCATTCATCCACGACAAGGTCACATTCATTAGTCATCGTACATAGCAGTCCTGACTTGACAGCTTGTCTAGCCCAGAGAAGCTCACTCGCTGCCCCATTATCAACCTTCAACTACTCCGAACTCCTGGAAAGTAAGCTTTTGTGTAATTACGTGCAAAAACCTTCTCCCAGGCTGAAAACACAGCCTCTCCCATGCTAACAACTACTTTACTAATACAAACCTTAGATGGATGGTCAAAGAAAACAGATAGTACAAACAATTCACACCACTCAGCACCAGCAGTCCTGCCATATTAGTTTCCACTGTACTCAGTACTACATCAATTTCCATTTTAAAATGATGAAAAATGGTATTTTTCAGGAGCCTCCTACATTATATACGTTTCTGTCAAATCCCTTGCTATATCTTACTGAATTATTGAGAAGAGTCATATTGGCTGATCAGCTAGCAAGTAGGTAATTGTAAATAAAATTTGGCATCATTCTTAATACAAAAGCAATCAGTCTGCTCTACAAAAAGGCACGAACTCACTAGTAACTTTTTAAAAGCTTAACATAATTTCTGTTGTCATTCCTACAGCTACAATCACACTAGTTACAAAAGCAATTCAGAAATTGCTGATCTGATCCACCCTCCCACACAAATAAAAAGAGCTCCTTTGCCATAACTGAAATTATGAACTTATGAGCTATGAACAACTATGAACCAACAGCTTCAAAATAGAAGTTTAAATTCTTCACTTTTGCAATAAACTAGTACACAGGTATTAAAGAAAAAATGCTAATAATGAAAATATGATAGCAAAACTAATTTCTTTTAAACACGCTGACAATGTCACTGTTTATCAATGGTATAAAGCAGAATCACCTGGCTATAGAAGATCAAGCCATGGAACAATGAATTAATTAATGAGACAAATAAAACATCTTGTAGAGTCTGCTTCTAGTTCAACTTCAGATTCTTATAGTTTCACTCAGGTCAGGTTTGCGTTCTCCTCTCTTTGGTGCAACCAGCATTAAACATATTATAGCAAAACAGCAGGCTTTTTTCCATGTGATGGGAGATAACATCAAGTTGTGAGATTTCTATTACACTTGAAGTGTAATGGTTCTAGCACCAACTAGAATCCCAAATCTTATTTTTAGTGCCTCAACATTTAGGCTACATTATAAATATCCTCATGAACATCCATAGTCATAATAATTAAATGCTACAGGGAGATTTGGGAAAAGGAAAGATTGAGTTATTATAGCTTAACCATTTCCTCAATTAGCAGTTATAAACAATATGTTTTCCTTCAGTTACCATAAGTCTTCAGCTTCATAAATCAGAAGCAAGCAAAATTACTCTACTGCACTAAGTTTTCTTCAGTAATGACTTAGAATTTATTTTAATGTCTTTCCTTCAAGTGCAGTTCAAAAAAAATCTTCCTTCTAGCTTTTCTCCTTGTCCCTAATTATGATAAAAATCAATGCTGTGTTAAGTACTTCTCTATTTATCCACTTGTTTGTAGCTTTCTTTTACTTTAGTCCCAAATGTTATCAACTCTTTGCAAACAGTCTTAACAGATGCTGCTCCTTAGCTGTTACCTGGCACCTCCAACAGACAAGATAAGATTTGAGGGCTTCAGAATGTATACCATTATTCCCCCTCTTCCCCAACAAAATAACTCCCCTCACTCATTGTATCTGAGACACCCAAATTATAATCAGAAATGCTTAAGCAAAAAAACGGGGGGGGGGGGGGGGAGGTCCCAAAAGAAATATTAGTCCCAATTGAAAACTGGAACTACAGAGAGATGCATTTTTTTTTTAACAGCCATTCCTAAAAACTTACTGTTTCTCAAAAGAAAACATTTTAAAGAAGTATTTCTCCTTCACTTCAGGGAGCACAAACTGTTAAGTCCTGTTTTCTAACAGAGATTTGACATTTGAAGGTCACTCCTGCTCTGCAGTGCTCTTTGGTACCCTACTACCTGCCTTCACCACACTCCTCAGTACTCGCACTGGTCCTGCACTGCAGCATTTGATAAGGCACCCTCTCTGCATTTCATTTCATTCTGAGCAATGACAAGCAGACAGTACGATAAAAGGACCGTAAAAAAAAAAAAAAAAACAAAACAAAAAAAAACAAAAAAACAAAAAAAAACCAAAACACACAACCTAAATACACTTGGAGGAAAAACTCCTTAATAACAGACTAAAACACGAGCAATAATTTTAAGTGTTTCCTTAGACAACTCTAGTAAACACCATGCTTGCTGTTAGAACTGCAATAGCCAGCTTGCCTACTATGCATTCCCTGAAACAATGACAGAGCAGGAAACAACGCAGGAGAAGAATTTCAGGAAGAAATTCAGTGGCAGGGATTTCAAGAAAGAGAACTTCTTTCCCCTGAAGGGAAAGACATAAGGTGGTCATTTTTTCCTTCAGCAGTATAAACATGCCACAACTTAGCTGAACCTCTGAACCCAGTGTTGGCAAATGCATGCAGAAAGGGGGCAGAATAAAGCAACTCATAAATGTAAAACACTCTTTAAAACAGAAGACACCCATCACAATTCATCCAAGCACCTAATAGATGACAATGCTATTAGGACAAAAAAAAACCAAATGAAAAATGTAAGCACAGAACAAGTAGAGATAATAAATAAATAAATTGTGAGAGCAGAGATCCAGTAGTTTTCACATTTCAATAACTAAGTTACAGTTTCATAATTCTGATATTTTCCTTTAAAACAGCATGTAATTCAGTGTTCCAAGAATTAAATCCAGTTGAGGGAATTATTTAATTAAAGTTAAAACTCAACATGAGTAGAGTAGGTATTTTCAGCCTCTCAGACATCTGTTCCTGATGTCCTGACACCATCTCCAATAAGCAATCTGTGAGAAACTGCACTATATCTTTTCCTATACCAGCTGCTTTCTCTATTACTACTGACAGTTCCGTTAAGCTTTCCAGCTCCCTCAGTTGAGACACCTATTCCACACCTCTTGTGTTCAATCTGTTCAAGTGCCACTTTTGAAAAATCAATTTTTAAGCTCAAAGGGAACAAAACCCAAAAAGGCTACATGTCATTAGCCTCTTCTCTGGAACCTGAGGTCACAGCTCATCCATCTCTAATTTTTAGCACATGTAACATTTTCATATCTGACCTCCTTACTTTCAAGTGTTTTCTTCTCTTCAGCCCATCTCCTACAGCACTACTCCCCCTACACGTGCTGTCACAGTATCAAAAGCAAGATCAAATAAATGGGAAAGGACAGAGATCCTTAGAACATGGGAAAGAGGACAGGTGGATTCACACCATTCACCTGACCCTACAGAAAATCTTCATATTCAACTGCCAACCTGTTTGTTCAGCACAAGAAGGAGCAAGACTATATCTGGCATCTGTTCAGCCCTCTTCCTCACGGCTTTAATTCTTCCATTTAAAAACTAGCACAGAGAAAAAGTAAGAACCCAAGTTATGAGGCTAACAGTCGTAAGCTGCTACAGTCTGCTTAGAAGGTCCAGCTATTTCCCACGGCTCATCCCTCAACTCAGGTACTCCCACCACAACCCCTGTGCCCAAGAAGCACACACCATCTGACCCCTCTACAAAAGGTAATGCACAGGGAGACACTTCCAATATTCTTCCCACACTTGAGAGGAGCACAGTGTGTGCTACGGGGAGCTCTGAGCTCTGTCTAGGTTTGGATGATCTGCCAGCCTTTAGACCACAGCACAGCAAAAACACAGTACGTCTTAAGGATTTCTTTTGGCCAAAATATAAACCACCACACTGAATGAAGCAAGCTATGCTATACTTGCAACCTACCCTTTGCCGTTGAGCCCAGGGGCTGTGAATTAATTCAGTATAGCTCAAAAACTAACACCAGTCTGAGCTCACAGGCACAGATGGAACTCCAAGCCACGAAGCGCTGAGCACACCAAAGGAGGGCTGTGGGCAGCTGCCAGTGCCAGCCATCAGAAACCACCACAACACTCTAGAGCGTCCCAAAAGCACAGGTATCACCCGCCTACGCCTTGTATCAGCCGCCTATGCCCTGTAAGCAGCGCAGGGCGCACGAGGACATAAAGGCTGGAAAAGCACTGGATTACCAGAAAGCTGCAGAAATGAAACTTGCAATTTGAACCTCTGACTCCCTGGGAAGGACAGAGGGGATGAACAAGGCTGTCATAATCGACGGGTTATCAATTGCTTACTGTCTGCAACTGATTCTCATGTTTGTACTGACACCTGAAAGCTTTGCTTCAAGATACTGGCTGTTCTCATAGCTCCTTATGACTATCAAGTCTAAATTAGTATCTTAATTAAAAAAGAAGGATAAGAGTACCAGTGAAGTCATTATTTTCCCAGCATAATTACATTTTCACTAGGGTTTCTACTATTAAAATATAACAAGTGGGGGGAAAACTAGCAGTCCTGTTAGCAAGTTATTTAATGACAGAAGAAAACCAAGGAATTAGAAGCTTCTGGTATTCCAGTCTCTGGTTGTGTTTTTCTCATCCAGGAGCAAAGAGACCCAGCTAGACAGAATGACCCCCACATCAGGTGTCCCGGCTTTCACTTCTGGGGCAAATTACCAACCTTCCCCTAACCAGTGCAATTTGGGGCTTGGGAGGAGAAGAGGATATTCTGAAATAAGCCTCAAAAGCATGTTTAAAGTGCCCTCCCAGAGAGAAACAGAGAGACAAGAAGAAAAGGAAAACAAAAATATGAAGCACATATTTTATCAGCAACCTCCAGGTCACTTGCATTTCACTATCTCCCTGATGATGAATTTACTTGGCACACTAAATGGCATTCCTTACTGGGTGTGGAACCATTGCAGGCATACTGTATGAAGCCTGGTAAGCATTAAATAAAATGTATACAAACACTTAACTGGACAGGACTTGCATCAATGATAGCTGTAGTTTTTACAAACAGAATATGGAATTACAGAAATACCTTAGGATGTCCAAAAAATCTTGAACAAACCAAAGAGAATAGAGGCACTGACAATGGAGGGATGGAGATGGAAGGGAAGTACAGCATGATTGCACAGTCAATTAAAAATAAATCCATGGAATTTTTACAGAGAGATCTTCTACAATAGAAAGTAACTGTATTAATAAAGGTTACCGTACTACATAAGAGGGTTTTTCTTCTCAGCACACATTATGTTAAGGACTGGCAAATACAAGTAGTTCATATTATCATTGTATGTTTAAAAAATGGCAGAAAAAGTTTCAAGCATATCCAAAACTACTCCTAGTTTATTTTTAGATCAACTAGATTTCAAGTTGACATCTTTTCAATATTCAGAAGCTATTTTGTTGAAGCCAACTTTTTAAGAACAAGAACATATCAAGAGAAAGGTACTGACTGTACTGTATTACAATAATGCAATCCAATAAGGTTCAAAGCATAACCACATCCCATCAATAGATATTATAGCATAAATTTTCAATTAGCTGCCTTGAGTCAGCAAAGTTTTATAGAGGTTGTATCAGAGTTCACTGACTTCTTTGCTCGTCCTTGTTTTGCGATGCCCTGTCCTCTGCAAGAATCATTGCCAGGAGCCAGCAACTCTTCATTGTTACTTTCTAGTCTGCAGCTAAAAACATCAAGGAGTAAGGGACCTCAAGATATAATAACCTTCCTATAAACTGAAAGATTAACGTTTAGATTTGAAACCCACCTTGTAATCAATGAAAGACACTTGTGGATCTCAGTTTTACACCAAGAAAAGAAAAACATATACATTATACCTAGCAATGATTCAATGAGGAAAGACTTGCTTAGAGATCAAGCACTTCTTCCTCTAACCTCAGTAGTGTAAGCATCACATTTGAGGCTTGTTCAAATTTTGTGAAGTACCTATGGTATTCTCAGATGAAAAATAAAGCTTTTTTTTTTTTTTAAGAAAACACTATCACCATAAAATATGGTATTAAAAGTTTAAAAAGGAGAACAGTTCTGCTACAACTTAGTTTTAGTAAGTATTTTATTTTTACTGAGTAATGTATTGCAATACTGGCAAAGATGCAAGCAATACTGACGACTTTTTTTCTTTAATATATTATGGTGTGTTTGAAGTATTAATAACATTTCTAAGAAAACAGACAAGTAGAACAGTTTGAAAACACCTTTTCATCTGAAGTGTGCGTATCTTCATCAGTCTAGGTCATCTGAATGCCAATACAAAGCTTCTGTATTCAAGAATCTGGCTTCCCAATTTTTTCTGGTAACTGCCTCACGTTCATCTAGCTATTTTTGGCTTGTGGATATATGTACATTACTCATACAATTTATATGGAAGAAACACATAATAACAAGAGCTGATTACCACCTGCAAAAGCAAAACAAAAATTTAAAGGTAATTTCCAGGTAGAAAAAGACATATACATGATGCCAGGAGACAGCTGTCCTCAAACCCATTCTTCATTCCTCCCTCATTCCACACTGTGTACTACTTATATAATTCACTGAGGGTATATTCTCTATAGCTGTTCTAGACACAAATTATTATGACATATTCTAAGTGAATACATGGACTACCAGATACCTTCTAGTAGACAAATGCTTTCTGAACACATCTGTTTGGACAGTAATTTTTGTGCAAGTTGATAGAGTAAAACATCTGTTTTTAAATTTGTTCTGTGTTTTTTCACTTTCAAAATGCAGATAATTTATCATCTAGGTTCTCAAAATTGAACCACATGAATGTTGGCATTTCTCCCAACTGCAAGTTTCATTTAAAATATTATTTCACTGACAGAACCTGTTCAACAAGTAATATTCATTCCACTCATATACAAGGGGCTAAGAACTCAGCTATGTTCCACTAATGCCATTTTTTGTGAACTGCATATATTTTTAATATATATTTACATAGAAGAAAAAAATGCAAAAGGCAAGTTAAGGTCTTGCTTTGGGAATTTTTGGAATTCTCAATTTTATGTCTTCCTTTCTGCTTGTTCTTCCTAGCTTTTGAAATTATTTTTTTCTTTAATCCATAGTCTAAAAGTTCCTGGTTGGAAAGAATGAACATATCCAAGACCATGCAGTATTTTCTTTACGCATCATATGGAAGAAAATACGATATACAAAGTAAGGATCTTGCTTGCAAGATCAGCGTGCTGGCTCATTTCCATCTCTTCTCCACCCCAGCTAGTTCAAACAAAGCTCTGCAGAAACCAGACCTTTCTCACATGCTGCATCATCTTGGGATAGTTGGAACTTATCAGCTTTCTGTGCCAATACTTTGCAGTCCAATAGGGTTTGCCTTGCCTTTACTCTTAGGTCTATCAATTCATTGACAGAAATGAGAAGTTTAAGTTTCTATGTTTGGTCTTTATCCTGACAGTTGATATGCAGCCATCTTCACAACAGAGTATCTTGTCAACACTGTTTCTTAGAAACATATGTATAGAGTCCACAGAGTCCATGAGAGGGTGGTTTCATCAATATGTTGTGAGATATGCAGTGTATTAGCCATGATCCTTCTGAAGAAAGCATATTTAGATTTGCGAGCAACAATTACTTCCAAAGACCTTTAAGCATTAGATTGCTGCTTCGTTATATATATTTCCAAAAACGTTGTTCTACAAAAATCCAGATCCTCATTGTTTTAATTAAAAATAAAGAAACAATACTTATAGTCTTTAACAGGAAAACAGTTTCATCATCACATATGCTTGAATTCCCACATAAACAATATTGTGTTTAAAAGGGCAAAGATAAGTCTGGCACATTAATATATATCCAGGTGGACACTGTCAGTAGCTACCTCTGGCTGCTATTCACATCACTCATCTACTAGCCTGAAATGAGCTCTGCTACAGAAGGTAGCAGAGGAAAGAAAGCAAAACCAGAAAAATTGTCACTGCGTTACACATTCTGCAATTTAGAAAATACTAATTTCCTCTCTAGTTCTTGTGTGCCATTCTTAATGGCAGAATTAAAATAAATAAGAGCAAATTATCTCACTTGGGTTTCTAAGACTTCATTCTGAATTCATGTTATATGATTTCCAGACATTCTTTTTTATTTTTTTTAAAAAGTGGTAAAGGTCTATCCTTCTGCTGTCTTCAGTTCAGTATCTACTTCCTTCCCTCCTCTGTTTCTTCCCTTTCCCTCCATCAGTTGTCCTCCAGAGGTTTTAACTCCTTTTCTAAATCTCTCCCACCATTCTACATCTCTTCATTCCTCCCTTGTTCTATGTTTTATTACCAAACTACTCTTTCCTTGCACTTGCATTAATAAAAATAAGATAAAGTTTGATACATGAACCCAACAGTCACAAAAATCAAAGCCTACTAACCAGGGGAAAAAAGACGGGACAAAAAGATGGAAAAGACAAAACCCACACTACACCTTACTGTGTAGAAAGCAAACCGTCCAGCTCAAAAAAAAAAAAAAAAAGAAAGAAAGAAATCTCTTTATTCCATTTTCAAGAGCAGGAGCTTCTATAAAAAGCTTACTGTGGTAAGACACCACCACCACCACCCCAAAAAAACCCCACTCACCTTCAGGAGAGGTTTTTGTGCCATTGCAAAATACCCAAATGCTTGCAGCAATGAATAACACGTTTTGCTTCTCCATTGTGCCTACACTTCAGTATCTTTTTCATGATCAAGTTCATTATCTTCCTCTTATCACCATGATAAAAGCAGTATGGAGAAACCCGATCAATTCCCTGCCACCTCCAAGTAACGGGAACAGACAAGTTGGCCATTTCCCCTCTTCCCCCATTTTTTTTTAATTTTATAAATTTAAGGAGAATAGCAGCAGAATGCCACGTCTTGCCTGCAGTAGCTTAAGCCATTCTCCTTTTACCAGGAAGGTTTTCTCCATATTCCAAAGCTAGAAAAACACACACAGCCCTCTCCTATTGAGGTTAAACATACTAGTCTGACTCCGGTGCATAGATTTTCCCACAGCACGTATGTGTCCCTTACATGAAAGCATCATCCTATCTTGATTGAAGATGTAGCAACCAATATTGAAGATGTAGCAACGAATATAGCTGCAAGTGGCAGTGTGGTTCACAATTCCGTATATAAGGTAAATGCAGAAGCTTTATCAACACAGACGCTCAACTTACATTTACGCAGTTCCTCTAACTTTTAAATATACTGTTGAATGACCCAAGATAAGTTGTCCCATCATACTTCTTAACTGTGCTCCAAGTCCATTCTCAACCAAATCAAATAATCATCGACTTATGTTATAAAAAATCTTGGGAACCTGATGAAAGGCAGACTATATAAGGCGCTACTCTTAATACTGCAACAGTTAATCTCTAAAAGGCTGTGTAACTGAAGAAAAGCCACTTCCTAGGTCACTGAGAAATAGGTACTTGATAAATGAACTTGTAGTAGTAACTTACTCAAAACCACAGAAAAATATTACGTTAGGGATTTCAACTTACAACCATCCAACTGATAGCCTAAGGTCTTTTCAGTCAAAAACCTTAAGGCACCTGCAAATACTGTACAACACTCTTGAGTGGGTGCACTGGACTGAGAGATACACAACAGCAACTGCGTTTAGCCTGTAGAAGGGTCCTGAAACAAACACCAAGTATACAGCAATTAACACTACGTATCAGTGTAGCCCTGTCTTTTATTTTGAAGAATAATACTCCAAATTTTAAACTGTAATTTTATCGGAAAGATACTACTAACAAAATTGTTAGGTTTCACCAAGCATGTAGTGAATGATTCAAAATGCTAAGGTTCATCAATACTTGGTGCATCCAGCTCCTTTCCACCAAAACCAATGGGAAAGTTCCCAAACTGAAGGAAACTACACTACGCAAATATTTTAAAAAGTATAAATGCAACAGCCTAGGTAATTGCATATGCCTCTCAGCCAATCCAATGCTCAATAAAGTAACACAACAGCTGATACAGTACATTTTTAAACAAACAAAAGATATTTAAAGCAAGATAATTAACACTAACGAGTACGCATTTACTAAAAACAAATTTCCTCCAGAACACCTGCTAGGTTTCTGATATCACAAGTTTGCTTCATAATACTAACAGCACTGAAGCAATGTTCTAATGCAGGCCGTGCTGAGTTTTAAGTACAATCACATTAAACGCATTGAAAAACAGTTAAGAGATGGAGCCAGCCTCAAAATATAACTAAATGAGGATCTTTGAGTGAATGTATTTCTAATAGGGTTCCTTGGCAATCAGTTCTTGGCTTTGGAGTGTTTAGCAATGACCTAGATGGGAAAAAAAATTTCCATAGAGATTGCTGATGACATGAAAGTAAGCTATCATCAGCAAACAACACGCATTCCAATACTGTCAAAATAAAATCATACATCTCGTGACAAAAAGTCATAATTTTACAAGATAGAGGATTTACCTGGAAAAGCACTGACTCATAAAAATTCAGAGTAAGGAAAAATGTACTGATTATTTTGTCCAAGTAATTCTTCCAGCTAATAATCAGTTTCCTCAACTATATTTTAAAATTATTGTCTTCTGTAAACAAATAATTAACTACTATTTTTACCCCCTCAAAACCAGGGCATGCACACAGCACGAGAAAGCCCAAGAAGTATCACTGGGGATATGCAAAAACATGCTAACCATGGAGAGAGTATACTGCGAGGAGACAGCTCCCACAGCACTCCTTTTCATCACCTTCCCATCCAAAAAAGGATAGTTAAGTGCTACTCTTCATTTCGACACTTCTGGCACTCATTTTGGTAGTACTATGCCATATGTTACTGGATCAAGAAGTATACCGGATATCAGGAGAAAACGGCGTAACAAGCACCAGGGTGTTGCGCCACTGACAGCTTAAGCAAAGCAAGTAGGAAATAACAAGAGCCTGGGTATGAAGATACCTGTCTGGAGAACCCAGGCAGCAGCAGGGAACATGAGGTCTCAGTGTTTTGTGTAATTAGACTAACAGTTAAACTTACAAGGCAAGATGAACAACCTAGCTTTCAAAAAATAATGATGAAGACCTGAAAAGCTAATGGTCTCTGAACTTTTTAAGCAGGCAATGTTGAGCTGGAGGAAATGGGATGCATTACCCCTGTATTTGATCCCCAGCGCAACCACAACTGAAACGGTACACAGTTCTGGTGTCCACATGTGAAGAAAAACACTGAAATACCAAACAATAATCAGAACTATCATAAATTATTAAAATTACTTGGAGATCTGACTTGCAGCAAGAAAACTCCATTGTTCTAGATACTCCAAATACAGACAAAAGATAACCTAGCCTGCCCAAAAAGACTGCACACAGAAATTAAATTTGATATGAGGTATCTTCAGTCTCATGCACAACAAACATAACCAGATTCAGTGAAAAGTCAAAGGCTGACATGTATTCAGAACAACAGGCAATTTTTTAAGTAGTGATTAAAGGTGGGCAAATTGTTCCCATAGCTATGGTAAAGAATCCTCTATCGCTGGAAGATAAATTCTCAGATAGATACCCAAAGAGAAACACAAGTCTAGGTGTAGCAGAAACCATGACAAATTCTATGCCTTGTGCTACACAACTGGGTAGTTAAGGACCTATGTTCTTCAACTTTAAATTACTACTAATTAAATGCCATCTTCAAAAGCGAATGCAGTAGCATTTAGACAGCGTTTACTGAAACATTTTTATATGCAACAGTTAAATACTAAGCAAACTTTGCCTCCCTGGATTAGGTTCCAAAAAGTAATCAAACATCTCAGTAAGATATCCACAAAAGCCTACAAGATCTAAAGCACAATACCGAGATACTTGAAAATAAAGTTGTGGAAGTGTATTAGGACCAAAGAAACAAACTCAGCATTTTCAGTTGAACCAAATATAATGAATGATGAAACCAAAAAGTATTAAAATATATATTTAACAAATACAATTTTACATTAAAAACCACTAGTTACGGCAATTTTAGCATCCTTTTCACTTAGAAGGTTCAGCCTTTTAAATACATCATAAAGAACAAAGCAAGAGTATTAGGAGAAGCTAAAGCCCAAATACGTTCTTCTTATTAAACAATTGTTTTTAAATATAAAATGACTGGGGAAATCTTTTGAATACTTTTCTTATACACTCATAAAAAGACTCCAGGAACATTACTTAGTTTAACAACCTACTGTCACTTCTCCTACGTGAACAAAATCCATATTCATAAACTGGTGGGGTTTTTTAAATGAGCCAGCAAGTACATGTGTGCTCCCTTGAACCACATTTATCATTGTGATGCCAAGCACAGAAATCACCATTCAAAAAGCTAGCAGCAAAACGAGCTAGTAATAACAAAACCCAGATAAGGGTAAGTGCTTCAGTGTTAGTGCCAACTGCCACTTCTTTTCACTGTCTGAAAGTGTGACATCTGGGTGAAAGGAAGACCACGCGCTATTTTGCCTGTCACTTCATTCCCTCTGGTACAAGACTGCTGCTCAGCTCTGAAGTGCACTTGCAAATCCCAAATATACGCTCTGAGTGAAAATGCCCAAGTCTCATTTGTTTTAAACAGATTTTTTCTACATTACCATCAAGCATCTTATGCATTAGATTGCTATGCATCATATGAATTTATCCTCTGCATAGGCATAAGCAGCCCTGACACTATGGGACACAAGCAGCTGAGGAACAAAGAACTTTGGTTACCTGCCTGGGGACAAGAGAAATATCCATGGCAGTTCTCCAACCAGAATGCACATCTCCACAGTGCAAACCAATTCCTTAACCACAAGACCATCTTTTCAATTTCAGCCTGAGATTCAAAGTCGTCTTCTTCCAAATGTTTCTTGTAAGCATCACTGAAGGGCAGAGAATGGATTTCTCAGCCTCCCTCTTACCCTGTTAAAATTCTTTCTCTGACTCCACTGTTTGAACAGCCTTCTCCATTATCCCAACAGAGCTAGTTTAGAGGCAACAGCAAAAGCTATTGAAACTAAATCAACCAGTTCATGATTAAACCAGTTAAGTTTAATCAACCATTAATGAAACAAAGACAAAGTGCATGTTAAGTGAAAGTTCTAATTTTTCCACAAAGAAATTAGGGATATACTTTTAAAGATATTACCTTTTTTTTTCACTTTTTTGTTTTGTTTACTTTTTTTTAAGTGAGCATTAATGACATTACAGGGAAAAAGTTTCAACACAAAAAGTGAAAGAAGGAGAGGAAAAAAAAAGAAAGCTTACATTTGCATGTAATTATTTCTGCTACATAGATTTCAGGATTAAGAAAAAAAGATTAGTGCCTTAATCCAAAACAGAACTTATTAATAACTGATTTTTTGACATTTTAAATTCCAAGTTTATTTTAAACTGATGACAGACCTCTTAATTTCAGTAATGTAATATATGCGACTCCTGAGTGTTCAGCACAGAAAATATCCTATTCATTTGTTCAACAGAACTAAAACATTTTGGTTTTAAGTAGTTTTCTCCCTTTCCACATTGGATCTACTACAAACAGAATCTACATGTGAAGGGACAACACAGTTTCTAGTAAAATCTCTTTTGCAAGTAAAATCTTTAGTAGAATGTTAGCCCAATATTATCAAAATGCCTTGAAAATTTAAAGTTTCCACAACTCCTAACAAATTATAATCAAGGTTCCAAAATTTAAGGAGCAGATTTCCAACAACAGGAGAAAGAGAGAGGGTTGAATCTCCAGCTCCTTAAAATGGAGTTGCCCCCTTCCCAAACTCTGCAAATAAGTCCTGGAAGGTATTAAAACACTACACAAAGCCCTGTATAGATATGCCAGAAACACACTAAGACAAAAAAAGATAGGCAGTGGAGGAGTTGGCATTTATCTGATTCTAGTAAGAACACAACAAATTCCCATTTCAGCAAACGTCACAAGCATTAAATAAGCACATGGTTATTTTCTCCTTCTCAGATACCGTCTACTGTTAGAATCCTGACAGTATGGTTTATTCTGTATTAAAAAACACAGTTTATTTCTCTAGGACAGACTTCCCTCCCAGCAGCTATATTGGTATACTTGCAGAACTACAGTCATATAGTTTGTTCAGTAACCATCTACTCATTTTTTACACTGGAAGACGACCACAATTCATTGCTAGAACAACTTGAGTGGTACCATTGAAGAATTATGCAACTACTAGAGGTGTTAACTACCCCAAAGCTCTCCAAGCAGATATGTTGATCCCAAAATTCTGCAAAAGATGGACTAGCAAGAGGTCACGATCTCTTTCTCCAGAATATATATAAAATAAAATACAAAAAAAAGAAAAAGTTACATGCAGATTTTTGTAGGTGCTATAGCACAAAACAGCATTGACATAATTTGTCAACATACTGAGAAAACGACCCTCCTGTTAACACCTACGGTCAGAGCAGCACAACCTCTGGCGGTACCCTAGCTGCTGTTTGGGACACTGGAAACAAGGAAGGGTCTTTCTGTGGTGGCAGCAGTCAGACTGCAACTGTCCTCTGCAACTAGACAAGTAAAGAGACCACACCACAGCATTGTGAAGCCCAGTAAAGAGACTGAGTGCAAAAAAATCCCCAAATTGCCCCAAAGTACACTTTTTGTTGACATACAAGGCAGCTAATCCCCAAAAGAAGTCTAGTGGTGCCCAAGCACAAGAATTACATCGGGCATGATTCGTGCAGACTGGTAACACAATGTATTTGTCAACTGAGAGAGTAAACAGGAACAGGCCAAAGTAATGCTTTAGAAAACACCTGGGCTACAAAACAATTTACACAGAGCAGTTCAGCTCAGAAAAGCAACAACAATGTCCATCAGCTGGGGCTCCACTTGTTGTTGTTACAAATCCAAATTTAAGCCCCAGCCCAAATGCAGCTGATCCAGGGGCTTACACACGCTTGCAGGACAAAACCCTGCAAGTACAAGTATTAAAAACACTTTAAAGGAAAAAGTGAGGAGGGGGAGGCAACCACATGTGAATTTCACACTACCTCGGGCAAATGAGTTTTAAGACTTTTTACAACATTTTACCAATCTATTCAAAAACAGGATGATAATGCCACAGGCAATAAGTATTTCATTAATATCAATTTAATTCATGCAAAATGGGTTTTGCATGACATGAGATGATTCTACAGAGATATATTTGTCCATCAAACCCATACAACTCCCATTGAAAATACAAGCTACTACCCTCCCATACACACAAGAACAAGTAAATCCCAACAGAAATGCTTTGTAACAGTACTTCAATTCTGAGAACATAATTACTTGTAATTTCATAGTAAAGACAGTCAGATGCCCCAATGTCTCAGGCCAGACACAAGTGTTCTCGTGTCAAAGCGTCTGTGTGTTAGATTAAGTTCTGCTCTCTGCATTCATACCTGTGTAAATCCACAGAAAGCTACAGACTTCAGTGGAGACACTCCAGATGCCCAGGCCCCTTGATGCCTTTATCACACAACAAACTGCCTCAAAGCAACCAAACAATAAACAGCATTTCTTTCTGCTTGTTATAAAGATGAAGAAGAACCTCACCCATTTCCAGATCAAGTCGTGCTTGACCTGCTAGAGCAGAACAAACAGATTTCTTCAGTAATAAACAACAAACCCTCAGAAATTCTTAAACTAAGGACTAATGCAGCTCTCCAGATTGACTGAATTTGAGGCCTTCAATTACTTCAGTTAATGCTTATAAATGCAGTGTTATGCTTCAGTATTCATACTCAGTTGCCTTAACCAAAATAAGACTACCTTACATACACCTGTTAAAGGACAACTGATAAAAAAGTGACCCTAGTTTATTATAATTCAAATTACAATAATTTCTTTAGACTTGTAGAGGCTACCCTGCACAGTAAGTGTTGGATAACCTAGGAAACCCTTTCAACTTCAACACCACGTGGCATAGCTAACATTAAATACATTTAAATTATTTAGGCTAATGGATAAGGAGCCTTAAAGAAGAACATTCCAAATCCATGATCACTGAACTCTGCCAGTTTTTGCTTTATTTTTTCCATTTTATTTATATTCACGCCATCTGGCTGTATTGATTATGCAGTTAAACACTCTTGTGTTTTTTCAGATAAAGTAAATGCAAAACTAATTTGTATGATTGTTCAGCAACACATACACTCTTGGTTAATTTGCAGGTGCCAGCTATGAAGTCACTTACCAACTCTTATAGACTGAGCTCTAATTCACAGAAAACACACTCCATAACAAATATTCAGAAGGCTAGACAGACAACCACACTTGAACCGATGGATCACTACTCATTTATTCAACGTTATGTAAGAAGACCAACTTTTGTAAGCCTCAAGTTTCAACTCTTCTGTTTAGAAATTGTACCAGATTCCCCACCCCAAAAAACAGATACATACATGGACAGAAGGGAATAAGCAAACAAACTAAAAAAGTTACTTGGCCTAAAAGCTCAGTGTCATCATAAACCGCTTGCTCAACAGCCAAATTTATAGAAAATAAAACTGGTAATTGACAAAGCATGATAAAGCAGCATTAAAAAAAGACTGCTAAAAATAAACAGACATTAATTTCCACGTGTTATAGTAGAATTGTTTAAGTGACATTTATCTTTTTCCCATGATGTTTTCAGATAAAAGTTTCTTGGACATACACAGATTATACATGCTATTTCAAGCTGTCAGCCTTATCAAAGATTTAATCTGATCCCAAATACAACAAACGGGCACTTCTAGACCCAAAGATTTATAAGCAATGACCTGTATTTTGTAATTTCATCAGATTACATGAAAATGACCCTTAAAATCACTCAGAGTAAAAAGAGTTACCATTTCTACAAAAAGAGATGGAGGTGTCAGGGGGAAAAAAAATGGGGTAGGGTGGGCTCTTAATTTTCAGTCATGCATTTTAGTCCTACATTTTAGGTATCAAAATGTGTTTATTTGGTTTTTAAACAAAACTACGGGAGGACTGCATAGATCAACATATACAAGTCTAATGTGAATCTAGCACAGAACTGCAGTCACCAAGTGACAGTACAGGGCCTTCCGTACATCTACGTTGAAGCAGTCTAGTTTTATGGAGATGAGTGTGTATCCAAATCATACCAGACATACTCATTATCACTCACAGCTGGTGCACCTATGTATGCCTTCCAGTGTATGGCATTAGACCAGCTCCTGAAACTTTTCAGGAAGTACTGCTACAGTACTCCTACCACTGATTTAGCCCCACACCAGTCAGCATCATAGCATCACTGGCATTTGTGCAATTTAACTCTGTCACTTATAAATGCTTTAAAATTACTGTCAGAACATCAAGGTCCCAGCCATTCCCATGTTCTTACTGCTTGGGATCGCTTAATATAAGCAACAGCAGGTTTTGGTAGGTTTGGGGTTTTTCTGGTTTTTAAAGGTTCATGCAGAGGTTTGTAACTAGTCCTGTAAATGTCCTCCTCTTCAAAACTATCACTGTGATGCCTTACATTAAAAAGTCAAGCTTCAGACAGATACCCATCTTCATCCATCCACCGAGAGGACAAAGTTTAATGACGGAAAGTAAAACACTAATAAGAAATCTTCTCTCTTGATTTCAAAGATCCCAATACAGCATTATTAATTCCACAGTCTGGCTTCGACTCTGTAAGAAATTTTGCCCTGAGACACTAGATTCAAAACCAGACTTTCCTTGGGACTCCCACAGATGCACGTCAGCGGGTCCACACCCAACAAATTGCAGGACCGGGGCCGTCACCGTATCAACACAAATTACGACTTGTCTAACAGGAAGGACATAGCAGCAGAGGAGATCTTACTGAACACACAGGTAACTGTTTCCGCTGTCCCACCCGGCAGCAAGAAAATAACAGCCGTGATAACCACAAGCATGGCGTTCTCCCCATTTCTTTTGGGAGCATCTCGCCCAGTTTTTCATTCTTCAGTCATCCAAGGTAACTTCACAGAAGAAGGAGACTAGCCCGACAGAAACGGAGCCTAAAAACGGAAGGCTGCCGGGAGAACAGCATGTGCAGCCCGAGTCCTCCCCTGCCCTCGCCCGCACCTGCGGCGGGGGCGCTGGGGGCCGCCGCTCCGGCCGCCCTGCCCTGCGCCCCCCGGCTCGACACCGGGCCGCCCGCCCCGTCCTTACGCCCAACTGCTCCTTCGCTTGGGAAAACGGACAAGCAACGCAAAACGAAGGGAAGCGGGCGCGGAGGCGAAGGGAGCCTGGCCTCGGGCAGGGCCGGCGGCACAGCCCGGCCTACCTGCCCGCGGCGGCCGGGGAAGGGTCGTGTCGGGGCGGCGGCGCCAGCTGCCCGGACACCATCTTGGGGGCGGCCGGGGGCGAGGAGCGGCGCCCGCTGGGGGAGGACGCGGCCCCGCAGCGCCGCCGGGGGCCGGCCCGGCGGTTTACCTGCTCTGCCAGCCTTGCAGAAGGTTGGTGTATTTGCTGAGCGTCCCTTCCAGCACCGGCTCCCGCCGCCTGCCGCTGCCACCGGGCGCCTGCGCGCCCCCCGGGCTGGCCGCCGCCGAGCCGGGGCTGCTGCTGCTGCCGCCGCCGCCGCCGCCGCCGCCGGCCCCCCCCCCGCCTCCGTCCAGCCTCCCCGCGGCCGCCGCCCGGCCCGGCAGCCCGCGGCTGGCGGAGGAGGACGAGGGCGACGAGCCCGCCGACGTGGGGCGGCTGCTGCTGCGGCTGCTGCTGTTGCTGCCGCCGCCCTCGCTCGCCGCCGCTGCCGCCTTCTCCATGGGGGCCCCGCGGCGCAGGCTGCGAGCCCGCTCCGGCCGCGGCTGCCGCCCGTGCCCGGCAAAGCCCTGACTCACAGGCGGCGCGGAGAGGGGGCGGCGCCCGCAGGAGAAGGGGCCGGGCGGCGCCCGCAGGAGAAGGGGCCGGGCCGCGCCGGGCGAGGGAACCGCCGCGCCGCCTCCCCGCGAGGCGCCCAGGGGAGGTGGCGGCGCTCGGTGCCCCGCGGCCCGCCGGGCTCCCGCCCGCCGGCCCCTGGGCCGGCCCCTGGGCCGCCCCCGAGGCCTGCCCGAGCCGGGGGCCGGGGCGCTGCCGCGGCGGCGGCGGGAGCCGGGCGGCAGGCCCCTGCGCGCGGGCGGGCGCCACGCACACGGGCGGCGAGGGGGGAAAGGCGTGACCTGCAGACGGAGCGGCCGGTGCAGCGCGGCGGCCCGCGGGCCGGAGACCCGCCCGCGCGTGCCGTGCGAGGCAGAGGGGTGACCCCGGAGGAAACGGTGCCCGGCGCGCGGGGCGCGGGGAGGTGCGGAGCCACACAGGCGCCCGGGCTGATGGCGCGGGGAGGGTGCCCCGCGTCCGCAGTGCCAGGCCCTCCTGCCTGGGGCAGGGAGAGGGGGGAGCCCAGCACGCGGGGCCCGGCAGGCCTCGCACGCACACGCGTGGGGAGCAAGGAACGCAGCGGCTGCGTGCAGGGTGGGCTCGCCGAAACGCCACCGGAGAGGAGGGTGCCCGGGCTGCGAAGCGTATGAGTGGCGCTCGCAAAAGCTGTGCCCGCCAGAGCGCAAAGCGTGGCGCCGGGGAGGGGGTTTCTCGGTACAGGCCGATGCGCTCCACTGCCCGCTACCACAGAGCGTGACACCAAGGAGACGACTGTCCGTGAGACGGTACACCGGCAGCACAGAGCGGTGCCTGCGCTCGGTGAAAAATCGAGAGGCGGGTGGGTGGTGTGTGTGCCCAGCAGTCAGGAGCACAACAGTCGTGCCCAACACACAGCACCTGCTGCTGCACAGAATGTGTACCGGCATACCGTATCGGTCATGTCATTCATCCAGACTTCGCAAAAAATAGGATTCTGGGTTACGTCACCCACCCTGAAAACAGGGGATGTAACCTCAGGATCACTGTAAAAAGCTAAGCAGATCCTTGTACAGTCAACTCGGTACAAAGCTGTGCGGTTACATACCCTCAGATCACTTCTGTGGCCATCCTTGCTGCGCTAGTGAAGAGCCCCAGTTTTGTAACAGTACGTGTCTTCACAGCATACCAGAGATGTGGTTATTCTTGTCATTTTCTAACTGGAGACCTGAAATACAGAGATGCTCAGAGAGTCCAGGACAAAATACGAACTGAGCTTAGCTCCTGTGCTTTCAACCCTGTGGAAAGTTTTACAGTCCTGTCTACCAGAGATTTTTTGAGTGTACCGAGTGTCCTGTGCCCCCTGCGTTCTGCACCTCAGAAGATCCTCAAACCATCTGAATCCACCTGCAGTTAGAGGTCTCCATTCCCCATATAAATCAGCATAGAGAGGAGGGCTCCTAACTTAGATTCTCCCAGTTTTCTCTCTGGAAAATCCTACCATATGTGTCGTGGTTGGGTAGCTGAAATGTTGGGCAACCTGATCCTGAATTTTGGGTGGTTAAACTTCTCATGTTGTAGCTAAATACTGAGGCACTGCAGTCTGGAAACTTGAATTTTAATTTAGTATTTCATTGGTGGAACGTTTAATGCACATCTCTTCCGGTACAGACGAAGATTATGAACTCAGTTATTTGTTAAGACAAAATATTTTAGAGTAACTACTTTTCCAAGTCAGAGCTATTTCTTAAGATGTTCCTGTAAAATTCCCCAATCATTGTTTACTGTGGAAAGAAACTCTGTGACTACAACCTGAAAATCCTCATTCTTAGGCTCAACTCCACTACTTCTGATGACCACAGTTTTCAGAAGGCATTGGAATGAACAAGGCATGCTCCTTTAGGAAGCTCAGACCCTGCTCACTGGAGATAAGGATAAGACCCTTTCATTTCTCCTCATAATCAGTTACAATTCCAGAACAGTGGAATAAAATGCTTTAATGAAATGAGTGTAATCACATCAGCCACTGCAACACATTATCTATGTATGTTCTACATTACAGGTAATGAATGTAATTTTTTCTGCCTTCCACAGAGTTTATTGGAAGAGAATTATGTCAGGAAAGAAGCTGCCTTACACAGGTATAGAGAAGCTTCTCCATACCTTTCTATACAATAAAACTCAAGTAAGTGGTGCGCTCATCAGGGTGTTTCTGAAATGAAAGGGACAACAGGCTGTAAGGACATTATGTCTCCAGAAGAATTTAGCAAAATCCCAAAACGTTCTTCACTGCTGCTAGAAGGATCACTGTGATGTGATAACATAGGAAGTCCTCTTACAGGTTATAAAGTAGTGAGTAGATAGGAAGCAAAACATAGGAATAAATGACTATTTTTCAAATAGAGGGAAACCACTACTCTGAGTTGGGATCTATGTTATTCAGTATCTACTTAAATCAGAATCCCTTCATTCGCTCGTAGTTAAAACTAGAATCGGGTGCAAAAAATAGTAGAAGGATCTCACAGTAGTGACTAAATCACTGAAAAAATGGCAACTGAAATTTAATGTTGCTAAAAACCAAAGTAAAGCACATGGAGAGAAAATAGCATTTACTATGTACGCATAAAGATGATCTATAAATTAGCTATAGCTTCTTAGGAAAGAGATCTTGGAGTCATTTTAAGTAGTCCTCTGAAAACCCCATCTCCATTGTTTAAGGGTAATCAAGCAAACACCTGTGATGAGCTCATAAGGAAAACAGAAGTAACAGCATGCTGCTATATAAATCTATAGTACAGCCAGTGTCTGTATAGTCTGCATTTATAATATGCTTTCAAAAAGGACAGAGTAAAAAGAGAAGAGGCATAAACCCCAGCTTTTCTATGAGGAAAGAGCTAACCAAACATGGTTTTCAGTTGGAAGAGACAACCAGTGTACAAGACGGTATTCAGGTTAATGGGAATAATTCTTCACGCTTTCTCATGAAACAAGAACTGTGCGGCAGCTGGTTTAAAACACGCACAACACTTCTTCTCATGATTCGTACTTGTAAAACTCATTGTTATGAGATGGGTTTGGATGCCAAATGTCTATAAAGATTAAAACAGCAGTTGGTTTTGAAGAACCTTTAAACAAGGTTGACCAAAGTGGTTTGGACATATTCAAAGTTCAGAAAGGCCCTAAACTTCTCTTTGAAGACTGTTTACTTTATTGATGAAATAATGCCTGCCCTGTTCGTGAGTCTTTCTCTAAGCACCTACTAGTGGAAGGAATAAAGTACTGGACTAAATAGACCTTTGGTTTAACCTATAGTGCAGCTTTTCGTATACTAAGGATTCCTCCCCCTTGGTTAACCAAAGGTCCTTTGAGTCAGACATTGGCACTCTATGCAGCTTTTAGATTGTATTTAAGTGAAAGAGTATGTAACTCTTCTCATCCCTTTTCCCTTCCCAGTATGTACATACTGTTGCAATCTAACAGAGCTGGACAACCTTTCATAGCAATCTTGATATCAGTGAGCCCCTACCCTCATTTATTTTAAGTTATTAATGTTCTTCAAAATGACTGAGCCTGTATTTATCTTCTTTTACTAGCTAATGGTCTGTCCCAGTAGAGCTAGACTTCAGGGTAATACGCACCGACTTAGTCTGATGCAGTACTGCATGTTGTATGCTTTGTTACAAGTATTCTTAATTAGCTATTTATTAACAGCAACCTGCCTAATGAAGGTTCTCACTGTTCCCAAGGTAACACAGCTGCTACATTACAGTCCTCCTTTAGAACGTTACTTTCACTCTCTGATCAAACCAAAATTTTGCCGCTTTCATTAAGTACCCAAAAGAATCAAAGTAACTTATTGTTTATCACACCTTTTAGAAAGCAAAACATCTGGTAAGGTAAAAAATTTGATATTGTTTGCCCTTATCAGGAAACAGAAATGTTTCTCCATCCTTTGCTAAGCTACACAGTTTTAGCTTCTAGAACAAGGTCAGCTCATAATCCTTTGTCCAATTTCTGTTTCCTGGTTATCTTGGTTTGGGTTTCTATACATTTTTAACGCTCCCATAGCAAACAGTTTTCTAGAATTGCTTTCCAGTTTCTTTCTTCACCTCCTCCCACCACCAGATTTCCACACAACTTCTTACCATCATAATCATATGGAGGAATTTAACTATATGGTCTACAGAAACTACTTCTGCCCTGTCAACATTCAAGCATTGACTCTATTCCATGGAAATGCCCCAAGGCTTGCTAAGTTTTACTGTCTCCTCCTTGCCCTGCAGAGTTCTCCTGAGACACTGCCTCATTTCACATGAGCTTTGGAGACTAAAGCCATCTGTTGCTAAACTGCAGGAAGTACTTAGGGCAAAAACATACCACTGTGCACCTCTGTCACCACTGTCTATAGACATCAGCACTGTAATGACTCAGACACGATCCCTAAAGTTCAGTTCATGCCACAGTCACACCTGCACCAAGCCTGCTCTCACTAATGCTTCCCCAATTGTCTACTGCCAGAGAGTGAATGCAGCAGGCAGAACAGTGCACAGCAGCATGTCCTCCAGTCCTTCCTCAGATCAAGTTCCATAGATTCCTGGACTTGAAGGGTCTAAAAGAAGCAGTGACCCCTCTAATCTGGCCTTTTTCATAACACTGTCCAAGGATTGCAATACTATGTTCTATCTCATATAATGGTTTCACTTAGATTTAACCAGCATGTCATCCATGAGTAAAACACTTCTGACCCGAGGATTTCAAGAACTTGTTGAAGCTACCATTAACTTTGCAGTCTGCCAACTTTAGCATTGGCTTTGCTGAATCAGTATGCATCTTATTCTCCCTCTCTGGTTCCTGTAAGCCTGCAATGTATGCTAAACATGCTTCTTCGCCACACTTAATCCTGTTGTCAGCAACTTCTCATCCAGGTTTCTCATCCACCAGCATAACCATCCTTCTAAACCTCACTTAACTTAAAGCTGGTGAGAGGGAAACAGTCAAGAGAGACGCAGCATATGGCAGAAGTACCCAAACTACTTTTGCTGCTAGAAAAAAATGAGCCAAGGAAACAGAGACTTGCATGCAGGGTAATTTACTCTACCATGAGGCGTTACAAATTCATTTGGACTGAGGTTTGTGCTGCCACAGCTAGACTCTCATAGCTTGTTTACTCTGCTGCAGTGCACTGCTCTGTAATTTGCAGGTTAGACCAGTTGAAACAAAACTTGATCAAAATGTCTGAGCCTCTGGAATACAAACTTTGGGATGGTTAGCTGGAGAGAATACTAGTTTATATTATGCGTATGATATATATTAGCATTGGATGTCATTAAATGTGCCTGAGAAAGTGATGTGTATGACAACCATGACGAAAGGTATTTTCTACATAGCTACAATCAACCCTTTGAACTGCAACTAGAAACAAATAGGAAACCAGTGCATAAAGAAACTAAGTGAGCATAAATATCACTAACACTACATATTGTGTATTTTAGCTAGTGGGAACAGCCTTATTCTATGCCAGATAACGTTTGAACAGTTGTTATAGGTAGTCGCAAATACAGTTCATTAAAATAGATTCATTCATACACTGAGGCCAGAAGAAAACACTGAGATTATCTAGCATAACCTGCTGGATAACAGTAACCCTTTTTGGTCTGATGTGGAATTACAGATAAATGTCGATATACCAAATCTTAACAGCATGCAGGCATTTTTACCCACTGTTTTTCTAGCTCCATAGTTAAACATTTAGAGATTTGAAAAGTACACTAGCCCACTAAGGATGAAATTCAGATTCAAGACCAGGCTGAGTTTACTCAGTGCCGGTCTCTTATATCGTATCTCAAACCAGTGCTTAAGCTGTCTTTTATCCCCCTTTTTTGGAGAGCTGAGTGGTTCCACTGGAATCTGCCAGATTTCAACATTTATTATTCATAAGGCATGAGGCTGTGTATCACTGTAAAAACACCCAGCTTAGTGTCCCTCCACTTTCTAAATTAAATATCTATGCACCTGTAAGCTTATACCTAATTTGCAAAATCATTTTTACATCCTAAAAGTATTGCTATAGAGCACTTATACTGCAGAGTGTATATTTATTGATAATATAGTGCTAGCTTACGCCACTTAAGCTCTGACCTCATACTCCACCAACAGCAATTTGTATAGTTGTTTGATAATAGCATGCAGTATCTTATAGCTTAAGGATTAGTCTCATTCAAATTGGACCAGTCTCTAATACGCTTATTCACCCACAGCAGAGGTGTAGTTTACTCACATCAGCTTTAAAAATACTATTTAGGTAGTTCGGGAATCCACCACACAATGGGATGACAGTTTAAGAAAAAAGGGAAGAACTATGCGCTAGAAATTAAAAATGGAACACAAACATTTAAGATTTTTTGGCACTGCAAAAGGGAGAAAAATTCAGTTAATAAAACTTTCTAACAACTACTTATGCAGAAAGTACTTCAGATACTAATTTCAGACTCCATTCTGCAAGCACTTTCATCTACAGAAACCTAATTGAAACAAATACAAGTTTCTAATGCAACATGACTGACTCCTTTTTTACCTACAAATCTGCATAAAAAATACTGGTAGGTCTTTCAATATGTGTGATTGAAATATACAGACGTGACAAAAGACAGAGTATATTTGAAACTTTCTGAAACTGCAGAACCTCATATTAAAACAAGCATAATGTTCACTCCCTTTTTCATGACAATGTTTTAGAAGCTGGGCAGATTATAGAAATTTCCTGGTTTTTTATGAGTAATGTTAACACAAAATGCAAGAAACTTAGAGCAAATTGTGATACCTATATTTTAACTGTTTTTTACTATCAAAATAAATCTCTTGAAAATTCAATAAACTACTGAAATATATTTTGCCATTCAGTTCTAAATTTTAGCTCTCACCAATAAAACCAATCAATAAGCGTGTAAAAGGCAGTAAAACTTGGGGGTTTTTTACAGTTTGGGTGTTTATAGTCTTGGGAGTTATACTTTGATTAACTCTAGAATGTGTGATGTGTACAATTATCCCAAGCTAGGGATGACATTTTGTTTGCCAGGGTTCACCACTGAGTGATTTTAATTTGGCTGATAACAGACAAATTATAATAGCTTGTGAAAAATGCATGAACCAAAATTTCTTACATATTACAATAAATAAGATTAGGGTTTTTTTAAAAAAAAAAACATAACAGGAGTGTGCTGCATATTGCCTCATTCATGCAAATGCTGGGCTAATTCTTTTGTGGTCTGCAGGTTTAATGCTGATATAACAGATAGACAACATTATGTTCAGCAGGACCCCACAGCACAGAATTGACTGTTATCTTCACTGATTCTGAAGAATAGTAGAAACTGAGGTTTATAAAAGCCTGACAAGGTCATTTATCTAATCCTCTGCTGGTTGCAGGACAGAAAAAGACAGCCATATTTTTTTCTCCCTCTTCTCCAGTGAATTTGCTTGTAATGCTTGCTCTCTCATATCACACTCAGCCTTGACAGGAGTATCCAGTGGAGATAACCTCAAATATGCAAAGAGCTGAGTTATGATTCCATCTCTCTGGTTTCTGAAACTCAGCTGTCAGGTTTGATCTTTGTCTTTTGAGAGCCTATTCTGCAAAATTGAATGTGCATTCATACACAGCTTGATATGAGAGTATTTGCCGTGATTTCAAAGGTAGAAACAAATGTTAATTTTTTAGAATAAGCAAACTACAAATTCAGGAAGCTGCCATTTTTCAGTTTAACTTTTCCTAACCTTGGTCATTTCCATAGAGGATGCCTGGAACTGGCACTCCTTAGCTGCAGTTTCACAATTCCAGACATTCTAAACTCTGAGCTCTGCCAACTTCAATCAATCATAAACTTCCCCTACTATGGTGATACTGTGTTACAGCCTAAAATAGGGCTATGCTTTCAGCAATTGAGATAGCATTAAAATTATGAAAGTTGATAAAACAGTTTCCAGACACAAACAACTTGAAATGACAATAAGAGGAAGAATCCAGGGGTTTGCACACACAGAGAATTTTCTTCCTTCTTTATAAGATACACAGGAGACTGGAGAAATTTGTTTTCATTTTTCTGACATCCTCTTTGTGTGAAATGAAGAAGGAATGTCTAATCTTACTATCCTATTGGGGAAAAATAGGTACCAATTCTGGGGGACCTTGAAACCCTGATCAGGAGAGGTCAACGCCTAATTGACAAGACAGGCATTGGATCTCTAAAAAGAAAAACTTCTCACAGATATTTGAAACTGTCATCAGAAATAAAAGTTTAAACAATATTACAAAGCTTTGAAGTGTCTCAGTAAGAACTTTCCCCATCTAAATTAGGCTTCACTTAATTTGATGTCAGATTTATAAGTTCTGTAAGTTCTCCACGTAATTTTCAAAACATGTCATGAAAAACAAATAGAAAGGAGCTGAGGTTTTAATATAAATATCAAATGGAACAGGAAAGGTCTTCAAAAGATCATGAACCTCCTGGTTTTTTTAGAAGAGTGCTTGAACAAAATCATCATCTAAAAGCTATAAATAAACTCATACATAGCATGCGCTTCATAAACTGGAATAGGGTCTTATTATGGGAAAACAAAGCCCATATACTAATGTAATCTGATGCCAGATTCCTTCATGTCAGAAATCAAATTCATATTGCTTTTAGCAGAGAAGGGCATAGAATTCTATTGCTGACAGGGAAAAATAGGGCTTATAGGCAGAAACAAAGACAAGAATCAGTCAGTTTGAAAGAGTTTTAGATTTTTTCTTTGCTAACAATGAGGACTGTGACACCACATTCGGAGCACCAGCAAGGTCTTTGGCAGTTGCTATCGCCTTATTTTGGCAGCGAGATCTGTTCTAACCAAGTTTAGACAACACTTTGATAGCAACACAAGTGGCTGGTCTACTTTAGAATTCCCAGTGGAGGTGGAGCTGCTCCAGTGTCAGCCTGAGTGTAATGGAGAGTTTGCCAAAAAAGGCTAGGTTAGATGCAGTCTTCACAGGCTGCACATAAACCACATGTGTCAAAATCCTGGCAGTTAACTGCCAGGAAGTTTATAAACCAGGGAGAAACAGAAGACAAGTCTCCTGACATAACCGCAGGGTTTTCTCACTCTCATGGAGCTTCAGAAGGAAAACTGATGTTGTTTGATGATGCAGTGCACCAGAAATAATTCGGAGGTCATCGACCACAGACAGAGATAACCAAGCATTTCAGGGTAATTTGAAACTTAGGAAAATTTTACAAAGGGAAACAGATCTAAGCAAGCCAACCCAAGCCAATGCACAAGAAAAGAGAAAGGTTTAAGGGAAAAAAAAAAGGTTTCTTTGCATGAAAGTAAACTGATGCCCTGATGCCATAGGTGTTAAGATTATTTTTGTTGAGCTTAGTAGTTTTGAGGGAAAATACCACTCCTATCTACACAAATTTTATGCATAACACTTCTGACACATTCCTTGCACTCAAGTAATTTTCTTCACAGACAATAGGAACTGTGTTTATGTATTCAGAGGTACTAATAGAGGAACTGTGTTTATGTACTCAGAGGTACTAAGAGGCTTATTAATTAATAAATATGGGAAGAAATATATAAAGCAATTTCTTCCCACTTAGTTTTTTCCTAACATTTCCCTACTGTATAATTAGCACAGTTCTCAAAAGTAGAAATTCTATGAAGTTGTTTAAATGCAGTAGAGGTCCTCAGGCTTGAGTCTTGCTAAAAGAAAAAAATAAAGTGAGGGAAAGGTAGAAAAATAATCTTGCATCACCCTCTTTCTCAGGAAAATTGTCCACTTTAGTTCAAGTCAAGAAAGCTAAGGTTATGACCTTCTTTTTCTTTGACCAAGAGCAGTTTGCTTCAACCTGGACTGTGGAGGTAGAAATAAACAGCAAGCAATATACACTATCAGTTTACAAAAAAGGAATTAATATAAATTTGTAACATAGAACCAAGGCAGCACATTTTTCATTTACAATCTGTAACACAATGCAATTGATGTTTCTTCCTTGGAGAATAAAGTTATTTTCTTCTCACTCACTAATGCTGCTCTTAGCTACCCAGGAATGCATACGTGGAAGGACTGACCAGGAAGCGTGTACCTTCCTGTTTCACTGGCTTCTGAACTTCCCCTACATTCTCTGTACCATTAGTGGCACCCTTTGTGAAGAGCTACGCCTCTGAGAAATTTGTGCTATAGAATAGAGAAGATCAAGAAATTCAAGCCCAACTGGAATCAAAGCACTTAATGTGGTTGATCTCTGCTATGCATCCTGTGTCCCAGAGTCTACTTAATGTCACATAACATCAGAAATAAAATTAAACTACATATCCTAAAGGCTCAGTCACAGCTCTAACTCTCTAGAAATACAGCAGACAACGGAAGGAAGTTCAAATGCTGTTATACGGTATACACAAAAGCAACAGGTATCATTAAAAGAAAAAATGACATTGAGAAGGTCGCCTTTTTATGGTGGCTGGTGCTGAAATACATGGTACATTTAGGCATCTCCTATTAATATAGGTCAAAGGAGGCAGTGCAACTGCAGCACAGAAATGTAAGAAGTACAATAGCTGTGCCATAAAATGAAACACAAAAATGTGGGTTTATCTAGGGTACAAGATTACATTAGAAGTATCTGTGGCTGAATGAAAACTAAAGAATCAAATTTATTTTCTCATGAAGAAAAAAGAATATAGAAATCTAGGACACAAATAAAAAACTTCAGAAAACGCTTGAAAGACTGGCAGATTTAGAATTAAATCTGGGCACATTATTTAGAGTTAGCTCAAGATCTGCTAGATCCAGAACAAGGCTTGTAGCAGATGGATGGCAGTCTAATTCAGCAGACACGGCTGAAAATTCAAAATGCCAGTAAAAAGGACGACTCAGTATGAAGTTCACATCCACATGGTAATAAGGAATAAACATACAAAGCTCAAAATCAAAGTCAAGCAAAATAACACAAGAAGCCTTACATTCTGTAATAGCCAGAACCACCTAGGAAAACATGTCACAAAATGTATGTATAAAGAGAAGCAAAAAAATCTAATACATGATGTCATTTTGCAAGAGTGCACCAGCAGAGTGCACAACATCAAAAAGGAGATGATGAGGGCCTCGTTAAGTCTGATTAATTCCTCACAGGAGTTGTACCAGGAGATGAATGGACTGTCAGCTAGAAAGCAAATGGGAAATGTATTGCTTTGTGCACCAGTGTCCAGCTTAAAACTAATGTATTGCCAGAACTGCAGAGTTTCTAATATAATGCTGCTAATAATAGAAGACAAGCAATAGGACTTAGATCTCACAGTGGTTAGCTTTTCCCACAGACATAATATATTAATTAGGCTATATTTCTATAAATTATGACAGTGTCAAAGGAAAAAAAGCCCCAACTTTTGGATTAAAAGTAACTAACGACCTTGGTCTTACTAAGGAGGCCACACTCAGAGGCAAATGGAAAGCAAAATAATTCAGGTTATTATGAAGACATCTTCCTACAGAATATAGAAGTCCTCACAGAGTATAGAAAAGAACTGGAGAAGTTCAAGCACTTCACATTTCATGCCTCTACTAAAGTTCCCCTTGGCCTAACACAGCATAAGAAGAGACCCTGAATGCATTATTTTGGGATTCACAGAGCAAACAGAAGAATCAAAAGAGCAAACAC
Source organism: Haliaeetus albicilla (assembly GCF_947461875.1). Classification (NCBI taxonomy): domain Eukaryota; kingdom Metazoa; phylum Chordata; class Aves; order Accipitriformes; family Accipitridae; genus Haliaeetus; species Haliaeetus albicilla. Next base: position 34,861,414 of record NC_091484.1, on the reverse strand, counting down.
ATTTAAACATCATAGAAAAAATATTCCACTTAGGCATGGATTCCAAAGAATTCAGCAAATATTTAAAAAAGGAACGTGTTCCATTTCCTCAAAGGGAAGGAACACTCAGGGAACATGTCTGATGCCAAGGATTTTTCTTCACTGAATGCATTCTCAAAATCTTCCAGACACATCTGCAATAGCCTATCCTGAAAAGCCTATGTATTTCACTTTTCCTTTGAGAAAAGACTAAATCATATTTTTCTTTAATCCAATATTCTAATAAAATCTCCAAGGTTTAAAGGTGCAAGAAAGTGCCCAGTTAATATTGTAATTAATGACTACAAAGTCAATTTTCCATTTCATTATAATTTGGACAGCTCACACACTTCAGAAGACTTCTAATTACATTACTGATGATGAATTTTGAATGGTCAGAGCATGCATGTTTGCGCACATTTTAGTGCCTTCAAGGCCAACACACTAAACAATTAAAAACTTCCAAATAAATCCTCTTGCAAACTTGAAAGCTAAGCCATAAACTACATTACTAAGTTCACTGTTATTACAGCAGATCATTTAGTCATGCAGTAGAGTTTATGGGTGCACAAAGAAAGAAAATGCATCATCTCTACTAGCAGCAAATATGAAGATCTGAGTCTCCAAGAGAACTGATAATATTTCTTCTAAAAGATGCAGCAAATTTTATAGCAGTTGAGAAGCGGCTTCATTATCTACTATGTTAATTTATTCTTCAATCCAAATGTTTTTTACACCATCCTGGTATCCATTCTTACGTATTAGGTAAAAACTAGAATATCAGAGCAGAGGAGACAAGTTTGCAGATATGGGGATAACTATAGGGAGGATAGTCTCCTTGTACTAATAATTGTAAAGAATTTTCCTCTTTAACCAAATGAACACAAATTACACTATCTGTTTTGGGTTTGATTGGCAGGGTTCTGGTAGCAGGGGAGGGGCTGCAGGGGTGGCTCCTGTGAGAAGCTGCTCGGGCTCCAAGTCAGACCCCCCCTGGCCAAGGCCGAGCCCATCAGCGACAGTGGTGATGCCTCTGGGAGAACAGGTTTAAGAAGGGAAACCTGCAGCGGGGGAGCAGATTGGAATGTGAGAGAAACCCCTGTGCAGACAGCAAAGTCAGTGAAGAAGGAGAGGGAGGAGGTGCACCGGAGGAGGAGATGCCCCTGCAGCCCGTGGAGGGGAGCAGGGGAGCAGATGCCCACCTGCAGCCCAGGCTGGACCCCACACCGGAGCAGGGGGTGCCCCCCAGGATGGCCGTGACTCCGTGGGAGAGCCTGCGCTGGAGCAGTCTGTGACTGAAGAACTGCAGCCCACGGGAACGACCCACACTGGGTCAGTTCGTGAAGAACTGCAGCCTGTGGGAAGGACCCATGCCGGAGAAGTTCATGGAGGACTGTGTCCCATGGGAGGGACCCCATGCTGGAGCAGGGGAAGAGTGAGGAGTCCTCCCCCTGAGGAAGAAGAAGCGGCAGAGACAATGTGTGATGAACTGACCCCAACCCCCATTCCCCATCCCCCGGCGCCGCTGGAGGGGAGGAGGTAGAGAAAATCAGGAGCGAAGCTGTGCCCAGGAAGGAAAGAAGGGTGGAGGGAAGGTGTTCTAAGGTTTGGGTTTTACTTCTCATTATCCTTGTTTTGATTTGATTTGTAGTAAATTAAATTGATTTTGTTTTTTCCCCAAGTTGAGCCTGTCTTTTGCCCGTGACCATAAGTGGTGAGTGATCCCTCCCTGTCCTTGTCTTGACCCACGAGCTTTTCTTTATATTTTCTCCTCCCCATCCCACTGCAGGGGAGGAGTGAGCAAGCGGCTTCATGGTGCTTTGCTGCCTGCTGGGCTTAAACTATGACACTGTCAAACAGTGCTAGAGCCTCTTCTCTACATAAAAAGACAGTTATTGTTTTGAGACAGTAGTTTGTGGCATGCTGTTGACTCTCAGAGTGGGTTTATGTAAATGAAAGTGGATTTATCCCTTGTGCATATTCAAAACTAAAACTCTTCTTCTTAGAGATATCTGCTGATATTTACTGATATCTGGTGATATCTATTGATATCTATCTACTGATACTTAGTGGATTTTTTTCCTGTCAGTAGTGACCAAAACTCAACCCTTCTTCAGCCTGTTTCTTAATCAACATGATTGCATCTTATACTCCCATCATTTACGCCTCCACAACCCTATCCACAGCAACCAAGTGGTTGAGCTTTGGGGATGAATACTTCAGGCTCTAGAACATTATTTAGGGTCCGAATACCACATTAATACACATAAGCATTACAAACAATGAAGTTTTTCTATCCAAAATTAAAGAAAATCAAAACTAGTGATGAAATTGTTAACATCACCACAGTTCAACATTATTTTTCTAAGAACTTGCAGGGATTATTTTTTTTCTGTTGCTTCTCCCACACCCAAGTTACCAACTGAGGCATCACTCCGGAATTTGGAACTCAGACCTCTTTTGGAAATGCCTCTGTGAGCAGGGACCTAAGCTAGCTGCTAAAACCAATGAAGCTACCCATAAACTACAGATTTTTAGGTTTGCTGTGAAGAACATCCCTGTCATTCTTAAACATAGAGGGTGGAGACTCAAATTAGGTCCAAACTGGGAGATTAATTCAAGTAATTTACTAATTTTAAGAATCACAATAGAAATTGACATGTTAACTGGCTGTAAACTTTGATTTGTGCCATATCTTGTTCGGAAATGTTCAGTCTAATGCCTGCTTTGTCTCCATCTTGGTCTTTTGCTCAGTCAGCTTGCATACAAACTCTCTAAAACCAATGAAGTACCCCTATGTTTGAACCTTAGCTGCATGGGACAGGATTTATTGTCGGGAAACAGCAACTCCCTCTAGTGCCAAAGGAGCTTCCTCCTTCACAGCACACTAAATTATCTCCAGTGAAAGTCATTCTTTGCTGATCGGTATCATGTTCTTGTTATAAAACTGCATTCAGGAGCCTTTTCTTCCGTTACCAGGCTTTGTTGTACCTGCTAATACAAGTGTTAACAGGCACTAAAATTTAATAGAAAAAAAACATTTCTGTGCTAGCAAATCAGGACGCTGTTGGGCATTGATGATTTTTTCTCTGAAACAAATGATGTTAAGCTGTCCTGGTTTCAGCTGGGATAGAGTTAACTGTCTTCCTAGTAGCTGGTGCAGTGCTGTGTTTTGAGTTCAGTATGAGAAGAATGTTGATATCACTGATGTTTTCAGTTGTTGCTAAGTAGTGTTTAGACTAAAGTCAAGGATTTTTCATTGCAGCTGCTCATGCCCAGCCAGTGAGAAAGCTGGAGGGGCACAAGAAGTTGGCACAGGACACAGCCAGAACAGCTGACCCAAACTGGCCAACGGTGTATTCCATACCATGGGACGTCCCATTTAGTACAGGAACTGGGAACTGGGGGCGGGGAGTCGCCGCTCGGGGACTAGCTGGGTGTTGGTCGGCGGGTGGTGAGCAATTGCACTGCGCATCATTTGTACATTCCAATCCTTTTATTACTGCTGTTGTCATTTTATTAGTGTTATCATTGTCATTATTAGTTTCTTCTTTTCTGTTCTATTAAACCGTTCTTATCTCAACCCACGAGTTTTACTTCTTTTCCTGATTTTCTCCACCATCCCACTGGGTGGGGGGGGAGTGAGTGAGCAGCTGTGTGGTGCTTGGTTGCTGGCTGGGGTTAAACCACAACATAAGCACACTGAAAAGCTTTGGTGTACATACTCAGGCCCTATCAACTGGCTAGCTGCCATCTTTGAAAGCTGTTTCAGAACCCCCTGGCCTTTCACAATTTATGGTAAGTGTATGATTTCCAACTAAACAAAAACATTGAAATCAGTCACAGTTACTCTGGATGCTATATTTGTCCTAGGTGTCAATATTCAGTAGGTTAATATGCATAGGCTTTACCATGGAATAACAAAACAGAAAGTTGGAACACCCTCATGGGAGTTTTTATCCTCTGCAGATAAGATAAATAAAGCCCTACGCCCTTGAGTTACAAACTAGTTACGGCAGATCAGTTCCACGGGGGACATTCCATGCCGGCTTGGTATGCTGATAACAGGGTTTGGATGTGCTAGTACTGTTAGACTGCATATACTGTACACAAATGTTGCTGAGATTGTCACACTCGATGTAGAGAGGCTTTGCACACATTAGGGTTGCACAGCTTTCATTGTTTTCTGATGCAGAGCAATTGAAAAGCACGAGGGTAAAGGCAAAAAACCAGCCCACTGCTGGTGAGAAGTAAGATTGCATCTCATTAAAGGTGACCAGAGGCAGCAGGAAAGCTGTCCTACCTCCATCACAGAGAGGCGACTAGCCTGCAATGCTAGACCTGCCCTCCATCCTTCAGATACACTAAGCACTATGGGTGGAAAGGAATAGGAAATGGGGTTTATAGAAAAGATTTCTCTAGAAACTCCTGTTACAATGCTCTAAAACTTAGGTAATGATCTGATGTCCAATAATATGTGTTTTTAAACCTTTATAGGATCACTTATTATGACCTACTATCTAGAAAAAGGATGAACACTGGAAACAACCAGCTGCTCTGCTGTTTTAAGTTCAGAAGCTGAGGTACAAGCTGCCCCTCCTGTAGTGTATGTGGTGGCCACTTACAAAGCAGACAAGCACAGGGCCATATACATGCCCTGTGCAGATCCATAGCAGCAAGATTTAGCTCTGTATGTTGCAACGTGGCAGAGTTCTGTACAGTGCACAAGCTAAAACAGCACAAAGTCAGCATACAGAGAATTAGGATCTCTACACTGCAGATAGAAGGGGAGAAGACAGTAGGGCCAAGAAATGATACGTCTATCCCAGTGCAACTACCACGTACAATTTGGCTTTCTTATTCCTGTAACCTATACTTTTTTTCTTCCCGGGATCACTGACACCCTGTGAGTCCCACATAGTAGAACTCCTGCAGATTATATGGCTTTAAACAACTGATACCCCACAACCTGGTCTTCATCAACAACCAGCTTGGCCTGATACTCAGCTCAAAGGCTTGCAAACTTCCTTCCTGCTATAAAGAACCACCCATTATGAGAATGTCACCTGATGTTTAACTAAGTAACCAGCCTGACTGCCCAGGTGGAGCAATGGGATAACATGATTCTCTTAAGTCTCCCAAAAATCTCTTAAGGCAGTGTTTCTGTGTTGATTATGTATTTTGTGGCTAATGAAGCATTGGCTGGCATAGCTGCTGGAGTTTTTACAATTTGCATGAAGAGTTAGTAAGCTGCGTTTTACTAAATACCATATTCATTTTGCTTGGCACGTAGAGTGTATTTTTAAGATATAATATACTATAGATAAAGATTTCATTTATCCTACCTGATTTATTTTTAATATGATCTCACATAATAGAGTGATTTGCTCCAATTCTACAACAAGGGAATAAGAAGATGTTTCCACTTCCAGTCTTAACTAGTTTTGTAATCTGGAATAATTTGGCTTTTGTCTATACCTTCCTTGTATGAGTCGTGTATTAATTGATTGTTACTTCTTATGGCCCTAGTCCCTAATCCTGCATACCTTTACTCAAATAAACTGGCTCTGCAGCTGCTCAAATGAGTGAAGTCAGACACGAACACAAGTAAATTGCCTTTCTCTGCAGCTGATCTTTGTCCTGTTGTTAGTCTTTCTCATACTTTCAGCGATGAAGGATCAATACAGGTCCATGTGCATAACTAAGAAAATGGTTATGCATTTGCTGTGCTAAAAGTGAATCTTAGATAAGGCTGCATCGTTATAGCTTTTAAAGCTAGTGTAGAAAAATATTTCTACATTTACCTGTCAGGAAAGAGCAAGAATGATCTGCTCGGCAAAGGAAGGTGAGCCAAGAGGATAAGCCAGGATGGCAAGCAGATGGGAGCAATGCCCTTCCTAACAAGGGTGTAGTCTGTCGTGGTTTCAGCCCAGCCGGTAACAAAGGACCACGCGGCCGCTCGCTCACTCCTCCCGCCCCCCTCCGGTGGGATAGGGGGGAAGACGGAGGAGAGAAAAAAAACCAAAACTGGAACCTCGAGGGTTGAGATAAAGGCAGTTTACTGGAACAACACAAAGAAATTGCAACAACAACAACGGTACTAATGAAAAAGTATACAAAAAGAGTGATGCACAGTGCAACTGCTCACCACCCGGGACCCGACACTCTGCCACTTCCCCCACCGAAAAGAAGAGCACACCCCCCGGCCCGCTCCCCCTTTATATACTGAGCATGATGTCACATGGTATGGAATAGCTCCTTGGCCAGTTCAGGTCAGCTGCCCCGGCTATGCCCCCCACCTCCCAGGTTCCTGTAAAAAAAAATTAACTCTATCCCAGCTGAACCCAGGACATTATCCACCCCTTATTCTATACCATCTACATCATGCCCAGATCTTACATTTTCCAATCGACCACTACCACTTCCTTGTCTTATATATATAAGTATATGGACTTGCGTCTGTCCCCATCGCCCCTCCGCACACACACACACACGCAAATGGTATTCCTTTAGCGTATGGGCTATCCCTCTAATGTGTCCATTGATTTTATTTAGTCCATGACTTTGGGGCTCCATCTGTTGTAACAGTTCTTCAGGATAAGAGAGATGGTGTGAGATGGTGGGCTGTTGTATGCTGCCTCTGGAACTTGTGGCTAGTACATTTGGTGCAACTCACGCCCTTAGTCTGCAGGTCGAAGATGTTGATCTTGAGGAAATTGCTGGGTGTCAGTTCAAGTTCTGTCGCTGTTGTACTTGGCTCAGTTTCAAAGTCCATCCCGCAGTCATTTGGGTAATTCTTACAGTAATACCCTTGATATGGCATATAGACGCTATAGATACAATGACATGCATTGGCAGGGTATTTAGCAGTTAGGTATCATACAGCCCAATTCACTGGCTATTCTCTCCCAAAATCAAATCTCCCTGAGGTACACATCGAACTTCCCCATCCTTCTGCATCACCCACCAGGTGTACCCAGGTCCCTGAGCAAAAACAACCCCTTGAATGGGTTTGCCTCTGTTTGAGGGAGGACTAACCCAGACTGTCTTTCCTAACATACTCCTCATGCGCACTACAGGGACTTTATCGCCTTCTACAGTATGTGGAAGTCTTGGTTGGGCGGGGCCAGCCCGATTGGCGGATCCTCTAATATTAACTAACCAGGTGGCTTTTGTTAAATGTGTATCCCAATGTTTGAAAGTCCCACCCCCCATCGCTCTCAATGTAGTTTTCAGCAGTCCGTTGTATCGTTCGATTTTTCCGGAGGCCGGTGCGTGATAAGGGATGTGATATACCCGCTCAATGCCGTGTTCTTTGGCCCTGGTGTCTACAAGGTTGTTTCGGAAGTGAGTCCCGTTGTCCAACTTGATTCTTTCTGGGGTGCCGTGTTGCCATAAAATTTTCTCTTCAAGGCCCAGGATAGTGTTCTGGGCAGTGGCATGGGACACAGGGTATGTTTCCAGCCATCCAGTGGTTGCTTCCACCATTGTAAGCACATGGCACTTGCCTTGGCGTGTTCGTGGGAGTGTGATATAGTCAATCTGCCAGGCCTCCCACTGTTTATATTTCAGCCATCGCCCCCCATGCAACAGGGGTTTTTGCCGCTTGGCTTGCTTAATTGCGGCACATGTTTCACATTCGTGGATGACCTGTGCGATAGTGTCCATGGTCAAGTCCACCCCTCGATCTCGAGCCCATCTATATGTTGCATCTCTCCCCTGATGGCCTGAGGTATCGTGGGCCCACTGAGCCATAAATAGCTCACCCCTACGTTGCCGGTCCAGGTCTACCTGAGACACTTCAATCTTGGCGGCCTGATCTGCCTGCTGATTGTTTTGATGTTCTTCAGTGGCCCGACTCTTGGGCACATGAGCATCTACGTGACGTACTTTTACCACTAGCTTCTCTATCCGAACAGCGATATCTTGCCACAGTGCGGCAGCCCAAATGGGTTTACCTCTGCGTTGCCAGTTGCCCTTCTTCCATTGCTGTAGCCACCCCCATAGGGCATTTGCCACCATCCATGAGTCAGTATAGAGATAGAGCACTGGCCACTTCTCTCTTTCAGCAATATCTAATGCTAGCTGGATGGCTTTCACCTCTGCAAACTGACTCGATTCACCTTCTCCTTCAGCAGTTTCTGCAACTAGTCGTGTAGGACTCCATACAGCAGCCTTCCACCTCCGATGTTTTCCCACGATGCGACAAGACCCATCAGTGAACAGGGCATATTGCCTCTCATCTTCTGGCAGTTTATTATACAGCGGGGCCTCTTCAGCCCGTGTCACCTCCTCCTCTGGCAACATTCCAAAGTCTTTGTCTTCTGGCCAGTCCGTGATCACTTCTAAAATTCCTGGGCGACTGGGGTTTCCTATGCGAGCTCATTGTGTGATCAGTGCAATCCACTTACTCCACGTGGCATCAGTCGCGTGATGTGTAGAGGAAACTTTCCCTTTGAACATCCAGCCCAGCACTGGCAGTCGGGGTGCTAAGAAGAGCTGTGTTTCAGTACCAACCACTTCTGAAGCGGCTCGAACTCCTTCATATGCTGCCAATATCTCTTTTTCAGTTGGAGTATAGCGAGCCTCGGATCCTCGATATCCCCGACTCCAAAACCCCAGGGGTCGGCCTCGGGTCTCTCCAGGTGCTTTCTGCCAAAGGCTCCAGGTAGGGCCATTCTCCCCAGCTGCAGTGTAGAGCACATTTTTAACATCTGGTCCTGTCCGGACTGGCCCAAGAGCTACTGCATGAACAATCTCCCGCTTAATTTGTTCAAAGGCTTGTCGTTGCTCAGGCCCCCATTTAAAATCGTTCTTCTTCCGGGTAACTTGGTAGAGAGGACTTACAATTTGACTGTAATTTGGAATATGCATTCTCCAAAAGCCCACAACACCTAAGAAAGCCTGTGTTTCCTTTTTATTAGTCGGTGAGGACATAGCTGCTATTTTGTTGATCACGTCCGCAGGGATCTGACGACGCCCGTCTTGCCATTTTACTCCTAAGAACTGGATCTCCTGCGCAGGTCCCTTGACCTTACTTTCTTTTACGGCAAAACCAGCCTTCAAAAGGATTTGGATTATTTTCTTCCCTTTCTCAAAAACTTCTTCTGCCGTGCTGCCCCATATGATGATGTCATCAATATATTGCAGGTGCTCTGGAGCTTCACCTTTTTCTAGTGCAGTCTGGATCAGTCCATGGCAAATAGTGGGGCTGTGTTTCCACCCCTGGGGCAGTCGATTCCAGGTGTACTGGACACCCCTCCAAGTGAAAGCAAACTGTGGCCTGCACTCCACTGCCAAAGGAATGGAGAAAAATGCATTAGCAATGTCAATTGTGGCATACCACTTAGCTGTCTTTGATTCCAGTTCATATTGAAGCTCTAACATATCTGGCACAGCAGCGCTCAGCAGTGGCGTGACTTCATTCAGCCCACGATAATCTACTGTTAGTCTCCAATCCCCATTAGATTTCTGCACGGGCCATATGGGACTATTAAAGGGTGAGTGAGTCTTGCTGATCACTCCTTGGCTCTCCAATTGGCAAATCAGCTTATGGATGGGGATCAGGGAGTCTCGGTTGGTGCGATATTGCCGCCGGTGCACCGTCGTGGTAGCAATTGGCACCTGTTGTTCTTCAACCTTCAGCAACCCCACAACCGAAGGGTCTTGGGAGAGACCAGGCAGGGTAGACAGCTGTTCAATCTCCTCCGTCTCCAATGCAGCTATACCAAAGGCCCAACGGTACCCTTTTGGGTCCTTGAAATACCCCCTTCTGAGATAATCTATACCAAGGATGCACGGGGCCTCTGGGCCAGTTGCAATGGGGTGTTTATGCCACTCATTCCCGGTTAGACTCATTTCGGCTTCCAATACGGTTAGCTCTTGGGATCCCCCTGTCACACCAGAGATACAGATGGGTTCTGCCCCTTTATAACTTGATGGCATTAGGGTACATTGCGCACCAGTGTCTACTAGAGCCTTATATTCCTGTGGGTCTGACGTGCCAGGCCATCGAATCCACACTGTCCAGTAGACTCGGTTGTCCCTCTCCTCCACCTGGCTGGAGGCAGGGCCCCTCTAATCCTGGTTAGAATATCTGTTACCCACTTTTTGCACATGTGAATCAGAAGTCCCTTCAAGAGGATCAGAAATGAGATCGGCCCATCTACTGCACCCGGGGGACTGCTCACTGGAAACTGGAGCAGCAGTTTTCCAAGAAGAATCTTCTTTTCTGGTTGCTTTTTCTCGCAACTCCCGTACCCGTGAATCCAAGACTGAGGTAGGTTTTCCATCCCACTTCCTCATGTCCTCTCCATGGTCACGCAGGTAAAACCACAGGTTAGCCCGTCGTGTGTACTTTCTCTCTCCTCTCTCTTGGGCAGAGGAACGCTTACTCCCAATAACTGCAATGCGGGCCTGTACAGGTGAGGAGGAGGACATATCTACTTTGAATTGCTGGAATTCTCGGGACAATTCCTCTACAGCTGAGACACAGGCCCGTAGGGAGGAAGAGAGACTTCCTTCATATTGCCGGAGTTGGACAGCCAATTCATCCACCGTTTGTCCATAGCCTTCTTTCCAGGACATTACTGCCAATGAGTTGGCATAGGTTGGTGGTGCACTTCGTAGAAACTTCCGCCACATTGGTTGTGTGCATTGGACTTCATCTGGATCTGTGGGTGACTGCGCATTTTCTGGATCATTATAAATCACCTCCAGCACGGCTAATTCCCTCAGGTACTGGATACCTCTCTCCATGGTGGTCCACTTGCCTTGGTGACATGTAACTTCATCCCTGAAGGGGTATCTTTCCTTTACACCTAACAGAAGTCGCCTCCAGAGGCTGAGGACTTGTGTTTTTCTCCCAATCGCCTTGTCGATACCCCCTTCTCTAGACAGAGATCCCAACTGCTTGGCTTCCTTACCCTCTAATTCCACACTACTAGCCCCATTATCCCAGCATCGGAGCAGCCAGGTAACAATGTGCTCACCTGGGTGGCGGCTAAAATCTTTTCGCATGTCACGCAACTCACTCAGGGATAGAGATCAGATAATTATTTCAGGTTCTGCCTCTTCCTCCTGTTCTCGCGATGACCCTGGTCCATCTTCATCTCTCACTGAGCGAACTGATTTCTTTGTGTGTTTCTTTTTCTGTACAGGGGCGACTGATACTGGCACAGGCTGGTTCTCTGGTTTAGTGGCAGTATCTGTCACCGGGGTAGGGTTAGCCACGGTACCTGTTGTCGTGGTAGGGGCAGCCACGGTGCTTGTCGTCGGGGTAGGGGCAGCCACGGTGTCTGTTGTCAGGGTTTGGGTAGCCACGGTGCATGTTGTCGGGGTTGGGGTAGCCATGGTGCATGTTGTCTTGTTTTCCATCTTTTCCCCCTTTTCCCCCTGGGGGTGCTGCATAATATCAAGCAGGGTTTGGTAGATACCGGCCAGGGCCCAGCACAGGGTAGTGAGTTGTGTGTCTCTGGGATAGCCACAGCATTTTCCTTTCAAAAATTCTATCACTTCATGAGGGTTCTGCAGTTGTTCGGGAGTGAACTTCCAAGTCACTGGAGGTGAGAAGTTCTCTAGATACCTGCCCACATCCTCCCACACGCCATGCCACCCATAAATATCCAGCTTTGGGACAGATCTCTGGGTGGTACTCTTAAAGAGCCTTTTTGTAGCCCTAGACAAGACCTGAAACATAGTCAGGAGGCATAGCACTAACAGCACACAGGCTTGCGCATCCCAAGGATATTCAAAATTCTCGAAAACTGTTGTAATTAGTTGGAAAGAGAAAAGGGAGGGGAACGGATGGGGGGAAGTATCCCCCCCTGACTTCCCCATGGGTTGGGTGTAATTACCAATAAAATCCGACAGAAGGTGCCCAAAGTGTGGGAATGATATCACTGCCTCATACAGATACCAGCTTAACCTCATGACCAGTGATGTAATCATTTCACAAGTCGACATTGCCCAGTACAGCAAAATGATAATCCCAATCGCTCTCCCAGAGATGAGATACGCAACTACAGGCAATACATAAAGCATATAAGAACTTACAAAACGCCACCATGTAAACAGCTGAATCAACATTGTGACTAACATCTATTTATCTAGTATAAGAAATGCGTATGACAAATTTGTTTCAACACGCTCTGGCCAGATCTGTCGTTATCTCAACCCTTCGTGCCCCACGTTGGGCGCCAAAAAGGACTGTCGTGGTTTCAGCCCAGCCGGTAACAAAGGACCACGCGGCCGCTCGCTCACTCCTCCCGCCCCCCTCCGGTGGGATAGGGGGGAAGACGGAGGAGAGAAAAAAAACCAAAACTGGAACCTCGAGGGTTGAGATAAAGGCAGTTTACTGGAACAACACAAAGAAATTGCAACAACAACAACGGTACTAATGAAAAAGTATACAAAAAGAGTGATGCACAGTGCAACTGCTCACCACCCGGGACCCGACACTCTGCCACTTCCCCCACCGAAAAGAAGAGCCCACCCCCCGGCCCGCTCCCCCTTTATATACTGAGCATGATGTCACATGGTATGGAATAGCTCCTTGGCCAGTTCAGGTCAGCTGCCCCGGCTATGCCCCCCACCTCCCAGGTTCCTGTAAAAAAAAATTAACTCTATCCCAGCTGAACCCAGGACAAGTCCCACACTACCTGAGCAAGAAGAGCAAAGCAGGTCCAGTGACAGTAACCAGGTTCAGCCAAAAGTCCACTGATTGCCAGACAGCTCTGCAGACACCTGGCAGGTCCAAGGTCAACCCAGGGAGACAAGTCAGGAAGGCAAGATCAGGGCTGGTAAGGTACAAGGCCAGGCATTGCACACATGCAACATAGTTCAGGCAGGAGTGGACAGCAATGCCTAAGCTGAAATGCAGCTCCTGAGCCAATGGGTGGAGTGTGCATGGATGGAAATGTGCATCCTGGTCCCATCTGAGGCTTCTCACAGCTCTTTCTCATGACCCAGCTGTCCTTAGAGCAGTCTGATCCAACCTTACACAGCTGCACCACACCATAGTTGCCTGTGAAGAGAGGCAGCCAAAGCCTGGGAGATGGGGAAGGAGTTCCAGAGGAGGCTTACAGAAAAAGATAGTTACAGGCTGGTCAAGGCAACTGTAGCCTGTGGGCTCACTGAGAACCCTGATAGCAGCTAAGTTAAAATGTTTTGTAAAAGCATTTTAGCTATCCATTTCCATTTAAAAACAGAGTAGCCTTCTCATATTTCTTACTCTCCTTGGTACACCAAATGTTCACAAGCCCATACACACCAAGGCTCTCATTTTGCTTAAAATGAACCAACAGTTACTTTCTGATTGATTGTTTCACAGTGAATTTATATTGTTTATTGTTTCACAATGTTTACATTATGAAAAACATGTTCCATGGTTCTCAGTTCAGTTTCTCTTGATAGACAAGACAGTTCACTAATTTGTTCCAAAAAAATGACAATGACATATAATCAAATTTGAATGCAACAAAAAAATCAATTATGGAACTGCATACATTTTCACATAGTCTATGTCAATAAAAGCTATTAAACAGTAACAAACTGACTTTCAAACACAACTATTGAGAGCATCAGCTAAGCATATCATTGATCTAGCAGGAATTGCTGGGCACAATTATTTCTAAAAATCAGTCAATACATTTTCCTACAATAATTTTATCTGAATGTTTTCTTCAGACTGCATAAGACTGAACACTTGATATATGGAGAGGAATGAAGACACATACATAACTAGGTCAACATTCACTATGTTAATGGAACTGCCTTCACTGTCTCAATCCTTATTCTGGAAATCCCAAACTGTACATCTTGTGTTACTAAAAACTTGTTGTGAAAGCACTGGGACTGTCTTTCCAGAAACTTTCAATCATCTGGAAGCATAGCTGTGCGCTGGTTAAAATTCATTCTAGATGTAGTAAAAGTCACCGGAGTGCAGCAGAGAGAGACTATAAGTGATCTGTCTTGATTCCAGATCATTGGACAGCACATCAGATTCCATTATGGATGAGAGAACTGTGTGGTCACTTAGCTTCTCATCATGTGAATTCAACTGACCAGTCAGTCATTTTACATCTTGACCAGCTAGAAATAATTTTCACTTCAAGTCCAGACACTTCTTTACTATCAGATCCTTCACTACAATGCTGTATTAGTGCCAAGTACCCCTTCAGAGTTGCCCAGTGTCAGCATGATGCTAGCACACAGCACTGTACCTAACAATCCAAGAAACCAGTACTAGCAAACAGCAACACTAAGAAAATCCTGACTATTGCTTTTCAAGAGCTTGCAAGACCACTCAAAACTCTCTTACGTTAAAATGTGGAGGCAATTATGCCAATGAATGTGCAGCAGATCTGCAGTCATCTGTGGCATCACAGTCATAAACAAAGAGGCACAAACCATTCCACTCCAGTTAAAGCAGAGTTTTCCTAATTGCAGCATTCCATGGGATAATGGTACATGCAGAGAGAGACCTGGTATTCTTTTTGTTCCTGGCTGAGAACAGTTATGTCACATGGACACTAGCCAGTGCAGTTTATCTAAAGATCCAGATTTTAATTTCATTGCACTTTTTTCCCCCCCCTCAATAATGCCCTTACAGTCAACAGACTGCAGGAAAAAGTTGATACATGATCCAAACCTTTTTTGACTAATAACTTTGCAAAAATTTTATGTAGCATTCCACTGAAATAGGGATAAACAGTAAATAGTTTCAATTCACTCTTCCTAAACCTCAATTATACTCTATATGTGCTTGGCAATAGCCCTGTGTAGCTATAGGAACACAGTTCCAGGGATTGGGGCTACACAGTAGTGGGAGGCTCACGTTAGGGTTTTGTAAGAGATCCGGTCACTGCACTGTCTGGAAGGCAGAGCAACCATGCAAGCAAGAGTTAATCCACAGAGCAGAATTCAGTGAGGAGGGCAGGACATAGCTGCAATAAGCACCAGAGTGGAGGCACTAGTTAGTGTCTAGCAGCTGTAAGGGTCACATCAGAGATAGTGATCTATGCTTTGCAAATTGAACACTTTATCAAAGCTGACTGTTAAACAGCAGGGAACTAGGCCTACATTCTTACACCATCACCATTCTCCTAGCTTCCAAAGACAAAGATCTTTGTTATTGTTTGCTTTGGGGAGGAAAGGTTAGAAAGAAAGCATTCCCTGCATGCCATCAAAACGGTTCAGTGAGTAAAGTGAGATGAAGACTAGTTCAATTTCAAGAAGATCAGAACGGAAGATAGAAAAGAAAGGAATGATTTGAGGCCATCTGCACTTCAAAAAAAAAAAAAAAAAGAAAAAAATTCCACATATGTAGAGCAAAGCTTGCCTTCATTTTTTCTTTTGTAAGGGATACTGTTTATATATAGGACAGAGCAATGACAAGCAATTCTAAAAATAGTTCTCCACTGCCTAAAGATGTGTCCTAGTTTTGGCTGGGACAGAGTTAATTTTCTTCTTAGTATCTGGTACAGTGTGTTTTGGATTTAGCATGAGAATAATGCTGATAGCACACTGATGTTTTCAGTTGTTGCTAAGTAGTGCTTACCCTAAGTCAAGGATTTTTCAGTCTCCCATGGTCTGCCAGCAAGCATATGCACAAGAAGCTGGGAGGGAGCACAGTCAGGACAGCTGACCTGAACTAGCCAAAGGGATATTCCATACCATAGAACATCGTGCTCAGTATATAAACCAGGGGGAGTTGGCCAGGAGGGGCAGATTGCTGCTTGGGCATCTGTCAGTGGATCGTGAGCAATTGCATTGTGCATAACTTGTCTTTTTTTTGTTTGGGGGTTGTTGTTTCGGGTTTTTTTGTTATATTCCTTTTCATCATCATCATCATCATCATTATTATTGTTAGTATTATATTTTATTTTACTTTAGTTATTAAGCATTCTTATCTCAACCCACAAGTTTTACTTTTTTTTCTGATTCTCCTCCCCATCCCAGTGGGATGGGGGAAGAGTGAGCGAGCAGCTGCATGGTGCTTAGTTGCCAGCTGGGGTTAAATCATGACAGATTGTAGGCAAGAAACACTTAACCTGGCAGACACCTGTATTGCCCCAAATCAGTTTTGTGTCTTGCCCTCAGCCCCCATAATTCTGTCTCTGTTTTATATTCACACTCTGTATTCCATAATACAAATCTAATAGCAGTAAATTGCTTAGTCAGATATTTTACTTCATACGCTATGGACTGAGACAGTCATTCAACAAACACTTCACAATAGAAAAAGCAGATAAACACAGCTAATTCTCCTATTTGATTGTCTGCATGGACTGCACATACAAAAATTTGTGTGTCAACACCAGGTGGGGGAAGAAAGTGCAGAAAGGGGAATGAGAAACTGGGAGAGGATGGCCTTTTTACTGACCCAAAAGATTTATCATGCTGTGACCTTAAATAATAATGATGCAGCACAAAAGCTTAAAGGAATCATTTGTAACAAATTACCATCAGTAATAGGTTACCTGAAAGAAGTGCACCGTGTTGGGCAGGCAGAGGAAAAAACAGTACCAGCAGAATCTGTAAGATACAGAGAGAAAGTCTTTATGAAGTTAAAATGAAACATTTATTTTCCAGATTTCTCCTTATCTATTAAGCTTCATAATCTGTGCTTGACCTAAGTTCCCAGCTAGATTAAAAATGTATTTATCTTGTAAGGCCTGCCAAAATGCAATATGATCTCCAAGAAAAGCTGCAAACATTCTTTCTTCTTTGAGAATAGAGAAGTGATCTATTTGGAAGACTGACTTATTCTGAAGGAGCCTGTCAACTTTGCGTGAGGTGGGAAGTTCTCTACAAACAAAGTGAGTACATTTGCTTCAATGTAAGAAAAAGTAAAATGGCTTTTAACCCTGTTGTGGTTTAACCCCATCGAGCAACTAAGCCCCACACAGCCACCTGCTCACTCCCCTGGGGAGAGAAACAAAAGAGTAAAAGTGAGAAAACTCATGGGTTGAGATATTTCACTAGACTCTAAGATACAGTAAGGCAAACAAGCCCCATGGCAAGCACAGAAGCCTGCCCATTAATAGCTAAACAGCAATAACAGCTATAAATTCGATCTAGCACATTCCAGTCAAACCTGTGGTTATCTCAAATCCTTCGAGCCCCATGTTAGGCACCAAAAGGCACTGTCATGGTTTAGCCCCAGCCAGCAACTAAGCCCCACACAGCTGTTCGCTCACTTACCCCCCAGTTTGTTTGGGAGACAGAATCAGAAGGGTGAAAGTGAGAAAACTCATGGGCTGAGATAAAAGACAGTTTAATAGGTAAAGCAAAAGCCGCGTGCAGAAGCAAAGCAGAACAAGGAATCCATTCACCACTTCCCACCGGCAGGCAGGTGTTCAGCCATCTCCAGGAAAGCAGGGCTCCATCATGCCTAACCGTGACTTGGGAAGACAAAGGCCATCACTCCGAACGTCCCCCCTTCCTTCTTCTTCCCCCCAGCTTTTTATTGCTGAGCATGACATCATACGGTCTGGAGTATCCCTGTGGTCAGTTGGGGTCAGCTGTCCCAGCTGTGTCCCCTCCCAGCTTCTTGTGCCCCCCCAGCCTCCTCGCTGGTGGGGTGGGGTGAGGAGCAGAAAAGGCCTTGGCTCTGTGTGAGCCCTGCTCAGCAGTAACGACAACATCCCTGTGTTATCAACACTGTTTTCAGCACAAATCCAAAACACAGCCCCATCCTAGCTACTGTGAAGAAAATCAACTCTATCCCAGCCAAAATCAGCACAAACCCTCAAAACACCTTCCATTCCTCATTAACTTTTTATCCTCAAAAATGCAGAATAGTCAGCCAAAATAGAGCAGGACTGGGAAGTCTGAGGTGAGAATGGGCATAAAAAAGAAACATTTCAATAAAGGTGTGGAGAGCTGACAAAATAAGCACAGATAAGTGGTAGGAAAACAGGTTATGTGAAGAAAGGATGAGGAGGAATAGGGAGTGTAGTTGAAGGGGAGGAAGACTGAGTGAGAGGGAAGGTGAAATATTTGTGCCTTTTAGCATTTCCTGGCCTTCATGCGCATTTGGTTTTTGGGGACTTTAAAGCTACCCAGCAGTCACTGGGAATAAAAAAACCAAAAACTAAAAGCCAAACCTAACTCTTTCCCATTGTGTACACGTTCAAAAAAGTCAAAGACTGTGGGACATGAAGAGCACTTTCTTAATTCTATTATTCAGTTACATCTACATTTGTTTAATTTAGGGAGGACCTCATCTTCATATGTCTTTATGATGCTTTAGAAACTGAGGTGTCTTATGAAACTATTAATTATTATATCTTAGTCTTCCCTTTGACATCATCTACTCAGAGAGGCTGAGCTGTGCTACCTAATCCCTACCCATTGTTAGGCTAAAGAGTTTACTCTACTAAAGAAGTCACACAGTTTTGCCAGCCTCACACTCACACAACAGAATGTATGTAAAAGAAATCCCTACAAAATCAGCAGAATTTAGAATGTCTCAAGATGTGTTTCAAGACCCTAATGTGTTCCAGTGCAATAATTACCTAATTATATATAAATCAGATTCCTATCTTTTGTACAGAACACTAAGAATAAAACGAAAGGAAACTGCAATGTAATGCTTTTAAATGTATCCTAAGAAAACTATTTTTTATAATAATCTATTCAATGAGAAAATCAGCATATTAACTGGAAATGTTCCAAGCAGGTAATCAGGACTGTTTTCAGAAATTTGCAATTAAAGCTAAATATTTATACTATTGTAGCTTGCCTGTATTTTTGAGTTGCCAGATGTTTCTGCTTTGTACAGGACTCTTTGCAGTTGTAGATTAGCACTGACATATCATATTATCTCTGGGTACTGAGTTTTGAAAGGAGCTTGTCAGGTTTTGATAAATGCTTGGATGTCAGACAAATAGAGAACTTCCTAGAAAAAGAGGAACAGGCATCCTAGCAATATCTAGAATAGCTAAAATAGATCACTAGATTAAGCTGTAAGTGCAGTGACTGCATATAAGTAGTCTAGAACATGCAACTAGAGAATCTCAGAGCTTTATACTGTCCTTATATAAATTGGTTTTGTTCTTCTTAATGGATGCTTAATCCATGCTGTCTTTTTTATCAGCACATGTAAAGTCAAATGAAGCACTGAAGAAAAATATGGATCTATCTCTACTGACATTGGATCAACAAAGCACTTAACTACAGAGGAAAACTGGAAAACAAGAACAGTGATCTCATTGTGTATTACTTGCTCCCCCATCCAAACTGTATCTTTATTTTCTTTATCAATCTTCCTCTTTTTTTTTTTTTTTTTCTGTAATGGAACTATAGGTACCAAACTATCTGCTTTCTGACATGCACTAGGTAAATTTCATATTGACTTAGTCTTTTGGGGTGTTGGAGATGCAATCTGTCAAATCTTAGTGGTGGTTTAATAAACCCAGATACCTGCTTCACCTGTCAGAGGAGCTCCTACTGCTGCCATAGCAAAGCTGGCATAAGGGAACATGTGCTCCTTCCTCAGCTGCTTCCATACAAACCCCAGAATCTGAAGGACTTAACACCTATAATTCAGGCAAACAGTCGCTTAGCTTGATCTATTATGACCCATAGCTGTCTGTCACTTCCCTTTGGCTGTTTGCTGTATAAGGTTCAGGAGAATGGAATATGCACTTGAGTATCTGTGACTTAAATTCATTGGTTATACCTGGACTCTCATGGCTACACCATGAAAATGTGCTCTTTTATGAAAGAGGCTGCTGTTCTGATTTCCCTGAGATTACCTTTCAGATTGCCTTTGCTCTTAACCCATCTCATTAGCAATTAAAGGTAAGATGCCAGACTCTGAACTCAAGCCACTAACATGCAAAAAGTCATTTCTTCTGCCAACCTTGAGAAAAAGATTAAAATCTCCAGCTGAGGTCGATATAGCCCACTAGGATGGGAGGACAGTATCTTCAATCAGTACAGTTAGATTGCCTGAACATACCTGTCTGAGTTTGCAGACAGGGCATAAAAGAGTGTCTTTGTGTTCTTGCTACCGTTAATGATCTGGTAGCACTTGTTTCAACAGTAGAAAGGTTCTTTCTTGCTCTTTCATCTCCATTGTCTGCAATGTTTTTATTTAAAGGATTGCCACTTCTTACCTCAGATGCAGCTTAAATTAATCAATACTCTATTAATTGTCCTGGCAGCCAAGAGGGCAAACCATATCCTGGAGTGCATTAAACACAGTATAACCAGCCAGTCAAAAGAGGTGATTATCCCACTGTATTCCGTGTTGGTGTGGCCTTACCTGGAGTACTCTGTGCAGTTCTGGGCCCCACAGTTTAAGAAGGATGTGAAGGTCCTTGAATGCATCCAGAGGAAGGCAACAAAGCTGGTGAAAGGGCTGGAAGGAATGTCCTCTGAGGAGCAGCTCAGGACTTTGGGTTTGTCTAATTTGGAGAGAAGGAGGCTGAGGGGCAACGTCACTGCTCTCGACAGCTTCCTGAGGAGGGGAAGTGGAGAGGGAGGTGCTGATCTCTTCTCCCTGGTATCCAGTGATAGGACGCATGGGAATGGCTCAAAGCTGCACCGGGGAGGTTTAGACTGGACATTAGGAAGCATTTCCCTAAGAGGATGGTCAAACACTGGAACAGGCTTCCTAGAGAAGTGGTTGATGGCCCATGCTTGTCAGCATTTAAGAGCATTTGGACAATGCCCTTAGTAACATGCTTTAATTTGGTCAGCCCTGAATTGGTCAGGCAGTTGGACTAGATGATTACTGTAGGTTCCTTCCAGCTGAAACAGTCTATTCTATCCTATTCTAATAGGCTAAAGTCTCTATTTGGAATGGTATGGGTAGGTCTCTGCAATGTACTTCTGCAATGCATCTGAGGATTCTTTAAGATGAATATGTGTTTACACTATATTTTAGCTGTTAACAGAGTATTCATAAACTTGAACTGTTTAACTAGACTGCAGTTTAGTTCATGGTGAAGATGTATGTTAAAGTTCAGGTTGCAGGCTGCCAGTAAGACAATGACAATTCTGTGTAAAACACAGAAGTACACACAACCTCATAAAATGTTGCAGACTGATGGACCATAGCCTTCTAGATGGCTGAATAATTGTCAGCTTTATGAGAAAATCTATAGAAGTTATAATTTGTCTGTATTTTTTGTATTTCCCATTTAGCTTAATACTTTCATCTTTTCTGTCCAGATCATCAAAATGATCCTGAAGTGCTTACATTAAGGATGTACTTTTTGCATCATTTTTATTCCCCTATTTCATTAAGTATGTAGACTCCAGTCGCCTGTTGTTCAATTTTATAGGACTATCCCTTCCCCAATCCCTCAAAAGCTAGGCTGACTATTATCAACTCTGGTCTCTGGATGCTTAAGGCAAGTGCAAGCAAAACACTCCCTCACAGGACTCAAATAATAATAATGAGATGAGGGCTTTCTCCACATTAGGAAATGCTACCAGTGGAAATGAAGATACTAGTGCAAGCAGCTTGGATTTAGGCGTTTGGGTTTTTTTTTTTTCCCCCCTTCTGGTTTAGTTTAATTTGATAGCAAACCAGCACTGAGGTAAATGAAAACCCCGCTTTAAACAGAAAGGAGAAAACCAGGTAGCAGTTCACCCTGCTTCAGCTCCAATGACCCAAAAGGCAACTGAGCTAGTCCAACTTTTCCTTTCATGTAGCCTCTCACTGAAGGAGCATTTCAGGAACAGCTAACACTGATATAGAGAACGAACTGCTAATTGCTTAATGATTGTCTCTCTGTAACTTTACATACCAAAGACTGGTGCTCGTCAAGGATTAAGCCTGTCAGAGACTGGTACTTGGGAGTGATGAGCAAGAAGGAACCATGAACAATCACAAAACTTAATTAAATGTTTGATAAATTTACGATCTTGTCGAGAAGACTCAAGTAGAGGCCTTGCTTGAATAGATAGGGCTAGAAAAGATAAGAACTCCTGCCTTTGTTCTCGTCCTTGTAGATAATTTAGCTTAAACTAACCATATGGTTTTTACACCACTAATGAGAACTTAGATAATAAGAGCACCAACGAGCACTGATGTATTAAAACATGTAAAAGACCATACTGCGCAGAATCACCTGAGAAGGGTCAAATAGCGGACAAGTGAGGAAGACTATGGAAGACCACCAGAGGACTCCTGAAGACCACCAGAGACCTTCAATGCGCCTGCGTAAAGGACATTTGCATATGCTAATAGTTTCCCGGAAAACTAATGAATATGTATAACATTTCTCGGAAATCTAGTGAATATGTATGTAGAACATGTATTTAACCTGCACAATTAGACCCAACGGTGTGCACGATAGGTGGAGCGATCCCCCGTGCATCCAGCGCTGCCAATAAAGAATACCTACTTAATAGTTAATCAAACTATTGAGTCAATTTCTCTGAATCAACACCATCAGGTCCCTAGCAAGCCACTTGGAAAAGGTACAAGAGAAGAAGTCTGCCACAGCTCCCCGTAATGAAAAGCTCAAAAGGGTGTTGTCTTGATACACGGTTTATAATAAAGAGAGGGGGGCACCATCTTTGTGCAGAGACAAGAGCATTGTATTTGAGTGCTTCCAGGTTATTATTAAATACAGCTAAAGGTGTCAGTAGAAATACACCATTGATGAAAAAGTTTATTACAGATGACTTAAAACCATCTTACCAAACCAACAGCTCATCTGCATTTTTTTTTCCCCTGGAGAAGCATGGGAGAAGGAGAACAACATGATATTGGCTAAAGGCTGAGGGGAAAGGAGTATCTGAAAACACTCATATTTCTCTCGTTAAGATCCCCCCAGGCCTGGCCTGCTTTACTACTTGATACGTTGGTTCCTCCACATCTGGGCGCTTCACAGACTTACTCCGAAGCTATTCAGCGCTGCTCCGGCCCTAGAAGAGAGCAAAAGAGTTTTGTTGTGACGTATATGACTGAAATGTGTGGTATTAGCCGAGTAGAAAACAGTGACAGTAAGGATATGGCACAGTGCCAGCAGCACTGCCACTTTTGGTCGAGGGCTCCCGCCATGGAGGGCGAGGCTAACGGCAACGCGCCGCTGCCGTTAGCCTCGCCCTCCATGGCGGGAGCCCGCGACGCCCCCACAGAGCCGGCAAGGGTGAGGGAACGAGCGACGCGGTGCGGAACTACACTTCCCGGCAAGCCGCAGGGGCGGAGGGAGGTGAGAGCGATCCCCTGACGGCGGAGGCGGGGGAGCGTGAGGCGGTCTCCTCACGGAGCCCGTCGCCGCGGCCATTGGCAGGGCGCGGGTGGCGCTGCCATGGCGCTCTCCGCGGCGCCCCTCAGGGTCTGCATCGTGGGCTCGGGGAACTGGTGAGTGGGGCGGCAGCCCTGAGAGGGCTGACACCTCGGCGGCGGCCGCGGCCTGACCTTCCCTGAGGCTGTGCCTGCCCGGGCCTTGCTGTCGCTTCCCGCGCAGCGCTGTCCTTCCCCCTGCCCGCAGCCGGAGGGTTTCGCGCCGTGGCCGCGCTCCCCTCGGGGTGGCGGCGGTGAGGGCAGCCGTGCCCCGGAGGCGACGGCCCCGGTGCCGGTGGTGAACCACGGTGTCGCCGGCAGCTGCTAGCAGGGCTCGGTCTGTGGGGGACTTTTGAGCGCGCTTGTGCCGTACGGGTGGGCTTCTCCAGCCCTCGGTCTCCCTCGGGGGCAGAGGTACTGCCCTGAAGTAAACGGAGGGAGAAGCGGCAGAGTCGAGCGCCCCGTTTTGGCGTGCTTGTAGGCACCCATCTGTTCTGTGAAGAAGTTATTTTGGGATTATTTTTAACCTGGTGTTTGTTGTGTGGTGTGTCCGATGTCAGGTGGCATAGACGTTAAAGATACTGAACATTTTATCTTTTTTTTTCAGCAGGTCATTGCTAACTAAGTGCTGCCTGTAGGGCTTCTGTAACAAGTCCACTTCTCTCCAAAAGTGTTGTTCGGGGTTTCCTGTGTTAGCTGTTTTCCAAGGTAGTTCAAAGAAGAGTTGCAAGACGCTAGGTTATTTGAAATACCTTCTCTTTTTCAAATTGATTATGCTGAGGCATACTGAAGGCTTGAGACAAGGTTTTATTGCTGCATCTATCACTAACTTATAATTAGACTTAAGTAATAAACTCACTGTTGTGTCCACTGAAAGCAATAGATTTACTAAAAATTTCTCTAAGGGGAGCATCATGTTAATAATCCTTTGTCTTGCTTGTTCAATTTCTCTGCCATTCCTGATCACTCTTTTTACCCTGGATCCCTATTTGCCAGGAATAAGCTAAGTACAATGTGTTATATAAATGTATCTTCACAGTTTGTCACTTTAATTACTAATGCTAAGCATACATTATTTCTGATAACATTTTGGTTTTTAAGACTAAATCTAAATTCAGAGGACTTTGGTGTAGAGCAAGGTACCACAGTTTATTAAACAAAACTTAACAGCCTTTTGTCAAGGTGATCTTATACTTGTTGCTCACACCCTGCCCCCTCTGTGCAATTAGCTTTTGGTGCTGTTTTGCATAGTTAAAAATATCAGCAGCTGCCAAGTTGTGTTTTTCTTTGTGATGGCTTGTTCAGGGAATGGCTGACATTTCAGTGCAGCATCTCTTGCTTTCCTTGCACTAGCTTGTAAGAGGAACCGGGAGATTCTGTGCCTTGCAATATGTCGGAAATGATGTAGTTAGACATATCAATCTTTTAGGAGTATTGTTGCCATTCTTCCATGCTTGAAATCTAGCAGAAAGTTTTGCAGGAAGTTTGACTGCATTTATACTTGATTCACTGTGAAACACACTTGCAGAAGCAAAAAGATACGTAGATATTACCTACTAGCAATAACCACATGCATATATATTTTGTTTTCACCTCATTGGATCAGTTTAATAACAAGAAAAGCTCCTGCCTAACAGGGTGGATATTTGGGTGGCAAAATGGCCATATCTGTGATGCTGAGAGAAACAGATAATGCTATTATCGGACATCAGCTTTTTTTCTTTCTTTTGGGGATAAATGTATTCAAATAACTGGTAGCTTATTTCATATTTAGTAGCAGTGTGGCAATTTTTTTTGTAGCAGGAAAGCAGAAACTAAAGCAATAAAAAATATTAAATTGCAAATTATTTGATGTGCAACAGTTCTCCCATCCCCAACCCCCTCTCCCCCGCCACCCTGAGTGTTTCTGAAAACAGTAATTCTTGGAGAGGTAGATGATTTCTTCCTCAGAGTCCAAGGGATGACAAACACCAAATCCTGACCACAAAGAGCACTGTGGTTCTAATACATGCAACCATTGAACTACATAGGACTTAATTTGAATTGTGTACCTATGTGCATTTAAGTGCCTTTTTGAACTGGGGCCTGTGGTCCTAAAATGGAAGCATTTAATGCTCAAAAGCAGGTAAATAGAAAGAAATTGAAGCATTTATATACATCTTGTCATTGATATTTTGGGGTTATATATTTTTGAAGCCTGGATTACTGGAGTGTGTGACTGGTGTTGCCTGAATTGTAAGCATGTAAGTAGTTGAACTGAGTGACATCTTTAGCAGTTTGGAGACTGTGGGGTTTTGGGGTTCTGTGCGAGATGATTCTGTCCCACAAGTGCCCAGTAACTGTATGGACATCTTTGCCTTCTCACAGCCCTTTGACCTATATCTGGGGTAAAAAAAAACACTAAAGGAGCTTGGCACAATAGTGACTGTTTAGAAGGGTTGAGCCAGTCACCTTGGATGATAAACTACTTCCAGTCAGACTTGTTTGGTCGGTTTGCTAGGGGGAAGGTCACCCTAACAATGAAGTTGACTTGGCAGTGGTCACTAACACCTGATGGAAGATCATGGTACAGGACAGATGGCTAGCAAGGCACTGAAGAGCAGGAGCTGTGCTTTTTGCTGGCCTTGCCCATTTAGGGTTGCTCAGCTGCTGGATAAGTGATTGTATTAGGATCTTTAAGACAGGGGATAAAATAAGCTTTCTTGAATGTGAAGAGCGTATACCTTGGGAATATGCTTTGAAGCCTCAGGATTCAAGGACAGTGCCCAGATTCAGTGAAAGCACTGCAAACGCTGTCTTGGACATGTACTATAGCCTGGTCTTCTGATAACACTTGCAGGGCAGGTGAACAAGGTGTGCATGGCTGGAATTTATCCCTGTCTGTTTTGCTAGAACCAGTTGTTAATTAATCTGATTGCCCAACTTTAACAGAAACTGTAGAGTTCAGTAAGAGATGGGAAGTTACCAGAACAGAGGGGTTCATATGGCTATGAACTTGCTGTAGAAAAATAGGAGGTAAAACTTGTGGCTTAACTGAGGTGATTTTACAGGGACAAGTGGTAGAGCTAGAGTTAATGATATTGTTTGCACTTGCATGTTGTGACCTCCACTGATGCTGGTATCAGGGCAAGTTTAGGAGTTTCTGGGTTTTGTGCTTTACTTTTAGAGTGATGAGGGGAAAGCAGACCAACTGTGATATACTGTAACAGTAAAGGGCAGGAGACAAAGTGGGTGGTCTTGCTCAGTGAGCATCAGATACAGTTTTTCAGAGGTGTTAAGTAAGTGTATGTGATTGTACTTGGGTGTACCTTTGATATTCGTTGCAAGGAAGAGAACTGCTGTTTAGTGTGCAACTACCTTGTATTACTTGAATAGCATTAACCATCCCTCAGCGCATGTCAGGGTTAAGGTTTATGAGGGGATCTTTCACTATGTTTTTTCTTGTGTAACTGAGCTGCTGCGGGCACCAAGTCTTGCAACCTTCCTCGCACTAGAACTGTTATGGCTAGGAATAAATTGGAAAGAATTCCCATTCCTTTGCCTTGTGATGTGTCAGGAGCATACAAGACAAGCCAGACATTCCAGTAAATTATTTCAGAGTACACACTGAGGAGTATTAGGGCACGGAAGAGAATATAGGCTTACTTGTTGGATTAACAGGTGTGGGGAGCTGATATTTCACCTTGCATAGAGCAGTCCTAGACTCCGTGTCTGTTGTTTGACCTTGCTTAATTCAGTCCTGCAACAGTTGTTGCGACATGACCAGAAATGAGGAACCAGAGAAGCCAGTCAGGAGAATCTTCCTAAATTCAGGAACTAAGACTAAGCAAATCTTCACTTTTTTCATACAACATTCAAAGGCTGAGAAGAAGACAGCTAAGGCATTTAAGTGTTAAATAGTAATGGAATTAATGTCTCGCTCAAGTAGTACAGCTGCCAAACTTTATGCTGGCAAACTTTGAAAATCCCAGTCGGTCAGTTGCTGAATCAGTTATTTCTGTCTTTCTCTATCAACCCTAAGCACACAGAATGTGTAGTGAAGTTCAAAACTGAAGACAGTGATTTGCCGGGATCCAGACTTTGTATATAAATCTGCAGTAGTAAATGTGCTTTTGTTCAAGGAACTCAAAGCACTTTCTGAGGAACACATACCTGTGTTGTGTTGAATGTGATTCATACTGTTTCTGTGGATCTGAAATTTGGGGGTTGAGCTGGTGAATTGTCTACCATTGTAGTGGAAAACACTCTGTGTGCATGCAGATCTAGAATATGAACTTTATAAGAGATGCCTGACAACTGTGGCTTCTGTATCACCTCCTGAACCCAGGGGAATTTGTAGTGTGTGAAGTGCTGTTAGAGAAACAAATTCCAGTCTTTTAAGACATACAGTTTTATGGTTTAACTGAAGAAGGTTTACTTAGGATACTATATTTTTTTCTGCTACTACGTAGAAAGTGACTTTAGGCCTGTGATAGCACACATCTTTAATATAGCACAATGAGTTGTGCCATATTAAAAGCTCTTGAAGCAGAATGAATCTACCTGATTTAGTTGCCAGCTGTGAGTTTATTACAAGCAATGTCCATAATAAATTTAGGGGAGTATGTAAGTATAACTAGATTTGAAAAGTTCAAGTGTTCTTACCTGCTAATAAAGTGTGCAGTTTCCACACATGCACACATGTAAGCCTCAGAGTGGTGACTCCGTGTATTTTTATCACATCTTTCTAAATTTCTTTTTTGTCTGTTTTCTAAGTTATCAGTAATTATGAAGCTGCCTTCTTGTCCCAGGAAAGGAAGTTAGGTTAACAGCTTTTATAAAATTGCATCTTTTTCTTCCATATAGCATTCAGGCTAGGAATGGAAGGGAAAGTTAGATTTGTTCCTCTTCTTGTATGTAGCTTCAGTAATTCTGATTAATTTCATTGTTGCTTAGAGATTTGAGTAGTAAAATTCATCACCATCCTACAGGTTTCACTGTGTGGTGTTCCTGGGGAGAAAATGAGGCTAACTAATGGAATTGTCTGCCTGCAAATTCAGAGGATGCCGTTGCAACAGTTAAATTCTGTGAGGTTGGCGGCATAACCATAAAGCTTATAATTTAAGCAAGATATAAATGCTTCTTGGCTTTAAATGCATATCCGTATTGTACAGTAATTGATGGGTCAGTCATCTTAGCAAAGAAAGCTTCCTGTTTCTTAAAGGTGAAAACGATCCATTTTTTTAAAATTGAGTATGTCACTTTTACCACTGCTTTGAAGATATAATCTATTTGATTTGTGGAAATACGGTAACCTAAACTCTCACTGGATAGGCAATAAGCAGTCATGTTTTCAGTAAATGCTTCAGTCCAACCTACTCTAGATGTATTTGAGAGAAAGCAGCAGGTGTGAATGACTCGTGTATTTTTCCACTTGTTTTAGTAGATGAAAAATGCTACTTAGTAACTGGTCCAATAACCTGTGAATTACTGTTTATTTTAAAGACAATCTCTTTCTTTTAGAGCAAAATCATAATTTTTTTAGAATATTTGTTTTCTTTCCTGCAGGGGTTCTGCGGTTGCCAAAATAATAGGCAATAATGTAAAAAAATTGCAGAAGTTTGCTTCCACAGTGAAGATGTGGGTCTTCGAGGAGAATATTAATGGAAGAAAACTGACAGATATAATAAATAATGAACATGAAAATGTAAAATATCTCCCCGGATACAAGCTGCCAGATAATGTGGTAAGGCTCAGAAGCTAAATTCTAGTTATGGAGCAGAGGGAATATTGCTCATGCTGTGAATGGAGGTAGAAATTTGTTTTGTTAACACCTTTAGGGTTTATAATATTTCAGACTGCATGCTATTTTACTGATGAGAGATCAGAGATTTGAACAAGTAAAATTATGCAGTTATGTAGGTAGGTAAATCCAACGCACCGTACCCTTTTTTTTTTTTTTTCCCCCCGGCTCATTATTGTCCGTATGTTACTTCAGCTTCTGTATAAGGAAGCAAATGTGAAAATGAGGGCTAGATTAACAGCTCTGACCATACCCATTAAAAAAAAGAATTTGGCCTCAACTTTGGAAGGGAGCTGGCTGGTCAGTGAGAATTGAAGGGATTTCAAGTACTCTGAAACTCTTAGAAAGTATTACAGGATGAGAACTAGAGTATTTCTCAAGCAAACTGCAAGCCGTTGGCAGTTTATCTGGTTCTCAGTTGTGTTTCAACTATGTGCAGTCAGATCAGCATATTAGATGTGGCATTGCCAGGGCAAAACAGTGGGACTCCACATCTATTCTGTGTTAGTCTAACATGATGGTGGGTGGGCAGGTTGTGACTCTGGCCCCAAAAACATTATAGGAAGAGGCTGCAGAAGCTGACAGTTCAGTTGAGTTTTTGGCTAGGAAAAACATGAATCGCCATGCATTGCAGTTTTCTCTTTAACAATGACACTGAAATCCCATTTCCCTAGCCTTCAGCAAGTGTGGCGTTTCTGCTGTCCACTACCTGCTCATTCAAGTCAAATGCTTTGTACAAGTCCAGGTAGATGGCATCTGTTGCTCTTCCTTTATCCACCAATGCTGTAACCCTGTTGTAGGCCACCATATTTGTCAGGCACGATTTGTCCTTAGGGAAGCCATGTTGGCTGTCACCAGTCACCTTGTTATTTTCCATGTGCCTTTGCA
This sequence comes from Haliaeetus albicilla, assembly GCF_947461875.1. Lineage (NCBI taxonomy): Eukaryota > Metazoa > Chordata > Aves > Accipitriformes > Accipitridae > Haliaeetus > Haliaeetus albicilla. The sequence goes on along the minus strand of NC_091484.1, from coordinate 34,831,472 downwards.
TAGTCTCCAGGAGGATCCGCTCCTTGATAATAATATGATAATATTATTATCATATTACATATTATATAAAATAATAAAATTATAATAATTTATAAAAATGATATTATTTTGTCAAAGAGAAGGCAGCTTCTTATTTTATGTTTTCTTACTCAAAGTACTTGTTTGAATGTTATGGAACATTTTGAATTTTTGTGGCACTAACCATGCTGGTGGCTGTGAAGATGCCCCTTTCAAGACATAAACCAACTTGTGTGAAAGCTTAAATTCTTCTGCTTTTCTGGGAAATTTGTTACTGCTTATTTTCCATGATGAAGCACAGTAGTCTGTAGCATTCAGTATAAGACCAAAATGTGCTTTTACTTATCAGATAACACTTGTGTGTAGTGTTAATTTTAAGAAGTTATGTGGCTCTTCTCTCCCATAACTACACAGGTTGCTGTCCCAAACCTTAATGAAGCTGTACAGGATGCAGATTTGCTGGTTTTTGTCATTCCTCATCAGTTCATTCATAAAGTCTGCGATGAAATCACAGGACGAGTACCCAAGAAAGCGCTTGGTATAACTCTCATAAAGGTATAATAAATACTATGCATTAATAATAACCAGGAATGTGTCAAGGAATCTTCTAAAACAAGATGGCTTGATATTTTGCTATGAAAAGTCTCTTTGCATTATTCACTTGATTGTTCCATTAAACCTTTCTAGATGTAAGACTGGAATTTGTCTTGGTCATTAGTGGATTGTTATGAAGTGTTTTATTTTAGGCTAGCGCTTGCAGGAAGAGCAAAATGGGCTTTTCATAAGACTTCTAAAAAAGAAAGAGGGAGTGAATATGATTTGCACCACTGAGCTTTCCAGTCTTTTATTTGTTGTTTCCAAACGCATCATTAGATGAAGAACAGAGTGCAAGCATAATGCTTTGATTGTTAACGCACATCCCACACGCCAAGTTGATCATTTTAAGAACTGCTGAGAGAATTTCATGTGACTGAGAGGATAGTGCTCTTGTTCATGTCAAGTATTACATTGCAAGAAGAGAGTCTGTTCAGCATGGTCCAAAAGGACAGTTTGAGCATAAGAAATAGGAGAGGCCAGAGGTGCAGGAAGTGTTTCACTGGTGTGTTTGTAGTTTTGGTGGCAGGAGAATTTTTAAATGTGAATGAGCTTCTTCCTGCCGCCCCCCGCCCCGTGTGTTTAGCTGCAGAGAATAAGCTATTGCCACAAGGTTTGGAAGATTCTGGTTTGTTGTTGCTTTGTACTTAGTTGAAAGCAAGCCATTTTCTCAGCACACATTCCCTTGTTCACTGTCATTTCTAGAAAATGATACATTTATGGATCTGTGCTCAAAAAGAACAAACCCCCCCCATCACTACTTACTGCGAGCTTGTCTCTTTAGTTTGGCTAACTAAGTCCATCAAATCTGTATTGTTTTGTCAGTGCTGACCTGATGTATTGCTGAGATGTATGAAAAAGTAATGCTTCCAAGTGTACTTGCTGCATTTTGTAGAAAAACTTTTCATATTGTAGAAGGATAAAATAAGGCAGTGTTAAAAGAGCTGAATGCATAGCATCAAAACCACACAACTGTCCTAGATGCCGGTAAGTTTATTGCTTTGAAGTTGTCCATTTATGCTTCTTTCTTCTGTAAGCTCAAGATAAACTTTATTCTCCTTTAACTTGCTAAATGTGATTTATGTTCTCATGTCCTTAGTGATAGGAATAACTCCAATGAAATCGGTGCAGTAAATGAGGATTTATGTCAGCATATCTGAAGTCAGAGTCTGGGCCTACATTGCTGTGGGATTACTGCTCTGGGTATTGATTACCAGTGCTTTAATGGAGTGTTGATTAATGGCTATGTTTAAAAAAAAAGGGGACACACACGACACTTAGCTTTAAAAAAAAAAAAATCCAAACCCTGAACAAATAAAAAAAAAAAACCAAGAAAGCAAAAAGCCCATACTTAGTGTAGTGTAAGTAAAATAGTGACACTTGCCATGCAAAGCAGAGTTGATTACTAGGCAGCTTCCCACTGTCACATTGTGACACCGCTTCAGTAAGCGGTCTTTCAAAAGAAATAGTGTGAGGCCTCTTAATTTTTTTGCAGGAGAATGCAAAGTGTATGTTAGCTTTTATGAAAAGGTGTAACTGTGCATCATTAAAATTATCATTTAAGAAGAAAGGGCAGAGATTTAACACCATAATGAAACTAAGTAGTAGAGGCAGGAATGCATTCTTTCCTCTACTTCTGCAGCTTCTTTATGCATGCTGTTTTCATCAAAGTCATATTTTTAGTGGTCTCATTATGCTCAACACTGCTATTAAAGTGGCTTGTGTTAACTTTGGCAGTTAAAAGTGCAGTTCTGCTCTGCAGAATATCATTAGTGGGACGTCTTGTTTCTGTTCTTTCTAAATTTCTTGGCAAGTTAGCAGTGTGTCATCTTTTAGTCTTTTTTTTTTTTTTTTTTTTTGCCAGTCTAATCTTCAAGCAGAACCTATGTCTGATAATAAAACTGAGTCTTTGGGAAATGAAAACATTTTTCTGCTGATAAATCTGCATTCCCATTGAAACATTGGCAGCTGTGTTGCTTTACCTAAGTTCTGATCACTGGTGTCTATGAAAACCTAACAAATCATTGTGTAGGTGTGGGGGAGGAACTGTATACAACTTACGATGTGGTACAGCAGCAAGCACAGGAAGCAGAGTAGGTGGAGGTCATTCAAAATAGTCTTCAGGCAGCTTCAACATCAATCTCATTTTCATCTACCTATATATGGGCCCCAGGGACTGCTCTGGCAGGCATGTTAGGATGTAAGCAGTAAGACCACCAAATTGGACTTGCATTGCCTGGGGATCATTGCTACCCAGTGGAAATTCGCATATGTTGGAGCCTTGGTTTTGGAGGGAGGGAGATGTGTTTGTTTTTTCTCCTGTCATCTATCATTCAGTATTGGATTTAACTCTACACGAAACAGGTGCAGTTCTCCTTGACTTTGTCAGAAGTTGCATCTGTTTCATAGCGGAGCTGAATTTGGCACCTACACCTCTCTGATCGCCTTTCACTGGGATGAATAATTGTTGTGTTCACATTTTTGGAGTTGTTCGCAATCTGTGCATGCTTTTCTGTTTATTAATTGCTTACTTAGGAGGAGGGGCCTTACAGTCATTTTGTGGGGACATTATTAACACTGTGAGGGAAAAATACAACATGTACATGTGTGCTTGCTTTCAGATTCTTTCTGTATGGCTCATTAAAGATGAGAAAGCAGAGCTGTGCATTAAGTGAGACAGATTGAAAAAATAATGCAGAAATGCAAGCACTAGTTTAATTGGCTGGTTTTATACAGGCATTTCTGCATGTCTCTTGATTGCACCATGTTATTTAAGGAATAGCACCTCTGATGTGTGGAAATGCAAATTACTGCCTGCCTGAAATGTCACTACTGGCAACGTACAAGTGTGTGTGTGTGTATATGTGTATCTGGAAGTAGTAGAGGATCACACTGCCCTTTTGCCTTTAAGTCATAATTCAAAATTACCAATCCCCAGAAGTACCAAATCCCCAACATTAAAAAGTAGTACTGTATAAAAGGTGGTATACTGTGGGAAAGAAAGACCATTTCGGTAGCTTGTCTGCCATGTCCCTGTTCTAAAAACTCAAAAGGAGTCTGCATTTTGCAGGCTAGAAGAAAAGGGTTTTGTGAGAAGAAAGTGCTCTCATTTGGAGTTCTTGGTTCAGGCAATTCCAGGTACCAGACTCTCTTCTCCATTGCAGCATTAATCTCTGGGGTGATCTTTTCTAAAGTCCTATTTCTGCCCCTACTTTCACACTTTCTAAAGAGAGCATTATAAATACAGATTAAAAATATCCTTAGAAGTTAAATTATTCTCAGTTGATCAGCTTTCTACATATCTGTGAACAGCTGTTCCATTTGTAGCAGTATTCAAAATGATTACACTGGGTTTCTACTAGTAAACTGTTGTTGGTATTATACACAAGGGGATCTGTCTCTGGTATTTCAGTTCAGATACCTCTTCACAAAACAAGTTATTGGGACGCCATTTTGTGAGTTTTGGTGCAATTTCAAATCCAAGTGGAGGCCTGATTCACAACTGATGGATTGGTGATGCTTCACTGGTTTTAGTAAGGATACACTGATAATAAGCAGCTGAGATTCTGAACTAACAAAGCTGAATATTCAGCACTTCTTAGAATCAGGTCTTTGAGCATGGAATGAAAACTGTTACCATCACCTAGAGTTTAGTCCTAATTCTTTAGGTGCTACCTTCTATGAAAAGACGAGTGCTTGGAGAGGTCACAACAACAGCAGAAGTTTCACCAGTAGCAAGCCTGTCATCTCTAGTCTCTATCTGAATAGGCCTTCTTGCACTTCTCACCCATGAACAAGACTAATTGTGATGTGCTTCTCTACTGTATCTAATGAATGACTTTTTAGTAATTCCGTTTAATGTTGGCTGCAGGGAATAGATGAAGGCCCGGAGGGACTCAAACTGATCTCTGACATTATTCGAGAGAAGATGGGAATAGACATCAGTGTGCTGATGGGAGCTAACATTGCCAATGAGGTGGCAGCAGAGAAATTCTGTGAAACCACAATAGGTACTGTTCCAAGTAATAAGAATGTTTAAAACATGCTCCTGTCCTCACAGTTGCATCCCAAATAGCTCAAATTTTATCATTTTTTATCAGAAACTGTTGGGTTCTTTTTATTCTAATGTTCAATTTCCTAGAATGTTTATACTTCCAAAAGTACTAGGACAATACCAGGAATAGGGGGAGAGGGAGGAGTGCAATTTTACCTAGTCTCACTAGGGTTATGACCTTAGCAGGTGAAATACTAAGGATGCTTTCTGTCACCCTCCACATAACAAACTGCTTTATTTTATTACTGTGCTTAAGATTTTTCTTGGGTCTGCATGATTTTATATGGATAAATGATTATATATTCTGTACTCCAGCTCAGGTGTTATGGTCACAGACAGTACCTTTATGCATGTTTGGGTTGTGGGGTTTTTTAAGGTATCAATATCCTATTTTAATTTCTCAAAATAATTAGTTCCCCCAAAAGCCAGACATGGTTTTAGTTCTGTGTTGATCTCTGCACACCTTTGCAGCACAAAAATGTGCCTAGTCTTGGATTTCAGTGTCTAGATAGGCATGTGTGTGTGTGTATACACATACAGGTAGTCATACGTAATAGCACAGAGTTCATGTTATTTTTTCAGTGTTAATTTTTACAGTTTTGTGCATTTTTAGCTTTGTAAACTCTCATTAACAGCTTTTGCATTGAACTTATTTTTGAATGGCTGAATTGCCTCTTAGTGCTTAGAAACATCTGCCAGTGGCAGCATGCTCAATTAATAAAACTTCCTTGACATGCGTTTATCAGTGGGTATTCTTCTGGAATGCAGGCCTTAAAATAATTGGTAGAATTGCACCTGCTATATTTTTAATTCACCTTTGTTTTATTATAAACTGTTCTTTTTAAAGAGAAGAATCAAAAAAAGAATGTAGAAAATTAATGGAATTGTTATTTAGAATCTGTTGCTGAGCAGACAATGAATTATGAAGAAGTCCAGAGTAACTCAGTGCAGAGCTTTTTAAGTGCAATGAAGACATGTCCATAGTCACTTAAAACAGGACTCTGTTTAGGATGAATATAGAACAACCGTATCTCTGCTTTTAAGTATTTTGGCTTGCACAGAAAAGGCTAAATAACACCCAAATAATTTATTAATTTTTTAGCCTTCCTTTCTGTCTCTCAACAGGCAGCAAAATCTTGGAAAATGGCCTTCTTTTCAAAGAACTCCTGCAAACTCCAAACTTCCGAATAACTGTAGTAGACGATGCAGATACGGTTGAGCTTTGTGGTGCTCTGAAGGTAAGATTAACAGGCTGCAGTTGGTACACAGATGGAACAGTGATCCTTGTAGAAGAAAGAGGGTATTTTCATTTAAAGAATTAAGTTTATTGTGCTTTATGTAGTATATAAAACTGCTACATAACATTTCTGGAAGAACCAGATGGGAACTTAGGGAGCAGCATGTTCTGAGAGTTGGCTTTTAGACTCTTGTTTCACCATCTCCCAAGTTCTCTTTCTGCACCTTTCATGTAGCTTACACACAGTCATGAAACAAGTGTTGATTTCATCTAACTGGTCAGCATATTTCTAAATCCATCTTAGATCCCTTTTTCTTTTTGCAACAGTGTGTTCACAAAAAGAAAGGGAGAAAGAAGTTGGCATTAATCCTTTGTGTCTGTTGGCAAAACTATTCCCTTCTTCATTGACTTACACAATGTGAGCATTCTTATGTTTTGTATTTTGTGGACATACGCTGCGTAAGATTCATGTGGATAACCACATACAGAAATGACCTGAATAGGAAAAAAGTTATTTTGGATAGTTACTCATCTGGAATTTTTTTTGGTAACAAAATTGATGTTGACAGGAAGCAAAGGCTAGCTTAAACATACTCTTAATGCTATTTTTTTCAGGTTAATTTACAGGCCATTTGTGAAAGGAAGGCATTAGTCGCTTGGCACCTTGGCCAACAGTACTTTAGTTATCTGATGCCTATCATGGAAGATAGGTGATCTGATGGGTGTAGTGGTTTAGTAGGTAATTTGGCTTGCTTTTTTATTTTTTATGTTTTGGATAATTATTTTGTATTGCTTTGTTTTCTCTGTTGAAATTATTTGTAAACTACACCATTCACTTGCAAAGCTACCATGCTAATGAATGATGCCTTTAAGCTAAGGAGTTCTGATTCCTGCTCAGCGGGAAGTAGATTGATAGCTATAACATAATTTTTGGCACGCTGGTTTTCTTGATAATTTTGTCTTGAGAGCTATCATACTGGAAGTCCTGAGAAGGTGGAGGCCATGGTCTGTGCATTGGGCTAATGGGATACGCTTTGGTGTAACATGCTTTGGAGTTACTGTATTTATAGCAGTTTCTCAAGATTGTGGAGCTCATAATTTTGCTCCACAACCATTGCTTTAAAATGCTGTGGTGATGTGGGAGGTTAGCATGTGTATAGACCCATGAAATTAGTCAAAAAGTTTTACAGATTTATTTTTCTTTGAACTCTGTTCAGCCTGAAGTTTTCTAGCTAGCTTAAATTCTTGCTTGATAAAGGAGTTCTGTCCCAAGTAATTTTTATTCCAGATAAATCTCATGAAAGGGCGCTAGAGATTAGTGTACCCATTAAACTGAGCAGCTAGTCAGCAGACACTCAAACTCCACTGTAAAGGTCCAAGTCAGGCAAGATACCAGTATCTCTTTGGAAATGCAGAAGAATTTAAATAAATTGTTGTTCTTGACCTGGAAAGATGCTGAGGTGAAACTTCCTTATTTTCTTTGTAGTTCTGTTTTGTTCTTCCCTCCTGCTTCATTATTCATCCTATATCCTGCAGACTGAACTCTATAGTTGCATTTCTAAAAAGCTGTATATATTCTGTGTGCTCTGGTCATTTGGTTTTGATTGCAGTATAATTTGTTAACTGAGTTGAGACTTCCAAAGAAATGCATGGTATGAGCTCTAAACAAAAAGCAAATTAAGGCTAGATTAACTTGTTTAAAAATACTATGGATTTCTTGCCTGATTAAAAGGCATGAACTGGTATAAAGTGGCATAGATCAGTCATACTAATATAGATGATGGTTTTTAAACATATAACTCTTCCTTAATCTCAATGAAAATTTAATTAAAATAATATTTTTAGAAGTAATTTTTGATTTAAAACCCTTTCTAGTTTAATCCTAAATTTGTACTGACAGCATGTAAATAATTTCCTGAGCTGTTTTTAACTCAAACATTGCAAAATTTTATTAATGCATTGGGAACATGTATGCCTCTGAAAGAAAATGAAGAAGCTAAAATTAAACAGATGGGTATGTTTTTATTGCCTGTGCAAAGCAAAATGCAAAGTTCAGATGTGAATAGTGAAAGGTAAACCTGAGCTTTTTTTCTTAGAAGTTGTACATTCTTATTATTAGGAGAATTGTTTGCTGAGGGTAACAACAAGCACTTTCCTTTTTTATGATTAATCTGATAATCTTTGTAATAAAAGTATGAAAAATAAGCATCTTTTCATGTGATTGTTTTTAGGGAAAGACCTAAAGTGTAGCTTCTGTCAGCTGACAGTTACTTTATTAAACTTGGAAAGTTACTTTATGAAAAAGTAGTAAAAATTAGCATTATTTAACCTCCTGGAAGGAGGAAATTCCTATTTCAGAAGACGACAGTGTCGTGTTGTGTGGAGAGACAGGTATAAAAAGAGAGGTTCTACTGTCTTTCTATAGCAGTGCCAATTCAAAATGTCAGCAGCGTCGCTGCAAAGTATGGCTTAGAGGACAGAAGTAAGCAGGCACACATGCTAGTCCAGACTGTCTTTTTGGATGTGGAAATAGTAAAAGCAACTCCTGTATTGGCATTTAAAGGATGAGAAATAGTACACTATGAGAAATAGTATATTCTCCCAGTTTCTGCATTTTTCTATAAATAGCAGCTTGGGAAAAGGAGACTTTTCTGGTATTTCTGGCATAATAGACTAGATCTTGTTAAAAGTCTATACTTAACCTTGCACTTTATTTCTGCAAGCCTTTGTAAGGAGGGAGGATTTTCAATGTGGATGCTTGCCTAAAGGTTGGGAAAAACACAGAGAGTGCTCAGAGCACAGCTTTCACTTACAATAATGATAATTTTAGGTTTGAAGTCTGTTTTTTGATACATATTTGCATTCAGACTGTAATAATAGGTATTGCAGCTGGGTGATCATGAAAGAACATGTGCTTGATTGCTATTTATGTACATATACATATATGCATATATATTGAATATCCACTTCATTTACTCTATTTATTTTTTTGTGACAATGGGCTGATGGAGATGTACTGAAGTATAGAAATCAGCACAGTGAACCTGCAGTCTTGTGTCAGCTTGAAGACTGGCTGAATAGGCAATGGCAGTCAGCTTACAAAATCTGATGATACTGAGGAAGAACAGCTGTCTACAGTAACTTGTTGGCTGTAGGAACAAAAAGTGCTTGGCTTGTTCTCAATCAGGATTTTTTTCTTTTGAGGACTGAAGCACATTTCACATTTATTTGTTGACCTTTTCTAAGGCTAGAGGTCAGAAATAAACAAACTTCAAATTTAGATAGTTCAGTTTCAAGGTGTCCAGTTGGCTTTACAGGCAGCCTGACCCAAGGCCACCTACAAGTTCCAGCTGCCATTTGCCAGACGATGAAGGGGCCTTCCTAGGAAGCGCTTAAAGGTTATGACACCATGGTCAGAGTAGTACGTGCAGCGATGCATACATATGGATGTGCTCCTAGTTGCTGATGGATGTGATACTGCAGAGTAGCACAGACCCAAGGTTATCACCTCTGAGGTGTCCTTAGAGTCCTTAGTGCCTGTGCCGGTGTGTGGTCTTACAATCAAGCAGCACAGATGTGAGGCAGGGCTGAGCTGGTGTATGAACCTAGCAGCATACTTGAGAGGCAATATAGATAGACATCGGTAGCTGCATTCTGGCATGTAAACTGTACTGGAATGACTTACCCAGTGCAGTGGGGGCGGGGGGGGAGGGGTGGTGAGTGTGAGGGAAGAAGTGAGAATCTAATCTCTGGATATGGCAAAATGGCCATGCTCCAGCTGTCTGATATATATGTTCAGGGATCTGGAGAGTTAAAAACCTTCAAGTGGCAGCAGCCAAGGATCAAGACAGATGTGACAGTTACTGTAGGAAGGAGAAGGAGCAGCAGCTGTGGTTGCCTTTCAGGTTGCTTCAGGCCCATCTCTAAATCTTATGGCTCCAGCTTAGCCTTAAGCAAAGAAGTAAGAAGTATAATGATGATTTATTGTTTACCAGGTTATGTAACCTAGCATTATTACTTACAAAGGTGGTCTTGCAAAATGTGTTTATGGCAGTCACTGTTGGATAGTCAGTCTAGGTATTGTAGAAGTTGATTGTGGTAATTACTCTTTCCTGAGATTAAGTGGAAACGAAATCCATTATTTACATTCAAGTTTGCCAGGAGCAAGCAAGCAGTTTATGCTTAACCTCTCTGACAGTCCTGCTGATACTGTCTTTGATTTGTTGAGTCTTCATTTGACCTCTCTCAGCCATGATGTGAAGCAAGGAGCTTCTCCAAGTTCATGTGTAAGCAGGAGGGAAAGCAGGCTGTGCTGAGCTGTGACAGTACCTCAAGGAAGTCTGGACATCCCAGGTAAATTAACATTTCTGCTTAGTTCTCTAATGATCCATTTAATTATGGAGAGGTAATGGTTGCCTCAGAAATGGCCTCTGAAGCTGTCTTTATGAGCATTCCACAAACTTACTGTAAACAGAGTAGGACTGTAAATTGGATATTTCTGAGCACTGACTGTGTAAGAAAACAATCTGTCAGCAAAGTCTGCAGACTTGTTAGCCTTGGTTTCTTGGTCATCTATTGACCTTGCATTTGTGACCTCTGGCATGTTTGCAGCAGGTCATGTGCAAGTAAAAGACACTTTTTCTCATTTGTTCTGACACATACTATGAGCACTGCCTGGCATCAACATTTCTTTTCTGGAGCATAGCTTCACTATCCCAGTGATAAAATAACTGAATCCAGTCCTTTTTCATGTTCTAGAATAACTAGGACTAGGAGTAACGCCAGCTTCTGGATACCAGACCAGCTAAAGACTCACCTGTTAGTGCAAAGTATTTTAGTAGCTTAAAACTGTATGCAATATAAAAACACCCTGTGCATCTTGCTTACAGGATGCGTGCTTTAATGTAAAAAGCTGTTAATGCCAAGATGGGGGAAATGTGTTTGCTCAAGTGTGAAGTGGTTTTGAGAGCTCTGAATCCCTCAGGCCAAGAGGACCATTGTGTTGCAGTCGTTTTGGGGTTGTTGTGACAGTATTTTTGAACATTTGGAACAACAGGTTTGTCTGTAGGCTAAAGTTGTCCTTGCTTATTGGGCTCTCAGACCCCCATGTTGCGTATGCAAATACAGTCAGTCTTTGAGCTCATGGAAACACGGGCTCTCTCCTGTTGCACAAATGTATGCCCATTGCATTTGCAGGAACTCATGTAACTTCAGGTGTAGACTTTGGCAGTTCAGGATCAACCATATCAGATACAGAAAGATGTTTTTGCCAGATAGATACGTGATTCTCACCCCCCAGTCTGCTTCTCAGAGGATTGCTATACTGCTAGTGCTGTTAAGCTCTTGTGTGCTAATTCGTGTTTTGCTTATGCATCTTCCTGAAACAAACTCAGCTTAGTTAGTGCCTGCACCCAGAGATTTCAAGTACAAAGCTGCCTGTTTTGGTCTTGTTTTGGACTGAAAGATGACTCAGTCTCAAGTTTTGTGAGTTTTTTTGTTGTTTTGTTTTAAAAAGGAGTGGCTCGTCTTTCAGTAAGGTGTAACTTTCAGTGTGGTATAATTCAGTTCTCTGCAGTGTGTTAGACATGAGAGAGTTGTCATAGATTCTTCATGGACTTAAATGAAACCAGATGGTAGACCTTGTAAATTCATAGTTGTGGCCTGAGGGTTATGCAGACCAGGATGTAACAGTCTCCTAGGCGTGGCTGTGTGTTCTAGAGCATAATCGGTTGTCTTGTTTCCTCATTATTTGCAAACTATGTGTAGGAACATACAATGGGGACATTGTACAAATGAGGAGCTTACTGTTTCAGAGTTAGACTCACAACTTCCCTTCTTCCCTACCACATTTCCTCAGAAGTAACTAGTCTTGGTATGACTTGCTTAAAACATTATTTCTGTTGCTCCGAGGAGAAACATTGCAAAAGGTAGAAGTAGACAACAGAATACCATAGGCCAAATTGTACTGTAAATTATGATCAGGTAAGCTGCTTCGAAGTGGGAAGTCAAAGCAGGCAAAGTTGGAGGGAAGGGGAAGCTTTAGTATTGGAGTGTTCAAGAAGTATATGGAAAAAGCCCGGAGGTTGTTCAAAAATGTTTTAGTTTTCAGCTGAGCACTAAACACTTGCAGACTTCATGTATGTGTAAATTCCATTTAAATGGATTATCCCATCTGAAAACTTCTTAAACACCTGTTTGACTTCCTCTTGTTTTGCCACCAAATGAACAAATATTGGAGGTTGCTCTGGGAGAGGCATCTGATAAAAACATACCTTGACTGAATCACCACAGCCAAGATTTAAGCCAAAGTGATCTAAAGTACCAGCTTTAAAAGTCTGATCATCTTTTGCTGCTTCAGGTCTGATGTTGAGATATCTGTCTGCAATTTTTAAGGTCACCTTTAGACCTCAGCTAGCTGCTCAAAAAGCAATGCGTCATCCTTTGACCTCATTTGATTCAGAGTCATGTAGCCATGACTGGCCACATAGCACTGGAGCTGCCTGCAGTTTTTGGTTCTTACAGTCCAAAAAACAAAACAAAACTGGCAGTTAATCAGCTTGCTTTAACTAGCAGCTCCTGACTGTTGCTGTTTCTTAACCAACAGTTAAAGTTGGTTTGGTTGTTTGGTTTTTTCCCCTGCATCGGGTGCTACATTAGGTGCCATAATGTTGGTTCTCCTGTGGTTTCTGTTGCGGTCACTGCTGCTATTGTTGCATGCAGAAAAGTATTACTACATCTATTGCTTCCTTGTTTGCTTTATCAGTACATCAGAATGCTAACTTTTTTGGAGTGTTTTGGGGTTTGGTAGGGATTGGGGTTTTTTGGTAGGGGCAAACTAACCATGGCTAGTCGCTGAGTCCCAGGCCAGAAAATAGCTTTTATACTCACATCACTCAATCGTCTCTCAACTAATCTCTATGTTTGTAAACCAAAGAAGGGACTGTATGGCTGATTGTTCATGAAGAAACAGCACACTCTTTGTAGAAGGCTCTCACCAGGTCTAAGGAAAAAAAAAACGCAACATTTTTTGCTTAGGAAAGGTCTTTTGGTGTAATGAACCTTCTGGGAATCCTTGATAACTATTACTGTTATAGGAACTCTGCATACTTGAAAGGGCTGAATACTACTAGCTTGGCTGAATTTGGTCCCTTAGCATATCAGCATTGAAGTCAATAAATGTTTCTTACATTCAGTATTTAATCATAAAGAAAATAAATGGATAAAGGGGCTGTGGGATGTCAGTCTAACTTTACCCCTACCTCAGGGCAGGAACAGCTCAATCTAGATAAAACCTTGTTTGGGTGTAGTGTAACCCATTTGTTCTTAAAGATAGTCAATAATAATAGCCTTACAGCCTCTGGGGCAACTTGTTCCAGAGTTTTAACTATGTTTTTATCATTGGAAATACTTAGTAATGTAAGGCTTGTCATCTTTTTTTTTTTTTTTTTTAAAGGTTATCCCATAGACCTCAAAATCCCAAAACCAAAAAAACCCAAACCAACAACCTAGTCTTACACTAGTAAAGTGTTTGCAGTTCTTAAGGGCATCTGCACTCTGTCTTTTGGTGTCTCCTAGGATTCTGTAAGCAATAATTGACTCATTTCCCCTTTGTTTTTTCTCTTCTCATTAGAATATAGTAGCAGTAGGAGCTGGGTTCTGTGATGGCCTTTGCTGCGGTGACAATACCAAAGCTGCTGTTATTCGCCTTGGCCTAATGGAGATGATTGCATTTGCCAGAATTTTTTGCAAAGGACAGGTGTCTACTGCCACTTTCCTGGAGAGCTGTGGAGTTGCTGATCTCATCACAACATGTTACGGTGGCCGGAATCGACGTGTAGCAGAAGCGTTCGTTAAAACTGGAAAGGTACCTTATTCCCTGGGTGAAATCCATTGTTGCAAGTACTAGCACTCCTGGTTTGTTGGAGTAATAGTACAGTTATCTGAGACATGCTAGCTGTACTGAGTGAGTACCCTTCTCTTTCCTCTCATTTTTGAGAGTGTTACAAGGCTACAATGAGTGTAAAGGTGTTAAGAAGGAAGGCTGATTAAAAAAAAACAAACTCGAGAGATAAGATGTTGGGAGATGCAGATTTAAGAAGGAGAATATTTACAAACAAGAATATAGGAGAATATTATATATGCTCACTCAAGGTTGCTTTTGAGAAAGGAAAAACCCTCGGTGACATCTTTTTTTTTTTTCCATCCCGATGGTGTTGTCAGGCTTATGAAAATTTTATCATAGCTCTGCTTTTCTTCCTTTATTTTTTTTTCCTTCTGCTGTTTAGTCTATTGAAGAATTGGAGCAAGAGATGTTGAATGGCCAGAAGCTGCAAGGGCCACAGACTTCTGCAGAAGTGTATCGCATCCTCAAGCAGAAAGGAATGCTGGAAAAGTAAGAACAGATGAAGCATGTTCCGCATACCCCTTTTTTATCTCCATAATTCTTTCTGCGTATTTGATCTTGATATCTTCATGAAGGTAATAGACAAAAAGAAAATCACTGTAATGAGAGTAGCTTAATCCCCAGTTAAAATCACAGAGAGAAGTGAATAGAACCTCAAAATGCTACTGCTGTAGATAGAGCTAATATTGTGACGTTAAATTTGTGAATGTGCTTCTGTTTGCAGAATATATTATTGCCTTCTGCTATCACAGAAAAGCATGTGAAAAGAATAAAATATGTGAAAATAGAAGCTGAGCTTCCTATAGAGACTTGTGAAGAGGTTGTACAGCTCATTTCATGGTAGTAACTTCATTACTTATCTTCAAGGAGAGGAGCTTTGTTATTAAGGATCTGTATAGGTGATCATCTGAATAGAGTTGCTGCTCCTATCCACATGGATTCTAGCTTAGATACCGCAGCTCTGTTTCCTAATGTGAATTCCAGTTTGGTCGAGGATAAAACCTGCTATTTGTTTGTGTAGGTCAGGGGTTTTTTGTGGTATGAAATTAAGCAGGTTGTCCTGGCTTGTTCATTTGTATTCAAGTCACAACATGTATGATTCCTAAAGCCACACACACAATTGTCTCCTTATGAGATTAAGGATATTGTATCTATCTGTTCCTGTTTGTAGAGGGGGCAAAATCAGAAATAAATGACTGCCAGTCAGAAGACCAAGCATTGTTACTTTTTTTCCAAAGCGGTTTTAAAAGTCTAGTTTTAATGGATCAGCTGCATTAAATTATTTATTTTTTAACATTATCTTTGGATGTAAGGCACCTAAGTCTATCTCTGCAGCGTACAGTAATTCAGCTAACTGCAGAAAAAAAATTAATTAAAATGTTGGCTTCGGTCTTTGCGGTTTATGATTCCCTAAATGAGACAGGATGCCGTGTTTGGGGTTTTTTGTTGGTTGGTTGCTTGCTTGCTTTTTTCCTTGTTCTATGTTACAACAAATAGAGCATATTATAGAAGATTTTGGTTGTGTTTTTAATGAAAAATGTGAAAACAGAGAGTTGCCAATTTGTTTGGTATACCAACATACATGTGTCAGTTCTTCATAAAAGGTCTCATTCAACAAGACTTTTGAAAGCAACTTTCAAAGTGTTTTTCAAAAACTCTCCTGCTACTGCTTTAAAACACAAAACACAGTAAAACAGCCATGGTTTCAAAGTGAAGAGGTAAGACTCTAGTAAGAGTAAAATTTCATACTCTTATCCTACAAAAAGAGTCCCAAGGCTACACAGAAATATGCAAAAGTCAAAGTTCAGTAGAAAAGCCTTGGTGGCAGGGTTGATGCCTATTGATATTTACAGTGCAATTCGTTTTTTCATTTCAACAGTTGTAGAACTAGCCCTATTAATATGCTCAGACATAAGATGCATTTGGAGTTTGCTGGCCCTGAGCCTGCAGTCAGCCTTTGATTCTGCTTTCCCCATGTGAAGCGTGGCAGACCTGTGCACAGCAGAGTAATGTTCTCTGTGATAAACAGCAAGACTTATGTATCAAGATGTGGTTTGTAGTAGTGGTACTCTTCACTGAGAAGTAACTGCCAGTACTGTATCTAAAGCTGTGTGAAACTTGCTTTTGCTTCAGAAGGTTCATGTTTTGTGGCCGCCTCTGATAAAATCTCACATAGGCATAACAAATTTTATTTTAGTGCATACATTTAAATTTTTATGGTAAAAGCAAATTCAGCCCACCCAGCCCAATATATTCTACAAAGTGAGTGATAATTGAGGCTTGTTAATAGATGCAAAAGTCTTCGTGTAAATTTTTTTTCTGCATATTTCCTAGTAAGGAATTTTGCAACATAAACAGTGTAGCACTGGATTTGAAAGAGCAGCTATTTTGCTATTGCTGCTATTTTTTTCTTGTTGTCCACAGAAATAAATCAAAAGAAATGGACGTGCATTACATAGCAAGACATTAAAATGCTTCAGATGATAAAAATGAAATTCTACATTTTGAATTGAGCACTTCTAATAAAAGCCATAGAAACAATGGTCTGAATTCACAAGCATGTCCGTTCCCCCACTTTTTTTCCCCAGTAACACAAAGTATTCCATTCAGCCAGGTATGAATCCTGTATCTGCCCCTGAGAATGCAGTAGTCACCATGCTGTAATGATACTCCTGAATGGCTCATGGCTTCTCTTGTGACCTCTGGTTCACTTTGAGGAGTCTAGTTCAGAGCTATGTGGTGACACCAGAATAACTTCAGTATAACGCATTATAGCAGGGTGTATGGGCAAGCACATACGGTGCTCAGTACTGGTTGGGGGTTCTGCTCAATGCTGCATTTGTGCATTACAGATACAGCTTTAGAGTGACTGATGGGACCACTTTCCTGAGCAGAAAGTCCTAGTCCAGATGTATTCTGAATCACTCAGAAATTAACTATTTCAACATCTCCAATGGTCCTTATTTTTTATTTCAGTCAAAATAACGTAGTGTGTTTGGTCAAAATTTATCAATATAAAAGGCCACACTGAAATGGCATATTTATTTTAGTGAACAGACAATTAATCCCTAAAATTCACCAGGCTCTGTATGAAAATGGGACTTGTCTGGCTGTCGCTGTCCAGGATGGACAGAAAGCAGATATGAATTTGCATAGTGTCTTGGCTGTAACAAGCCTGCAGATTATCAGAGAAGCCTGAATAATTTGGGGGTTGTTGGAAACGCGACCAATTTAAAAAAGAAAAAAAGAAGAGATAGAATTTAGTGTTTCAAAATCCACATTTTATTTTGGTCTCTTATTAAAAACTTGACCTTCAATTTCTTCTTGAGTCTCTTTGTGTCATGTTCTGTAATTGTATTATCAAATTACTGCTTGGAGGTAATGTATAACTGGTGTGCCAGTCATCCCTTTTAATCATAGATGAGTACTGCTATAAGAATGTCAAGGAAAGATGCAAGTATTTTTAATTTTTTAATTTTTTAGATAACTTAATGGTTGTGCCATACATAATGAATGTTGCAGGCTCCATTATAGCTAGCTAGGCTTCTGAGAGTGACTCATTTTAGAGATGTGTGTAGGTTCTGTATTTATCCAGTGCTTTTCAGCCCAGCTTTTGCACTTGACAAATACTGAAAGAAATTGATTTTTCAGTCTCTCTCTTTTCCCTCCCTCTCCTCACCCCACTTTATTTCTTTCATTTAAGAAAATGTTACAGAATAAACTTATGCTGCGTTTGCTTTCCCCACCTTGTTTCCTCAGGTTTCCACTATTCACTGCTGTGTATCAAATCTGCTATGAAGGGAAGCCTGTCAGAGAGATGATATCCTGCCTTCAAAGTCATCCAGAGCACATATAAAATCAATCAGGCCATCGTACTAATGCAGCTTTCTGCCTTTCAAATTTATATCTGAGTTCAAGTGGATGTATCATTAAGCTTCATTCAAAGCTGCTCACTAGGCAACAGTAACAAGATGAATGTCTCTGAATGGGTATTGGTTTTTGTTATACAGCCTAGTTTGACATAGCATGTAGTGTTGGCTTGGTGATTGTTGTTTTACTGGCTAAAATACAGCTGGTTTAAGACACGCAATGCAAAAGTTGTCCTACATACCTAGTGTATATACACAAGTGTACTTTGTGTGTGTTCCTACACCATTAAACACAATGTGTTGTTGTCTCTTATTAAGGCCTAGTCCAAAATCCACCAGACACTGTGGGAAGAATCCCACTGGTTTTGATGGAGACTGAATCAAGCCTGTAACCTTGAAATATTAGGAGTCTTTCTATTAGAACTTGGTTTTATTCCGTATACACAATGAAATTTTAACATTTTGCATGCTTAACATTATATTAATTTAAGCAATATTAATGCAAAACGAGTGGTAGCAGTTATTCGGGGGCTACAGGGATATTTTAATGAACTCTGGTGAAAAATATTTTGATTTTTGAAAGTCTTTAAAACTGTCAGACTATTTTGAAACAAATTTCTAAGTGAATTTAAAGTTTTTAATTACACTAGAGGAGGATCATTACCTCCCCTTCTGTTTTTTAATCCTTGTATTTTTGTATTTCTCTGTTTCTCCCTTGCTGTTCCCAGGTGCTAGGCTCTTCTAAAATCCCATTCCCCAAAACAAGTGGGAGATGTTGACCTGGGGATTCTGAACCCTGGAGCCTAGGGTTCATTTTAGTGTTGTACCTGTGGTCATTCTTCACTGGTATTGTTTGGTGGGTGGGTAAGGATATTCTTGGGTATCCACTGCTCAAAATTGTCATGCTGTGTTTCTAGCTTAACCATCAGCTACAAAGTGTTGCACTCCACGCAAGACTTCAAGGAATGTTTGGGGAATTCCCTGGTAGATCATGCTTGTGTTGTCAAAAGTGTTATGTGCCAGTACACTGACCACATTCATTTCAGTGCCTGCCAGTGACTGACATGTCAACTGGACTGTAGTCCTGAACCAGCCTCTCCAGAGAAATGATGAATTCTGAAGTTACTCTTTTCACTGGACAAAACTTTAATGGATGCTGGAGCAAGTCCTTTATGACCAAGCTCCCAGAAAGCTTCTCAAAGGCATCTGTCTCTTCTATTCCCCAGGTATCTGAACTTGGTTTTTTTCAGGCACCTTTCCTTTATCAAGGAGGTTAATTTTATTTATTATTGGAAAATTTGTGATTTTATGGAGTTTGGGGGTGGGGTTGGCTTGGTTGGGTTCTTTGGGACTTCTTTTAAGAAGGTTGATGCAAGAAAAGATAGATAAATCAAATCTGTCTTGCTTTTCTTGTATACTAAACTGTAATTTTTTTGGTAAAATATATGCTGGGTACATAAAGAGTGGACTCATTCTTGCAGCTGGGAGACAAGGGTTAGCACTGAGATTTACAGAGCTCAACAAGAATGCCCGTCCGCTCTGAATATCCACTCCAAACCTCCGAGCAGTATCAGAACTGTTGTTCACTGTTCTCAGTGATGTTTTTAGACCAGAAATCGTGAGCACAAACCCATCCTGAAGATTTAAGTTGTGTCATTCAAAACTTGCTAAAACAAAGGGTATGCCTGGGAATAATTGTCGTATTTAGTTAAGTAGCCTGGATTACTCTGGAATAGGCGAGCATTGGGCCAGGTTTGTATAGTCAGGAAGACACTTCAGTTCAGAGGTACCATTTCTTGTGCTCCTATAATGCTTTGTATTAATTTTTGGAAGATCTTGTGAATGTCATCAGACATTCATCGATGAGAAAAGTTATTTTGCCTTATTTCTGATTTAGTGCTAAATATAACAGATGGCTAGAAGTTAAGTAACATCAGGTGTTTGTGTCAATTGAGGAAATCACTGGTAGAGCTGACTTGGAGCAAGCACTCTGCTTAGACAAAAGGATGTGTTAAGATTGGAAGCACTGTTACACTAACGCACACGTGGAGCATACACTCCTCATTACTGCATAACTTTCAGTGTGTCTGCTTATGCTTTGTGTTGTTTTTTTTAATACCAAGCTGATTGGCTTTGCCTTTATATGTGTATATATACATATATATATATAAATAAACTTTTTTTACATGCAGTATGTAGAACAGTAGCATTTTGTAAGATACATAAAGGGCTATATGAGCTAAATGTGGTAAATTAATATATATTTTAAGATGATTATTATTCCAATACTACTTCTACCACTGAAACCCCAAAATCTTAATTGTTCTTGTTTTGTACGGAAGCCTATTCTAAGGCAAATCTAGAAAAAAGGTTTTTATGGAATTCTTTCCTCCACTCTGTAATGATATTCTTGTTCTTTTCAGACAAAAGGTGAAGTTTCAGTAACTAAAATAAATTATTTAAATTTCTATAGATACTTCACCATTTGTGTTTGCTTTTCAGCGTTTGAGAACATTCAGCTTGGCACTAGATATTTTTCCCCCACTAATATTTGCTGCTCATTAAAAGACTGTGATATGATACTGGAACTGAATGATTAGAATCCTGTTCTACAAACACTCTGTTTTGCCTAGTACTGGGATAGTCTTACTGAAAACATTAGCCCCTGTGTAAGGGGTCATAAATGTGTAACTAGTTCTTGATTTATGAACATTAATTACTAAGGAAGGCATTATCTTCTAATGATACATACTCAACTTGCCCTAGACGTGTACTGATTTTCTTTAAAGATTGTGAATGTATACCCATTTGAAGAGTTAGTACAAATAAACATTTTTGTCTTCAGAATCACTTTGGTTTCTGTTGTCTCATTTTTCATGGCTTGTCATTAGTATTTTACCCACTTGATGGAATGCAGGTTTATATGGATATCGTATGTAATGATAGCAGATATGAGATAGCTCTTTTTAAAATTTAAGGTCTTGCACGGCAATCTGGCATCCAGATGTCAGCTTTTTCATTTCTGTCCATTAGTGAAACAATTATGGTGTCTGACCTCTGAAAACAGGTTCTCATCTTCAGTTCCTTGAGTTGCTGTGTGAGCCACTGGAGGGCACTGGTGGGTAAGTGACCAGTTCCCCCTGCCCGCAGTTACTTTTCTTCCCATTTATTTCTGAATTTCCTTAGGTTCCTGTATGACTGCAGCTGTCTTACACTGTGTTCCTTGTATTTGGAGATGGTTATAGTTCAGCACCAGATGCATGTGTTGTAGATCCACTGGAAGTGAGAGAAGGAGCTTGCTATAAAACAGCCAGCACCTTACTACCTCTGCCCAAGGCCATGTTTTGCCTGTCATCTAACACCCTCCCAGTACAGGGCAACAGCCACTACCTCAGCTCTTGAACGATATGGTCTGAGACATCTTTCAGCACCACTTGGGTTCCTGCAATGTGTGTCCAGCAATGCTCGTTTCTGTTGCGTCTTGAAGTTGCAAGAGCCTGGAAAATGATGAGAGCACATTGTGTTCAGTTTTGTCAGTTTTTACGTCAGCTAGAGGGGTGGGAGGTGTCACAAGTGTTTAACCAGGGAAAGGAAGGTCTACTATTTAGTTGTGGGGCACCATATTGTAAAAGAAGTATGGGGGTTTTGATGAACAGAATAATGCACTGTCTGCCTGAAAGCCTCAAAGCCTTTCACAAAATGAGAGCAATGTCCTAATTTCTCATTTATGGACAGGGATACTGAGACAGGTAAAGGTCATTGCCTAGCCAACCTGTGACTGGGTGCAGTTTATGCCTAATTTTAGGCCAGAGTTTCAGCCATTAGGTCATTTCTCATTGTACTTTTAGCTCAAAATTGTATTTATTTTAAGAGTGCATGAAATCAACTAGTAGAATAAATATGTAGGTATCTAAAACATAGCATCCAAAGGGCCTTTAATTCTAGTAACTCTGAGTCAACAGGGAAGTAAAAAACATCACAAGAGAATTAGGATGGATACATTTCTTTCATATGGGCATTATCTTCTGAAGGGGTGGTGCTTTCTCACTAAATCAGTGCTTACAGGCTGGGTGTCTTTGATAGTCTGACTGTAAATATCACCCAGGCAGGCCCTGAGGTACAGGAAACACGGCAGACAAGAACGCAGTTTCCAATGGCCTGTGCTGATGCTGCTTCATAATGCTCCCACCTGGGACTTCATTGTAAGGCTGGAGTCGTATGAATGAAGTGCATAGATATCACAGGGGCTGGTTAATGCTGAAATAAAATGTTGTCCCAGAACACGTAGCACTTCATATTATTAGAAAGTGTAAAACTATTTCTCTTCTGCCTGCCTCCTGACTGCACGGAGTTTTCTCCTGTGATTTGCCATGAGCTGATAGAAATCTGAGCACTAAAAGGTAACGTTTCTATTTTGAATAATGGATGAGAAGAACATCTGCTTTCAGTCCCAGCATGTGCAAAGGAGAGGTGTTTGGCATTCAGATTAAATGAAACCTAGTTCTCTTAATCAGTCTGTTCTGACTTGCTTTCTGATTTCTGCCCATATGCTTTGGGTAGGGACTTTCAGATACTCTCAGTCTATCAGCCTAGTCCTGCTCTTATTGAAAGCAATTGCAGAACTGGGTTTTAGGAGGAGAACAATAGGGTGATGCCCAGCAGAATGGTATTTCTGTCAGAGTTCCCCATGCATAAATTGAATTTACTTATTTGTTATATTTACCTATTACGTACAGTATCTGTTTTAGAGAGATGTTGTGAAGAGTAATTGTAGGGAGCACTGGGAACCATATGTTGATTATTTCAGTAAGTTACTAGAAACAGCATGAATTACTGCTTTTAAATGCATGTCCTTCTTGTAACTCACGCTGAAGAAATTAGTGAGTAATAAAGCACAGCTGTAACCTGTGAGCAGTCCTAATTGTTTAGGTAGGGGCGACTGCCAAAGTCTGGTCAGTATAATCCATATTGCACTCTGTGATGTTAGTGGTGCTTGTTGTCACTACACTGAGTTTCATTTTCTTACCTGGTTGGGAGTCATTTAAGTGTCTTTCACCTTACAGCTTTTCTTTGTATCTATTCCAGCTTCCCTCTCCTCTTTATGGAGCTGCACCTTTATGTGCTATTTTGTAGCAAACCTTAAGAAGCGTTCTTCATATCAAAAGGTGGCTGTGTGTATACACACATGCATATGCTCATCTATACAGGTAAACCCTTACCTACCTTCTATTGAACGTTTGTGTGCACAAGTAAGCCTTGTAAGGGGCTGGGAATTTTGCACAGGCTTTTAGCAAGGATGACAGGAGGACTGATGTTCAGATGCTTTTGCACCAGCTGTGTCCATCCATTCGTTTAAAGCTGTTTTGCTATGAAGCTAGGGCACAGATCTCTTCCAGACCATCCTACAATCTCTGGAATGGCAGTAAGTCAGCTTGGATTAATTGAAAATATTGCTACTCTTTTAGGGGAATATTATCACATCTATGCCACTGGCCATTGAAGCTCTGAAATGCCACATTTGTAAAAAACAGTGTATATTCCATGTTTAGGTAAAAATAATAATGACATTAATTGAACTAGTTTGCCCTTTCTTTCTCCAAATCCAGGTTCATTATAAACCCCATTTTAAAAATTGCAAACTACTGCATCACATTCTTGTCACTGAAACATGCTTCAGCTCTCAGTGTGATAGATTCTTTCTGAATAGTTTCTTTTGAGGACTTAGTGAATATCTTTCAGTTTGATGATTACTGAGCACAGGCATGTGGTGGGCTCAGGAAGTACAGCCTTGGGGATTTTTAGTTTGCTTTTTTGCTTTTTGCAGGCTGGAGAGAACTGGAAAGCGAGCCAAATCTGCTAGCAAGCACTGGCTGGTTCCTGATCTATGTAAACAGTAACATAGAGATATTTATGAAGCATTAGTTAGTATTTAAAATGCAAACTTCAAACACAAAATACTTGCATCACATCCCAGTTTCTGTAAGCCATTTTTTTAACATGCTATTCTTTTTTGTGGTACCTACTCTTTATTGTTGTATCAAGGATAAACCAAAATGTATTGTGATAAATGATTTTGAAAGCTCAAAATACTGACTTGAAAGCATTTTAGCAAAGTGAGCCCAAAACAAGCTGCTCTGTATCGTGATAGCTGAGCAGAAACAGCCTCAGCTGTGCCTATGCTTTGGATTAAAGCCCAGGTTTTGTACAAGTGTTTTTAGTGGTGTATTTAAACCCAGTTTGGGGATTTTTCTAATTTTAACTTACTGTGCAGAGTTGCATTTGAATGTGACAAAGATGCTTCATTTGGGGGGGGGGGGTTGGTTTTTTTGTTGGTTTTGGTTGTTTTTTTTTTTAAATGTAGCCTTCATCAGCATGATTTTCTCCAAGCTTTAAGTTAGGTCGTAATTGCAGTAGCACTTAGTCATAACAGTCTACCCTTGTCTGTGTTTAGTCTTATCCTCCAGTTTTCTTCATCTGCACTTTTTTCAGGTTGTAGGCTACTACAGAGAAGGAATACCTTTTGCTATTCCCAGAATTTTAGCCAGCATGGCAAAAAAAGATCAGCATATTGCCATCTGCGTTTAGCCTTGTCTTATGTTTGTTGCCCATTAGAGAGGTTAAGGGTGGAATAAGGGCTTCCAAACTTTCATGCTGTTGGGTTTAATCATTCTGCCACTTACATCTTTATTCATCTATTCACTGTTTTAAAACAGCAGAAGCTCAAGTTTTTTCTTAGTGGTATTGCCTGGTGCAGTTGCTCAGGCCGCTTTAAGTCTCTAGAATATGTGATCACACCAAAATCTTGGTACCTAGCAATGATCTTCTTCACCCAGCCAGAGTGCTTAAACTTTATAACAAAAGCTGCCTAAGTAGATTCTAATGTATTCCTACTCTAGAGCCATAGTATCCTACACTTAACCTTTAGTGTACCTAGTTACAATACTCATTTAAATAATCTTTTTTTTTCCCTCAGAAATTTTGTCTCCAACTTATCCATGACTATACATTATTCACAGATATATTCTGAAACTTGTAATTTGGGTGCTTGTAACCATTTGGCAGAGGAATGTGCAGTTACCCAGTATGACAATTTCTAGGTGTAGCTTTTCTTGCAAAATACAGTGTGGTTTTCTTGACAGTGCTGGGCATTCTCAAGCAGCAGAGGTGTTTCCTAGCAGGCACAATTAGCTTTCTGAAAGCAATCAGATTAGAAATGAGAGAAGAGAGTGGAATGGGCTTGGACTGCGTACCCTACAGGTAAATTGTTTTAAGTGTGACTTGTATGTACTATGTGTGGAGAAGAGAGGGAACAGAATTCAAAATATTGCGGTTGTTGGAAAATAGGGAGTGAGACCAAGTCAGTTTTAACCAGCACGAGAGCTGGTAATGCAAGAACATGCACTAAAATGCAGGAGGAGTGAAGTCAAAGCTGTTGAGGAGTGATTCGAGCCCCTTTTGGCCTGTCATTCTGTACCAGGCACAGCTTCACGGTAACAGCTTAGTGCAGCAATGTTCTCTTCAAAACGAAAACCTGGGAAATGTCTCCTCAGAGAACTAAGCAGTTGCTCAAGTGGAAGAGAGATTTCACAAGCACACTTGGTATTATCAAATTGCACTGAGATATATCAATTGCTGTTGAAGTTCCCCCTCCCTTCCATGTATCACTCTCCAAGCAAGAGATGGAAAACTCTTCAGATGAGAAAAATATGTTGTTCATGCACTCTAGACAGCTTACACAGAGGAAATATGCAGTTTACTCACTTTGCAGTAGGATTATAAGAGTTCAGAAAAATGCAGATAGTCATGAGAGAGGCTGGCAAGGGAAATAACTGTAACCTCCGTGGGGTAAAGACCCCCATTCTTTCTTGCAGATGCTGCATTTAACAAGTGAGGAATAATGAGAAGCATTGGCTACCTCTTCATGAGTTTGTGATTTTTCTCAGAGCTAAACTAAGCAGAATTAGGTCTGACTAAGTACTCAGAGATAAGCCTTCAAAGCAAAGCTCCTCAAAATGTTCTTCCTGAAATTCTGGGGGAATTTTCTTCCTTCTCTCTTGTGAATGCAGATTCAGAGCTAGAAGTGGGAGCCCTAGTAACAGCAAGGTACCCATAACCTTGGCTATTAAGGTTTTTGTGTGATCTCAACAACCAAATATTATAATGCTACCAGCAGCTGTGGCCTGGTGTTACCAGAGGTTGAGGTTAAATGATAGAAATTGAGCAAGAACACTCCAGGGACATTCCTGACTCCTGGTGCATTTTTGTCCATCTAAAATAGGTCCTGATCCACAAATGAGCTGGAATTCTTGCTGGTTCCTTCCACCTGAGAACTTGCGTGTTGTATACAAGCTCTCCCCAGCACAAAGCCAGCATCACTGGTTTTCTCATTGCTACTGTAATCAATTCTAAAGTGAAGAGTAGGGGACTTGGTTACATGATTTGTGAATTATCCCATATTATGGTGATGGGGGCACAAGAAGCACTTCTGTGAACTGATCGCATTTAGATAGAACCTGTCATGTCAGCATGTGGGCTGAGTCAGGGGAGCATCCAAGGAGTGGTAAGCAGGTACTGGGAGGTTTGAACATCTCTGTTCTTCTAATGTTGGGACAGTAATTAGGCCCAGATTGGATGTAAGGAAGCAGAGTGAGTGGAAAGGCTTGGTATGGGAAAATTTGAGAAGCACAGCTCCAGGTACTTTGTTTTAATTACTGAGTTGGACTAGACTGATTTAAAACTCATTATGTTACAGTGACTGGGAACCCTGCACCAGGTAATCAAGCCTCAGATGACTCCCTCTTGAATGCATCACTAGAAATGACAATGCGGTTTATTGTCACGGAAGTTATAGGGTAAATAAGCAGGGAACCTAAACTATTTGAGGCAGCCTGCTTGAGTCAGGATGAAAGCATTTCAGCTGGGCTGTTACAAGGTAGTTTCTGGGATCACTGACTGTGCTGAACATGTCCTAAGGAATCGGTGACTTCATTCCCCAGGACTGCTTGCTGCCTACCTGCCTCTGTGTGTTAAATTCACATTTTAAAAAAGGAAATGCATGCACACACACAAACAACACTTGAACAGGGAAAATGCTTAATTTCCAAGTCTGCTTTCAGTAGTGAAGTATTAGTGTTAACATACAATTTCTCTCTGTTCAATGCAGTTTTCTTGGGCTTACCTAGTCACAAGTCTTTGTGTAGCTAGATAGAGTTTTGGAAAGATTATTTTGCTTTCAAAAGCATTATCTGGCTTGAGATGATTAGTAAATATATTGAAATCCAGTAGGCAGATCTCAAGAAACAGCTGACCTTCATATGCATTTTGATATGGATTTGGAGTGTTTGGGGTTGGTGGTGATTTGGGTTGGCAAATTTTTGTATTTTCTATACTGCCTTTGAGCAAACACAGCTTACTGCATCTGCTTTAGTCCAGTATTGCTGACTGATTATATTGCATTGGTGGCTTTTTTTGGCACAACTTATGTCAGGGAATTCACTACCACACACACACAGCTTCTCTGTGTAGTGCGAATGGAAAGACTATGCCTCTCTCTGTCCCTCATCTTACAGCTGATGCTTGCTAAAAGTTATTTTCAATCACGTTAATGGAATACTGTGAAACAATGGTTTCTTTTTCAAGGCAGGGATACATATAGAGCAAGTATGTGGGGGATGTAGTCCTTCTAGACCTGCCACTTCTTCACTTCCCCAAATTTGGAGGTGAACTTGAACTGTATCTCTCGCACTCAGATGAGGTAGACTGTGGATCTGCAACTCCTCCATTTCCCCCTCCTAGAGAGGCAGTTGTCATGCATCTTCATGGCTCGCTTTCTGTGCTCTTGTAAGAAGACATGATTGAATACTTGTCTTTGTAGTAGAGATGCTTTCACCAGCATCTTTTTTTTCCCCCTTTTCTGTGTGTGTTTTTTTTCTTCTTGCTGGTTGCCTTACACGTGGGAGTAATTTTGCGGGCTGCAGGATGTCACCTATAACTCATCTTCTGGTTAGATAGATACCTTGAAATACCCCTTAAAATATCCATGTCATTCATTGCTATTTATTAAGATAATTTATTAAATCCTGCACTTCAGCACTGATGAACTTAAGTAATCCCCTTACTCATATTTCTCTTACTTGTGAATTACACCAAGAAATCCTTCACTAGTGAATTCAGACAGCCCATAAAAGTCAGCTTCTAGCACAAGAGGGATGCTTGTATGCAAGAAATAATCTCAGATTTCATCGAAGTAACACCTGGATTGAATATATCCTTGCTAACTTTGATGTTTTTCCTTTACTGCCTGCTTGAACAATGAATCACGAAAATATGATGTCCCGTATTAGTACTTCACTGAAATAGTAATCATAATATCACTTAAAAAGAAAGCACAGCAGTTTGATGCATGACCTTCATTTGCACACACTGATACAGCTTGTTTCCTGATTGAATCCTTGCGAGGAACGCAAGTAAGAAATTATTTGATTGGCATACTTGGAGAACCATACTGCTTTTGTAAGATCATATATTTTATATATTTAGTGACTACTTTTTTTTTTTTAATAATTGTCTGAGTCTAGGAGACATTCTTTCAATTATATAGGTATGTCTCTGTGTGTGTGTATATATATATATATATATAAAACCAGTTTTCTGATGTGCTGAGGTGAAGGTTAAGCTATTGCACTACCTGTCCTCATCTTCCTTCATAGTCTTTTAAACTATTGGTCAATTCCACCTGAACATGACAGAGTGGAAGAGTACTAAAAGATGTCAAATTCTTGTAAATGCCAAGAAAATGTGCTAACTGGGGATACCCTCTTAGTAGAAAAAAGCTACATGGAGCAGACTGATCTTACAAATACCCCCACTGCAGCAAGTACTTCCAATGGAGTCTGAACTTTCTTGAACATTAAGGTGAGCCAACCTCAAATTTCATAGGAAACGCAGCTTTTTAATTGTGGGACTTATGGGGACATCTGTGTTATAACAAATGTCATGTCAGAATTGTCTCATAGTTAGCATTAAGCTAGACATTCATAAATATATGATGGACTTAATTCACCTCGATATTAGTAATTAGAGCCACATCAGAGCATCCTCTACTTACTCCAAATCTAATACTGCAAACCACAGGGCTGTGCCAATTCACATAATTTAAATACCTAGGTAATGAGGATGCCCTCAGTAGAAAGGCTGTACTTTAGCTGCACTATGAGCAGTTAGTAAAATCCTTCTTGATATGTTTTTTCTCATGGTTCAAAGAGCTTAGATAGCCTAACTCCTATCAGCTCTTCTTTAAATCTCCTAAAATCCCTAAATGAAAACCTTCCTTTCTTCTGAAATTCTTTTTTCCCTCACTGATCTAGCAAAGAAGCATTATACGCGCTCAGTAGCTAGTTAGGAGCGTGATAAATGACTTGACAGGATAAGCTTTCTCAAGACATGTCATAAATGGGATAAACCTTTGTTCTGAGGAAATTCCAGTCCCTTCAGAATTCAGCCCATCATCCATCCTCTGACTGCTCTGTAGTCTGATACCATGCACCGTTCTCACACAGCCCAAAGCCTGCAGTTTTCAAAGCAGACTAAGTGAATAGAGAAATTTAATAAAATTTGGCTTTCTGATTAATTGAAAAATTCCAGCAGGTTTTGCTAGACAGGCAACAGAAAACACTCTGTTCCCCATAAATACATGCAGCCATAATGAAGAAATCATTCTCTCTTCTATTTATCTCCTGTTTCTCCAAGCTCCTATTTCTCTTGCAATAGCTATTTTCAGGATCCTAGAACAGAAGAATGTACTAAGAGTCTTGCATCTCTGCATCTATTTTTTCATGTACTGACACAAGACTTAACTAGGTATCAGCAGCTTTGCATGCTGGTTTTGTGCATATCTGTTAACACTAATGCTATGAAAGTATCCAATAATTATTTATAGTCATGAGCAGTGCTCTGTATATTCTAAAACACTGGTGCCTGTGCCTCTGTGTCCTGCTTTGAGTTAAATTTGACTGTGTTTTGTGCTAGGGAGATTTGTTTCTTTGGTTTTGTTTTGTTTCAGGGCTAAGCTGCAAGCAAGTTGATGCCAGAAGTTATGAGGTGGCTGTAAAGTCCCTCCCTAAACATGGATGATGTTGTGATGAAACCGTGGTGGAGTTGTTCAGTCTTTCGTTAATTATCTAAAACCAAATATAACTGACAATTGTTGAAGGTGATCTTTTCCTCCAGCTGTTTTCCACTGTATAAACATTACCTGCTGTGATTTACATAAACACTTAGGCAAATACCATCCTCAAGGAGTAGAAAACATACATGTCTTCAGTGGAAACGTTTATATTGTCAAGTACTATAATCACTAGTATGTGTTTGTGCCATAGTAATATTTAAAGGTCTATGGAGGACCGGTGACCCCAATGAAAGTATTTATGAGTGTGCCTCAGGCACAGCCTGTCTGGACACACTTGGGGGCTGAATAAGCTCCTTCCTCACACAGCATGACACTGGACACTCCTGAATATTCAGGTGACTTGTGATTTGCAGGTGTGAGAAGGCATGGCCACGAGCTGCACTTCAAGCTGTGCTTGCAGGCTTACTGTAGAGAAAGGCAGCTGAGGAGCAGCCTGTGAAATAAAATATGGGCATACTCTTGCAGGTGCATTACAGATTTGAGGTCCCCGACCCCAAAGTTTGAAAACCACAACTCCAATTATGAGAAGATTTGTACTTCTCACTACAAACTCTTCTCTTAATTTGAGTAGATGCGCTCTCTGCCCTGAAGTTAAGCATACATGTACAGCGTGCAGGGACGGTGTTCTAAGTACAAATTGGCCCTGGAGGAAGTAAGCAATTTTTCCTCAGCACAGTATCTAAGACACGGTTGTGTTTCAGGGCTGGGAGGGATTTTTAGATTCCCAGAGCAGATAAACAGTTGGTGAAAGGCTAATGCACAGAAAATACGTGGCTTATGTACTTCGTGATTTCTTTTCTTAGCACATTCTCTATCACCAAACAGTTTACTTAGTGTTATGATAATGGGTTTCAAAACTGAAAAAAAAGAAAAATTCTTAAGGTCAGCATATTACTGTTGACAGCATGGAGTTAATTCTCTGTATGGCAGTGCATATGTTCTAAGACAGCTTTTTGGCGGGTAAAATGTCTGTGTGTCTACAGTCAGGCCTTTGTCCTTATAATTCAAGTAAGTGTCATGTAAAGAAAGAAATATTTGCAAGAAAAGGAGTACAGAATATAAGCAGCTAAAATTTGCATTTTCCAGCATTAGGGTAGTAACATGTATGTGATGATCAAATGCCATGCAGTCATTACTCAGACCGTAGCTTCAACTGGTATTGGTTTTACATTTGTTAATTTTGAGGTGCCCAAGCTGCAAAACCAAACAAGCCTTGTGTTCAGTAACACCATGTACACACACAGATCCTCTACAGATTTGCAGAATAATAGCCATTTTGAAAATACGGGCATCTCATCTATTCTGTCTCTGTTGCAGCAACATTAGAAGATCCAAGTATCTCAATCATGAAAACCATCATTACTTTGCAAAATACTGGTTCATACACAGTTAGGCATGCCTATAGCACATGTCACTACCAAGGTACAAATCAAGTATTTCTGGTTTGGGTTAGTATAAATCAGCTTTTCCGTACGGTCATAAGCCGCAAAAGAGTAATATATGTTATTAATTGTTTACTTAAATGTGTTTGTAGCTCAAAGCCTACACTTCGCTGATTCCGAAAAGCCATTAGGAAATATTGCAAACGTTTCTTGATTTAATGCTAACTAAAAATATCTCATCCTCAGATTAGCACAGTGGGATGTCAAGGGTGAGAATATTTGTCCTGGACATCCGACATGAATCCATATTCCTTACGTAAGACCTGGGTTCCACAAAAGTACAATTCCTTTCTTGCCCTCTTCAGAGTAAGTTCCCTTGGCTTTCTTAGATCACTCCAAGGTCGTTTAAAAACAGTAACTTTTTATTGTTGACTGAAATCTGCTGATGACCAGTGAAAAATCTCAATCACCTTTCCTTTTTTATGTTTACTTGTTTTTCTTGCCTAAAAAAAGAGTCTGAATAACTTTGGCATTTGAAAATTCTAGGATTTGGGAGGGGGGAAGGGAAGCTGTATTTCAAAAACAGAAAACCAGTTCAGGAAATTCCAGTCAGCTCTGCTCCTTGGGCCTGTGAGTCTACTTTAATTAGCACTTCCAGTTGGCCAGATTGTTGCTAAGATGGTAGTTCTAGAGAGCTCGATCAGTAATCTCAAAAATGTTGATACCTCAGGATTTGAGAACCAAACCAGCTTAAATGGAAGAATCTGTTAATTAGATATTGAGATGTTCAGGAATAAGCCATTTACTTAGAAACCTCATAATACTTCTGTCAGCTATTTTGCTTTTACTAAAACATTTACATTGAAAGGCTTCACTGAATTACATATTTTTTTCTACTCACAGTTTACTTTATTATAATAGTTGAGGAACAGAGGTTACAATCTTGACTGGTGTTTAAAAGCTTCACCAATCCTTCCCTTGAAAGGTTAACTTAAAACACAGAAAATGGGCCACCTTCTTCTCTCTTGGTAGTTCTGTAATAAAAGGTTGATTGTTCAAGCAGCAGCATTCAATTATTTTGCTTCTGATGCTATCTACATGTAAAAAAATCTAGCTAAGCTCAGGTGGTCCCTGCAGGCTTTCCAGTTCTAGCCTTCAGTGCAAGGATGCAAAACAAAAAATTAGAGCCTCGCAGTTAACATTCAAAATGTAAAGTGTTATGTTGTCAAGTTAAAGAATGAAATTTGCTTCCTGGAATATCAATGATATAGAAAAGCTTCTGGAGTGTTTGCCCTTTTTTTAGTAAAATTTATTCTTCGAATAGGTTTGCCGGAGAAAAATGTGCTAACTAAGGAGTTCAGAGTGGCAGCCAGGGTTCAGGGAAGTTGCTCAGAGATGTAGCTGTCCCATTCTTATGGAATTAGTCATTATACTAGACCTCTACAACAGACACTGAAAATTTATGCTATATTAATAGATGTAATATAGTTGAAACAGAAAACAAATGGTTCCCTATCTGTTTTACCAGGATCTGGGATGCTCAAATGATAGATTTGCAGACCAAAAGCAATGAAACTTATTGCTCTGATTGTGATGGTTGGAAGAGAAACAACACTGACCTCCAGGAGTTTAGGGAGCAAAATAAATACAGACTTTTAGCATTATGCATCAAAACTGAGACCACTGAATAACATCCTGGAAATGTGGTGAGAATAGACATCCAGTGTAAAATAAATCAGCTCTCAAAGGGAGAGTGATGTGAATGACTCAGACCATTCTGAAATTTGTATTAATTTTGCTACTGGCGTGAATTTTAGTCCCACATTTACTCACTTTTTACTTACTGATCTTATAGGTGGGAAACTGAAAAGACAAGAGTCTTTCAGAGGAGAAAATCGATGCTATTACAATGGATCCTCACGAACAGCACCTCAAAGTGGTTCTGGCATTGGAAGGAAGCTTGGCAGCACTGAACAATCAGATAAAGCACTTTTTATTTGCAAGCCAGTTGAAGCAGGTCTCTAAACAGACCAGTGCACAGATGTGTTCTGTTCCTTTAAAATCTCAGCTCTTACTTAAGAGAAAGGGATCAAATAGGAATGCAACCAATACAGAAATGCTGGTAACTCCATAAAAAATGATGGTTTTGCCAAAAAGTGTAAAATTCCTTGTTCATGACTAGATGTTGTGTTAAATGCTTTGAGTTCGTGGTTTGCTAATGGTCTTTTTTTTTTCCTCACAAAGAAATTATATGACCTGTCTGTCATGTCATATGCTGAGTGGCTGGCATCTCACTCTGGTGACCTGCAGCTGATGTTTACAAAACTCTGCTGGATTTCTTCTGCCATCTTAAATAAAAAAGTCACCAGTGCCTATGAGTACACGGAGGCTCCACAGAGCCCGAGCCAAGACACACATTCCAAGAAGCCCATGGAGCCTGTGCTGTGACACACTTACACTGTGAGTGGAGGCACAATCATGCACAAGAACCAGTTCCTTTGGGTAATTCACGTTTTCCGTATTTCTGGGAGAAACTCTGTCCTCCTCCTCCCTCCCCAGCTGATTCAATCCCTTGTGGAAAGGTAATACTGCAAAATCCATCCTTTGTTAGCCAGTGGGAGAGCAGCAGTAAACAATTTGAGGACAATAGCCACCAGACATATGGAAAACACTTCATTTTTACTGAGCTGCCACATGCAAATTCTTTGCTAACGAGAATTCCTGAACGTTGAAAAAAAACCTATAACCTGCTTTCTTGTTGTTGAAACACCATACTTTTTGTGGAATGGAAGATCGCTTTAGAAGCTCTTAAATGACCCGGAAACGATTTTTTTTTTTTCTTTCAAGGCGACAGTTTAGACTGGAAAAGTACTAGAAAATATAGGTTAGGGAACAGCTTGACACTGCCAGGTAGTAGGCCAATAATGACCTCATTCTTTCCACTTCTAGTGACCTTCATGGCTTTTTAAAAGTCTTTTGCATCATGGAGACTCTTGGTTGTTTGGCAGATCCCAGCTAAATCCCCATTTCCAGCTCTGAGAGGGCTGCGGTACCTCCTAACCTCTCGTTCCCCTCCCCTGGCACTTTGTGGGCACTTCTCTCCCAACAGCATGCCACCGATGAGCGATGGCAGCCAGCGGGGACGACAGCCCACAGCGCCAGCACGTCACCCGTCAACGTTTGCTGCCCGTGGAGCCAGGGGCGACAGTCTAGACGGACGACGATGGCAGGGGGCTGGGGCTGGACCCCCCAAACCGCGCTCACCCGCGAGGCTACGGCATGGTTTCCCGCAGGGTGTTCTTCCAGAGGATGGCCGGCTCAGCTTGGCTCCTCGCCCGCACTGGAAGCGGACGTGGTCCCGAGGGTGTGTGAAAGTCCGGGAGGTCAGGCGATGGTTTCAGAGGGGCCCCGCCTCGCCCCCTCAGAGGGCCCTTCCCTAGCGCCGGGGAACCCCCGCGACACCAGCCCCGGGCCGGCGTCCCCCATACGGGCCTTGGGCGGCCGGTCCCCAGCACCCGCCCCGTAAGGCGGCTGCCCCGCTCCCGCCCCGGGGAGCGGCGGGGGGGCAGCTACGGGCCGGCTGGGCGGCCGGCTGGGCGGCCCCCTGGGCGGGCGGGCGGCCCCCCACCGGACCCGCCTCCGCGCCCGGGGCCGGGCGCCGAGCGCCGAGCACCCTTCCGCCGCCCCTCCGCGCTGAGGCGAGGGGCTGCCCGCGGTGCCGGGGCCACACAAAGCGGCGCGCGGCGGCGCCTTTCCCGCCGCCCGTCAGGCGGCAGCCGCCACCTCCTCCGCCGGGCTCGGGGCTGGCCGGGCGGGCGGGCGGCGCGGGGCAGCCCCGCGGCGCCGAGGATGGAGCCGCCGCCGCCTCAGGAGCCGCCGCCGCGCCCTCGCTCCCACACGGTCACCACCACCAGCAGCTCCTTCACCGCCAACCTGTCGGCCAGCTCCAGCACCCTCGCCTACGACAGGGAGTTCCTGCGGACCCTGCCCGGGCTCCTCATGGTGACCGAGATCGTGAGTGTCCCCGGGGAGGCGGCGGCCATGGAGGAGCCGGGCCGGGGGGGTGCGCGGAGGGGCGGGGGAGCGTCGGCCCGGCCCAGGGCGCTCGGCTCAGGTTTTCGGGTCGCCGCCGTGGAGGGTTCCCGCTGCCGTTTGGAGGTCGGGCTGTTTCCTCTCGGGTCATCGTCGCCTGATGCGGCTTCGAGGGGTCCGTACCGGCAGGTGAAGCGGAGGGAAAGGGCTTGGAAACAAAGACGGGCGGGGGCGGGGGGGGCACGGCGCTCCCGCCTCGAAACTGTCGACAGATGCAAAAGTAATAGAGGGCACGTGCGGTCTCTTCAGCCTCCCGCAGCGCTTGCGGTATCATCACCTCCTGTAGCGGAAAAATGAGTTTTGGCACATCAGGAACGGATTTTTGGAGGCTTTTCTTTAACTACGTTGGTTGTACACGCTTCATACTTTATAGCGCACAGATAACCGTGATGTGAGAGTTAATTAGGCAACTTACCTTTGTTTTGTAGGTCAATAAAAAACGTTTCCTTAGGCTCTTAGTGGTTAGATACACCTGGGCAGAGCGGGATAGGAACTAACACCTTTTGGTTTTGGTAGTGATTTTATTTTTTGCAGGTACTTTATAAGCTGTAAACGAACATTGGCCAGGCGGTATGGGGTTTAGTCACTTGTCTTAGTGGTAGGCAGTGAACAACGCAACACTGGGATCCCTCTGCAGGCCTGCCTGCTCTCGGTG
This sequence comes from Haliaeetus albicilla, assembly GCF_947461875.1. Classification (NCBI taxonomy): domain Eukaryota; kingdom Metazoa; phylum Chordata; class Aves; order Accipitriformes; family Accipitridae; genus Haliaeetus; species Haliaeetus albicilla. Next base: position 34,795,481 of record NC_091484.1, on the reverse strand, counting down.
TCTTAAGCAATAAGTACTCAGCATCTCCGCTTAAAATAATGCATTTCTTTTTAAGTCTGCTCATTAATAGTTAAGGTACTTAAAGAGCTGGTTGCCCCAACAAATTTTTGAGTTTCCGGTGTGATGATTTTGCTTTGATGATGCTGGAAGGATTAACTTATCTGACCAGATTCATTTTCAAGGCTTGAAAACATTGTGCTTCACCAGAGCAGTGGAACGACTGTTGGTTTTGCTGACTTCAAAGTTAAAATAACCAAGCAAAGCTTCAGGCTGAAATGCAGTGTAGGACCCCTGGCAGGAACTGTGCCGTCAGAGAGAGGACGTGGATTGAGATGGCAGCTGCTGTGCAGGCAAGTAGTGGTGAGGGTGTGAAGTCAGAGCCTGCTACCAGCTGGTACCTTGTATGCTGGCATGGTTGGGAATTCTGGCCATCTTTAGTAGGTAGGTGATTGTAGGCTTGTTTCAGTTGTTAAATACAGGGGATGCTTCACTGTCGGAGTTGTGGTAGATCTGTGAATAAAGAAGACTCAGTTTTTGAAAGAAAAGCTGCTTTCCTTTCCATTCTTTTTCAGTTACTAATTACAACAGAACTGTGAACGTTTCCTGTACTTTATCTGAAGAGTGATCCCACTGTAGATTGTTAGAGAGGTGCCCAAGGCTTTTGCCAAGCCCTCCTGGAAGTTACATGGCCACAGGGCATGGACAGGCTCTTGCTTACTTTTTGTTGGAATTGTGCTTTCTAGTTTGTGTTGACAGGTGATGATATTTGTGTAGCTTACCTTTCTAAACAGAGTGACGATAGTTTTTAGGGGGACTTTGTTTCTTGTTGGCCATTCTTGACTCCTGGAATAATCATAAAATCTTCAGCCACCATTTTGAGATGCTTGAGTCTGCTAATATTGACATTTAGAGCCAGCTTTGGTTTAAGTTTCATAAGTACTTGAGAACACATTTACCAGCTTCAGAAAGAACCTCAATGCTACATGACTTTGTAGGCTAGTGTAGAGTTGTGTCTGCGCTACAGGCTTCCACTTATGTATTTTTATTGATCAACAGTGTGAAGATGTACAGTTCCTGGCCAACTCAAAGGCACCAACAGAAGTCTCTAATGTAGATGAACTTATACTGGTATGTGATGAGGTATTTGAGAGAATGGAGGGCAGTTTTACTATGAAGTTGAAAGCAATAAGGCAGGTCCTACAGAAGTAGAGTATTGTTAGAAAGTGGCTTTGAGGAAATATTTCTGGTTCTTAACCCCACTTATTTTAAAGCGGGTAGAGTAACAGTTCTTCTCTGAAATTCAAGGAGAAGAAAAACATTAGTGAATACCTCGATGTGGAATTAACTGAAATAAAACCAGTTATTAAAATCAAATAGGTGAGTTTATATGTATGTGTGTGTATATATATATATATGTTTGTCATTGGGTTTTGATCAAACCTTTTCCACCAGTTCTGTACGTTCTTTTTTTTCTGAGAAAATGTGCTTTAAGAGAGCATGACTTGCTTTACACAAGATCTCTATTTCAAAACTGGCTGTGCATATTCAGCAGTAATGGAGTTGTGTACCCTAAATCAGTCAGTTCCTGCCTGTTCTGATCATCTTATATACATAAAAGTTGTGGCTTGCCTGCACAGATTAGCTCTTCAGGATATTTCTGACCCTTAGTACTGACCCCCAGCACACAGCATGATCCATCTGCTAAGGATTTGCAAACCTGTAAATGGGACAAACTCTTATGTGTGTCTGTATTTCAGTCTCAGGAGTTTGTAGCCTGATTATTTTCAGTCTAAGCACCAAGCTCTGAAGTGCAGCAGCTGTGTTAAGAGCATACCTTTGCTTCTGCTGCTCCTGCTCTGGAGACACCTGCCAGATGGACAGGGAAGAGGACTGTTTTTAGTAATACCTGTTATCACTGCAGCTACTCATCTGCCAGACACAGCACTTATTAGGATACTATGTTAAAGCTAAGCTACCGGTGTTAAACAACAGTGCTAAATGTTCTGAGAATTTGCACTGTGGGGCTGCATAAATATTTGATTATTGCTGCTGTCAGTCAGCGATATGCATGCAGCAAGAGGAGTGCAGTTTGTGACTCCTGCCTCTGAAACTGGAGTTTTCTTCTCCGGATAGGCAAAGGGCAAATCTGTGTTATTCTTCAACGAAAAAGAATGGAAAAGCACAAAGTTACCACATAAATGAAATCTTTCAGTCCCTTAAATGAAGGATCTTGATCAGGTTTTGCTCTTGCCTCCCTAATTTGGGTGCTGTGAAGATGAATTAACTGCTGCGTGGACTTCCATGTGCGCTGGTAACCAGCCTACTTCTGCACTGAGGCTGTGGTTTAATGGCACAGTAAATTCAGCTTAACGGCTCCTACTAAGAGATTCTTTGCAGTGCTGCAAAACACTGGTCTGCTATTAACTCAGTCTGCTGTTGCCAATTTGTTCAAAATGAGTTAGCTTTATAAAGACAGGTTTTATGATGGATCAGGTATTATCTGTCTTTTACGTAACTGCTTTAAAGCCAGCATAAATCTGGGATGAAGTTGACTGTGCATATTCAGCAGTAATGGAATCATGTACCCAAACGTGGTTCAGATTAATTTTGTAATGCCGTTTGGCCTAGCACTGCACACATCTAGTATGAATGAACACAGAACTGCAGCCTGAAATGTAGGCTAAATTACCTGGTGCTGACAGATTTCCTTTGCCTTCTACATCTGCCTCCATGACCAGAGAGCGTGCAAGGTTTCCTGCCACTTACTGGGAAAGAACTGGGGTCCGTTTATTTCAGTGCAAAGAACAAAATAGAAAATGCCACTGGATTTCTGAGAGGCGCCTTTGGGAACTGGCATAAAACACAGGTTTGGCGTGTAGAAGCTCATCCAAATTACTTATATACAGAAGTAATGATGCTTGCTGAACAGGACAGGGTCTTCTGACTCAGGAAACAGATTCACTGGCCTTCGTTGGCCAGTGACTACTGACAATGAATTTATCTGCATCTCCTTAACTTCTCTGAATGACTTCTCTGTTCATGGAATATGGATACAAATCTTTGTAAGGCACACTGAGATCTGTTGGTGAAAAGTAGTATGTAAGACATAAGTGGTGTTACATAAAGTCTTTAATTCAGATGTCGTTCACCTGAGTTGACACTGCAGTAAAAATACATCCTACAGAAGATAATTGATACTTATTCCTATAATGGAACACATGCCCCTGCCCCCAGAGGACTTATAGTTTCAAAAGAAGGACTTATAGTTTCGAAAGAAGCAAGTATAGCGATTTCCACAGATGTCTCCTGAGTGTTTGTTTTCTGTACAGTGATGGCCCAGAAAGACTATATATTTGTCTTCCTGGGAATTTGATGGCCAGGATAAATGATGGCTAGTGATACCTTCTCAGCGCTTTAAATCAGCTTCTGAAGTCAAGCATTATGGATCACTTTGGTGAAGTGGAGAGTTTTGTGGTTGCTATGGATATAGTTATAAAAATATTTACTTTCTAGCATGATGACATTGATTCCTTCAGATTGTTGCTTCACACCAGTGTGTTCCTAGATACAGTCTCTCGTAAAACTTGCCCTACTGATTTTAAGGCTTGCAATGGCTATTTGTCCTTAACAAAAACAAGTACTACATAGTTTGGAAGGTTGTTATGCTGGTGCTGCAAGAGAGATCTTGTGATAGTGTAAATTTTAGTAAATTGTAATTACAGCTGCATTTCTTCATGCTATTCTATGCAGATTATTCTTTGAGTGAAATGCCCAGAATAAGATAAGGACTTGAAATAGAAGCCTGATAGGAGGTTACTTACATTATTGGCACCGCATAAAATTATGGTTTGAATTTACATTTCTGGACAATAAAAATCGTTTTGATCACTGTTTCATTATTCTTCAAATGTAAGACCTTCAAAGGGTAATTCAGAAAAGAAATCTTGTTGAATTTGTTTATTCTAGTAGAGTGGTGAGCCTCAGAATATTAAATAGATATAGAAAGTTATGTCAGAATTAAGATATTGAGGTTACCAAAACCAGAACAACTGAACATGTCCAAATGTTTGTTCAATAGGCTTTTCCCTCCTTTTTTTCCTAAGAGGTGCATCAAAATCTACTACAGATATTCAGGTTTTGAATTAAGTTAGCAATAAAATCATATAAATGTGAAGAAAAACAGAAGTAATACAGTGAGACCATGTACTGTGAAAAAGCTAAAAGACAAAAATTGTACTTAATATTTTTAAAGCTCCCCTTGCATTTAGCTTTTTCTTTTAGTCTTAGGCCCTCTCTGACTGCAGTTCAGAGTTTTGTGTATAGATCCCATGCTCCTCCTGCACACCCAGTTCTTGGAATAGCCCTCAGAAACACAGAGGGAATTTCATAAAGCCTCTTTCCTCACCTGAGTAGCATCAAGAGTTTCTCTTCTATCAGGAACAGTAGAGATTTTTTCTTTTTGTTTTCTTCTTGTAATGCAATATTTACTCGAGTCACAGTGTGTCTTCTTGCATGTAGTTGACAACACTGAGCCACCTTCTGATGTGTTGAACAAGTGATTTGCCTAGAGGAGATGTACATAAGCGTGGTCTTAAAATGATTCACTTTGAATTACTGAGTGAAAAAAAAAAGTATCCTGTACTAGTCAGTTACTTCATCCAGTAGCTTCACCTTCCTGTGCATGAATAAGAAAGCACACATATAAAATCTAAGCTCTCTCCTTTGGTCTAGATCAGACAAAACTCTTACTGAAGTCAGGTTTCCGTTCTCCCTTTTTAGGTGCTGTTGTTCCACTGCTAACCTTTAGTGTAACTGTCCTTAGTGTAGTGAATACACACATCTATATGATTTCCATCTTCCTCCATGATCATATAAATATTTAAAGTTCTGTTTCCTTAAAAGTCTTTGGTTTCCTGAACAAGATCAGGGTGTGTCGTGGTTTAACCCCAGCCAGCAACTAAGCACCACGCAGCCACTTGCTCACTTCCCCCTCCACCCAGTGGGATAGGGGAGAGAATTGGGAAAGAAAAAAAAAGTAAAACTCATGGGTTGAGATAAGAACAGTTTAATAGGACAGAAAGGAAGAGAATAATAATAATAACAATAATAAAATTACAATAATAATAAAAGAATTGGAATATACAAAACAAGTGATACGCAATGCATTGCTCACCACTTGCCAAACAATGCCCAGTTAGTTCCTGAGCAGCGATCCCCCCCCAGGCCAGCTCTCCCCAGTTTATATACTGGGCATGATGTCACATGGTATGGAATATTCCTTTGGCCACTTTGGGTCAGCTGCCCTGGCTGCGTCCCGTCCCAACTTCTTGTGCCCCTCCAGCCTTCTTGCTGGCTGGGCATGAGAAGCTGAAAAATCCTTGGCTTAGTGTAAACACTACTTAGCAACAACTGAAAACATCAGTGTGTTATCAACATTATTCTCATACTAAATCCAAAACATAACACTACACCAGCTACTAGAAAGAAAAATTAACTCTATCCCAGCCAAAACCAGGACATGGTGTTTCCTTGGGAAGAGAGAACTGTTTGGGGGACACACAAGAAAACAGAAGCTTTGGGAAGTGTTGTCTGGAACATGCTCCAAGTGCAGATAGAAACAGCATTAGGACTGACATGCTTAGAAGGTGAAAATGCCTCTCAGATAGAATGCAGATATTTTACAAAAGGTCAAAAATGCAAAATATTCTCAATACCTCAAGGTTAAGGTGGAATATGTAACAAATGTCATTATCCCTTCAAGAGAAGAATGCTTTAAAGACATGCTTAAATACCAGCTTTGTTCTTTTATATATATATATATATGTAAATTATATATATATATAAAATGTGAGTATGTATTTATTTTTTAACTTAGTTTTTCTTTTGAATAAAGTGCATATTGGAACAGCGTGATATTTCTGCACTTGCCCCTGTTCCAATTCCACAAAAGCAGTAGAAAGTGAGTCCTTGCAGAGAGGACCAAGCCCTCTTTTCTGGGGTCAAATCACAAATAGATTTTAGCATCCATCAAACCTTTGGCAAGGTGCTTCTGTTCATGTGGCCTGTGCCAGTTCCCGTGGAAGCTGCTGGCACCAATTCACCTGTCTCTGAAAGGAGCGGCTCAGGTATAAGACTGGTAGAACTCCACTGAAGGAGGGACTGAGTAAGGAAAGAAGTCACTGCTTTCAGTGGGAGCTGGATCTGGTCCAAGGAAGGCTTGGTGTTAAGCTTAAGTTAGTGAACTGAAAGAGGCTGGGGTCTTGGTTCCACATTCATTAATACTGGATTCAGGCTTTACCAGATGACTTCGCTACACAGACTTGGGTCAGTCCTGGGTGTGACTGCATTTTTGCCAAGTTTGAGCACAATACCGAGTGCTTATCCTGTTTGTTTTTGCAAGGTGTGGGTGTGCAGATGACGCTGATGCAACCACAAGTTTGCCGAGACAAAAATCTTGAAAGCAAAACAAAAACAGTTTCAACAAATTGGTATCATTAGAGGGATGCTGTCCTAGCATTTTGTTCTAGGCAGCCACAATGTTTCTGGTGCAATGAGAGATGCACTAAAATCAGATTTAGAACTGGGGCAGCCTAAGCAAGCATGGTAATAATCAGCAAGATGATGTCAGTCTTTGTACATATCATAATCTAGCTACAAAGAACAAATATATTGAAAAATCCTAGGTAGGACTGGTAAGAGGCCATGTGGGGAAAGCAGCCTCTCTGATCATACTCTAGTAATTGCTGTTTGTGTTTAGCTGATGGTCTGATGTGCACAACTTGAAAGGAAACCTGTCAAGAACCTCTGCTTCATACCTGAAAACCAGACTGGTTTGTGTCATCAGCTTCAAATGTGACTGCTGTGTCCAGGCCTGGATTTAAAATATTAAAGGAGACACTGTTTCACACAGAATCCATTTATGTAGCTTGAAAGCTGTACAGCCACTAAGAGGGTCCCCCCCTCTTTTTTTTCCTTTGTATGTGTGCATAGTGATTACATGAAAGAGTCCCTTTAATACGTATTTTAGCAGCATTTGCTCCCTTCATTCAACAGTAGTGCTATTTCCAAGGCTGTGGCTCCTGCAGCTGGTAATAGCTGAATGTGGCAGTGCAGTTTTGAGAGAACTCTGAGGAACCATAGGAAAAACTTAAAAGGAGACATGGAGAGTGTTGCAGGCAGGAATTTAAGCATTTGGGGCAGGGGAACAGGCGAAAAACCCCTCCAACAAAAGGGAAACTTCCGCAATGTGCCTTTACAATGACACTTCAACTGATAAAATCAGCCTTGGTTCTCCTGCTGGAGACAGCCACTGTAGGGCAGACGCTGGCAAGGATCATGTGCGGGGAGGGTGAATCCGTGGCTGGATGCCTGTTACTACTGCTGTAGATTTGAAAGCATAAACAAATGCACAATCGTCCTCTGCAGGCTCAGAGCACAACTGTGATACATGCTAGGGAGGGTGGTGCTTTTATTCAGTCCTTAGAGGGGAAAAAAAACATGGAAAAATGACAGCATCTGCATTGATTTGGTTTTAGTTTAACTCAGAAACCATGATCTACCTTGTTACCAGTAACATCATATGCTGTTTCAAAGAGCTAGCGTGTGTATAGGCATATAAAAAACAATTTAAAAAATATTATTACAGCTGAAGGCCTTGGAAATTAAGAAGCGCCAGAATTGATGTTTACCCTGGCACTGTTGGTTTGGTATTGGATTGTGTGCAGACCATGGTATCCAGTCAAAACCTGTGTGATCATGTTACTTTTATCAAGAAACTTCTGTCACGGTCATTGCACAGGAGATTTTTTCTGGGAGTGACTGGGATATTGTGCATACAGCATTGGAGGAAGGCATGTCGTGAGTAAGGAAGGGGATTATTCAAAGAGAAAGGATGGTCTCCTGGCTAATTGCTTCCTTGGAAAATTTGATTTTTGTCTTCTGCTTGCACCACAGTGTTCCTGTGGGATGCTAGATAAGGCAAGTAAGCCTTACATTTCAGTGTGCTTGCTTTTCTCCTTGTTTTCTGAATCCCTAGCTTTGGGTCTGAGATGCAAAATAAATGATTATTCGCACTTGTAGCTGAAGTCAATAGGAGCTATGTTCTGAAAAGGCAAAATGCAGTGCCGTATTAAGTGTTGTGGGGAAAAAAGAGTTTTCCAGTGAAATTTGGCAAGAAGTACTTTTGACCTTCATTTCAGTGCACTGTCTGTAAAATTGGGATACTATACTTCTTTATCTCACAGAGATGTGTTTAATAGTTTACTAATGACCTGTGAGATAATTCAGATAACAAAAGTACTATTAAAGAGCCCAAGCAGATACAAAGCTCTGATTTGCATGCAGGGAGCAAGTCTGCAGGCCATACAAGTAAACAAGGAGAAGGCAAAATAGTGGAAGGCATTAGTTCTGAATAAGGCTCTCCCTTCTGTTGCTGCGTGCAGGTAGTGTTGTAGAGAAGGGGAAAGTATGTGGTCATGTAATTACAGACTATACCATAATGTATACTTAACTAATGACAGAATTAAGATGTGTGAAGAACTTCTTTCCGGCACTGTTGCATACTTAATTGAAACTATTTCAGCATATGTTTGTGCCTGTCTCTCTCTTGTCCACTCTTCTGCCTCTTTGTCCCAAGTCCTAATTCTCCAACTCTTCCAGTTGTGAGTTTTTTTTTGGTTTGGGGTTTTGTTTTTTTTTTTTGTCCCTTCATTCCTTCAAGCCTTCTTGCCCAGCAGCTCAGGGCAACTTGCTGAAGGCCTGCTTTGCACGATCTTCATCCAGTCTGCTCTTCTTCAGACTTGACATAGGCAATTAACATAGAAGATGCAGCTCCTACCGTAAGAATTTGGCAAAATGGGGCGTTACGAGAGGAGGTGTGAGGCAACTGAAAGAATAGGCTCTGCTCAATACGAGACATCTATCTTTAATGGTTTCATAAAGCTGTAGGTGGACAGAACTATGAAAAACACTGTTGTATTTTAGAACAGTATTAGAAGCACTGATAGTGATACAGTGATTTAGGAGGTTATTGGTGAATATTGTGACATATTTGGTTCTTGCATTGCGGAAGGTTCTTTCTTTTAAATAAACAAATGCTTTTGGCTGAGCCATAGGCATAGAGCAGGTTGGACAGACTTGGGTTTTGTCAGACCTACCACAGTCTTGTGATGACCTCAATGAAAGATTTTTAGAAAAAGGCTGAAAAGTTCTTCAATATAAGAAATTTGGGATGCATGGAAAAGCAGGATCTCTATTGGGATCTCTGATATTTTGAAGCCTTGCTGTGTGCATAAGCCATGTTCATTGGACTGTGCAATACAGTTACAACAGTTATTTACTATTGTGGATTGCCATTTGACCTCCAAGATGAAAATATTTCTCCTTCCCTGTGGTGTTACTAAGATATAGCACAGTACAAATGAATACATTATTAGTGTTCTTTTTTCTTCTTCTAATGCACAGGAATTTGGCTAATGACAGAGTCTGGATGCCAAATGAAATTTGTAATGGACGGAAAGACAGTTGCCATTGGGAAACTACTATATTTACTTTTGGAAAATCACAATCCTTATTTTACTCTTTTGAGTAGATTCTTGCATTAATGGGACTTAACTTTAAAAGGCAGTGTGCAAGAGGAAAGTAATGACCTACTTAGAGATGGCTTCTCTTGTGGTTTGTTTTCTGTTTGAATTATGACCTCCATGTGAAGATGTATAAAACCAGTTTTGAACATATGACACAGGCCTATAGAACTATAATTGAATGGTGAGACTCACCAAGAGTGGAATAATGATAAACAACTTTTTATGTTACTATTTACATCCTCATTGTTCCATTTGGTATATTTAAAGAATTTTCCCTGTTTATTTTCTCAGCAAAAAAGGTAGGAATCTTAGCCAGGAGATTAAGGTTTCCAAACATTTTGTTCAAACTTGGGATTTCTTTCTAGACTTTGGCAATCATGAAACGTGACCAGACACTTGTACAAAGAACTTGACATTCTCTTTATGCAGTAACAGAGAACTATCTAGCAAATGTTTGCCTGAAGTAAGCAAGTCAAGATAATGTGCTAAAGGTGAGATGGGGTCTCTTAGAAAGTGTTTTACCAGGTCAAGTTAAAATTAAACTGAGTACACAGCAATAAATGAGTGGAATTCTCTAAGCTTGGTTACATCTAATTTTCACTTTCTTATTAAGCTGAACAGTGGAATGCTAGCCTCAGAAAAAAAAAAAAAAAAAAAAACCCCAAACCAACCCAGACCAAACTATGTCTGAAATAATTTTCACATTAAAAACTGAGCTTTATTTCAAAATGCCTCTTCAATTTATGCCTCTCGGTTTAAAAAAGGTGGTGAAGTGCATTTTAAAAGAACACTTAGTTTTGACTTGTGTTGGTTGCTGTTTCTGTAAGATTACATAAACAATGTACACAAACAAGATGACCCTGAGAAGAGGTGCAAATAAAGTCCAGATGAGTTGATGGGAACGAAATCAGACTAAGATCTAATGTACACGAACAATATTGTTATGAAGAAAAGGTTATAATGAATCAGTTCTTGATGCTATTAAAACCTGTTGCAAATTTCCCATTGACTTCAGTCATCCCAACATATCCGCACATGAAATGAAAAGAACATGAAAGCCTACCTACTGCGAAGGCTGTACACGCTAATTGGCGCTTATATTGTTTGTCGGGCTCTTAAAGATCAGCAGCTCCTTTCCGATAGCCATTTCCTATCCACTTGTTAGCATTTGGTGAAGGGGTGGCTCTGTTGTTCCTTCCGTTCAGTGCTGGAGAGAAGTGTATGCCCAGAAAATTTCCCCACTTGTTTCTTTTGCCAACTCCATGGATTAGTCTAACAAAAGAGATCACCTCCCTTAAGACCTTTCCTGTCCAATACCTCTGTGCGGAATACTTGCTGTCAAATTAGGTTGAGATTAGGAGGAACCTAATTAACACTTTTTACCTTTTTTGTGTTGACCTACTGTGCTAAAATTGACTTTGTAAAAATGAAAGGCACAGTTAACCCACTTGTTACTCAGATTCCCCCTCAAATTCCTACAAAGCATTGTGATGCTACCAGTTTGTTTACCTTGTTTCGTATGTGCAGTTTCTTTAGCTTGAAGAGTAGCTGATAGTTGGTAAAAGGGGAAGCTGTGCAGATCCATTCCTTGGACATGCCCTTTTATAACCCAAATGTCTAATTTACATATTTCTTTAAAGCTCCCTGTAGTAATGTATCCCACAGTACAAGGAGATGCCTTATTTTGTGATGAAGCATTGGTCATTTTCTTACATCCACATCACCATAACCTCATGGTACTATTAAATCCTAGGTGTCAAAGCAGCTCAACATCACAAATGTCAATCTAAACATGTTTCTTCAGTCCAACAATTGAGTGTGTCCCATAGTTTTCCTGGCTTATCACTGGATTATCAAACAACATATGCCTTCTGTATCAAAGGCAAATAGCTATGCATGCTGTGTTCTTCCTTTTCCCTTTGTGTGAACTAGCAAAGCTCGCAGCTAGTGATGTCTTTCAGTGCCCTAATTCCTTTCTGTTTTCTTGGTTTTATTTGCTAAGACCTGTAATATTGTTGGCAATAGGAGGTTACATTACATGCCTCTGTGTCTGTGCACAGTTCATGATAATGGGCCAAGTTTTCAATGTGTGTGGATTTGAGAATTTTGGTATAGCAATTGTTGGTAGCTAGAAGAAAGGGGTACCTGTAAAATACTACTTTTGTAGTCAGGGTTTTTTTTTTTTAGTTCTCTAAAAAATTTTCCCTCTTTAATTTGAATTTTCCCTCTGATTTGAAACTAGTAATATCATGCTTCGGGGGGCAAATGTACTAAATATCTCTGCAAACAGACTTTTTTAAACAAAAATCCACCATATCGCTATACAGGCTTATGGTTTTCCCTTCCCCCCTCAGTGGGAAAACAGGAACTTCTGAGCGGGAGGTAAACAGCTGAAATACTCAACAAAGAGTATTTGAACAAAGACTGGTAACACCTCTTTATTGTATCGACACTATTGTCATTCTAGGGAAGAAAATGTTGGGCAGAAGAAAGCTGTGATCCAAATCTGAGGAAAGAGAAAGGGGAAAAGGTGTGGAGGCTAGTTAAGTAAATATAATTTAGTCGGTTGTGTATATTGGAGATGGTATAATATAAACAGAACTACAGGGAAAGGCTGAGGTTTTTCAGAAGAACCACTTGGGTGGGAAGGAAGCCTGCTGCCAGCACAGAGCATACCCTCAGCTTGTAACCTCTCAGCTCCTTGGCTTATGTTACCTTACCTAGAGCTCTCCTCCTTACAACTTTGGCGTGTGTGCTGCATCACTTGCTGCTAATAAATTGCAGGTCAGATGCAGATAGCTTTTGACAAAGTTGGTTGCTGCATTTTTGGATATTGGTACTGCTAGCTGCCTTTCAGGTCAGGTCATGGCTGCCTCCGCTAAACCAGCAGCTGACCCGGGTCACAGTTCCTATTGCCTTAAACCATGATGAACTGTGACCTGAGCACTGCAGAGGTGGTTGACTGGTAGGCTGTTGCAAATTTGTGCTGAAGGCTGGCAAGGTGACTGCCCTCTAGTTACCTGCCTCACTCATCTGCCAGTGGTTGATGGTGTAGTAGCCTTGTCCTCTCTTCTCACAATTTAGTCTATGCCCATGCGCAGGACCATGCCCTGAGACAGAGCCGGTGTCCTGATGTGCTGACTCAGCTTCTGTAATGCAGGGGATGGGGGGAGGTTGAATGGGATGGAGAGCAATCAGTGCTTACGTTTTAGACCAATATTTTGATCTCATGCTGAGGAGATTTGCCTGAATTTTAGGACAAAATTCTAGCCTGTGCTAGGATTGTGGGTACATTTTGCTAGATATGTTTGATTGTACCAGTTTTCAGTCTAACAATATGCTCGTCTGCCAGAGGAAAGTACTATGCCTGCAGAGCAGCTAGAAGGAGAATGTATGGGGAGTACCTTTCTGTTATGAGGTATAACCGCTCTAAACATTTATCTTTCAGGCATGGAAGATCCACTAATCCATAGTAATCCCTGTAGTTTGCAGCAGTTCTGGCATCTGTGAACTCTATTGGAAAATCAGGTTTAGAGAGAGAAATGGAGTTGAGTATGCTTGAAAACCCCAAATCTATTAGCTGTATTGTGGGGACAGTGAAGCATAAGTGCATGCAGTGAGAGCAGCAGCTAAGAAGGACTTGTTCCTGCTTGTTTCTTGACTTTTCTGTGTTTATGTATTATAGGAGGCAAATATAGAAGTTCTGGTTTCAGGCTGGTAGCTCTTAAATGCAGACAGCTGGAAAGGTCTCCATGCCTTGCTGTTCATTGCAGTTCACAGTTTAGCGTACGGTGATACACCAAACCAGTGATTTGTCTACCTCGGATACACTGGGCAGTGGAGTGCAGTAATTCAGGAGCAGCTTTGTATGCAGTCACCCTTGCAGGGCAGCAACCTCTGGCAGAAAAGCAGAGCAGACATCTGAGGGACGTTAAATAATTTCCACTCACTTATTTAAATCTGAATAAGCCAATGTCTTCAGGCCCTGAAAGTTGTTTTTTTTTCTTTCTCCTTGATTGGAGGCTTTTTTTCCCTTGCACTAGAAAGCTGTCATTTGTAGCCAGTTGTTCTGTTCTTTGTTTACACGAGGCCCATTGAAGCAGTTGGAGAACATTATACCCTGCCTCACACACTGGCATATATAATTAATTTATGACTTTGGTAGTTTGAATTTCAAGTGTCAGGTATCCCACGGAGCTTTTTCCTTTGTTCTTTTATGCTGCGTGTACCACTTGATTATCTATTATGGAGAGCAGACAGGCTGTGAGAAGTCCTTCAGGCTTGTGGACTTTTTTTTCTTCAGAACCTTAAAAATAAAGTTGTGGAGCATGGTAACAAGGACTTCTCTGAAAGCATGACTGATCTGCAGTGTCTTTTTACATGTTTGTCCAATTAGTTTTTCTCCTTTGGCATTAGTATTTTCACTTGCATGTAATTCTTCATCTTAAAGTTGCTTTTGTACCCTAAACTGCTCTGCAAACTTTAATTGTGGAACAGTGGTAAAAACTCATAAATAGATCTCTGTTGAAAACTTAATTCTGGATTTGGCCTGTTCTTGATTCTTTCAAAGTAAACTCTTTCAACTACTACCATGAAAAGAAAAAAGAGAATGAAAACAAGAAGGGAAAAAAAAGCATAGCTTGTTGTCAGGAGCAATGTTAGTATTTGTGATTAATTCTCGTTCAGTTGTGTCTTGTCAACAATTTTAAATATGACTCTTAGTGCAAAGTTATGTTTGATATATCAGTGACAGATGGGTATTTCAAAAATGGACATGCCCGGAAACTGACTTTAGACAAATTCAGATGAGAAGCGGGGCTGAGGTTTTTCAACAATGAGAGTAGTAGGCATATGGCAGCTTATTTAGACACAAGATGAATCTTATCATTGCAGTGTCTATGCCAAGACATCATCTCTTTCCAAAAAGCATATTGTAGGTTGAAATCTTTATACCATTGCCCACATGGCCAAAATGGTCCTTTTTGACTGTGAAGTCTGTGAACACAAATGCCTCCAGCAAAGCATATGCAAATCTTAAATATTTATAAGCATGCTGTTTTTCTATGTTGTTAATGCAAAATGTATTCAGGAAGGAAAGCAATTTTGCCAGAGAAGGAAAAAGATTTTTCAATGAGGTATTTCTACAACATGTGGATCAATCTTTGTAAAATCCTTAATCTCTACCTAAAAACATGGGTAATGGTTCCTGGGGTTGGACTTTTATATTTGGGATTCAATATAGAAATAGTCAAGAGGTACAATAAGCTTCTAAATAGTCAGACAACAACAGATCTGGATGCAGGTTTATTTTCTCATGTCTTCTGTTTGTCAGGCAAGGGAAACTGTTTCAACTTTTGATGGCTAGAGGATTTTGCCTCACAGTGAGAAAAAATTCTGTATTGTACAACACCAATTTCTGTGGTGTTCAGCTGGAAATTAAAAGATACTTTCATTCTAAAAAAAAAAAAAAAATTTAAAAAATCTTCTTTTTGAATGAGCAGTTAACATCCTCCTCCTGTTTAAATGGATGTAGAATGCAGCAGTAGGCTTTCTTAGCAGGTACTCTCTTTGATTTTTCCATTGCATCATATCTGCCTTTATGTCTGTGTATCTTAACTATAGGGCAAAATAAAAGTTATTCCCAAAGAAGTAATAAACTTTCTATTTTAATGTAACAGCTAAGATTTGTGAAACAATGCTGTGCGTCCGCTAATTATAGGCATTTCTATTTACATGGCCTAACAGGAAGATGGAGATGTAAAAATAGCAACAAAAAGTCAGTGACATTATTAATAAAGCAGCTGTATACAGCATTGTTCTCCTGAAGAATGTAGACACCATTTAAACAAAGTAGACTACATAAATAATCAGTCATAATTCATAAGTAACCATTGTTAGGAATTATCTTTTTAAAATAGTTCACCTTATTAACGTACAAACGATGGCAGAATGACTTTCTTTGTGGGTATGTGTATTTTACATGGACGCATGCACCAAATATTAAAAGTAACTTACACAAATCATTGCCATTTATTGAGAAGCTGGTATTTTTCTAATGTCAGGAACTGTATTCCTTCAGGGAAGATGTGAGAAAGGAAGATAGAGTGCTATAAAACTTCTTCCAAAAGAAAAGTTTGTATGTAAATAGAAGAGGCAAGATTAAGGTAGAAGAACACTTTTCACTTATGTAAGTTAATTAGAACAAAAGAGAAAACATTTCCTACCATGATGTTCCATTAAGAAACAATGGTAGTTGTAGTAATGAAAATAATAATAAATAGCCACATTGGGGAAGACACATACAGACAGACACATATGACCCTGTATCTTTTGAACTCAGAATCTACTTCTGAGCTTTTCCAGTTTAAATAATAAAAGAAAAAGTAAAAAGGGATTACTGACAATTAGAGATTACTGAAGCTGATAGTCTTTTTTTCTAATTTTTCTGTGCAAGGGAAATAATTTTCTCACAGTGCACTTCCCAAAAGTACCAAAACAAACATGTATTCAGTGTACACAGCAGGTTAAACTTGCAAACTCACAGTTTGTATGCGTGCTTTATAAAGGAGAACTCATATTCAGAGCACAAGGACTATACCATGGTCTTTACCTCCACAAACACATCTCTGCTACTTGACTTGAAAGCCTGCAGCTCTTCTCAGAAAAACTCTCATATGTGAGTGAACCAGTCGCTACATTTGTGCGAAGAAAAGGTAGTAATATGTTAAGCTTGTCATCTGCCCCACCCAAGAAGTGCCCCCCCAAACCCTAAACTGGGAAGGGGCAGACCCAATCCCATAGTTAGGCTGCAGCTGCACTCCTGAAACTCTGTCTTGAGAAGAGATACAAAATACATCGTCAACTGAAAGTCTCGTTAAATGTGAGGAGATTGCTTCCTTTGTCCAAATCTTGGCTTCAAGCCTCAAAACAAGAATTCAAAAAGCCCGCCAGTATGGTTTTCCTTTTTTTTTTTTTTTTTTTTTAGTTAAATTGCCACAAAGAAGCACTACAAGCCATTTTAAGTCCTTCCACCAACTAATTGATATTCCCTACTAATATGAGCTCTCAAATCTGCACATAATTTTGTAGTATGAAGATCTTTTAAAATTGAAATCAATGAAATCGTATGGGATTGTATGAATTTGATTCTAGGACTCATCACAAATCAAACTGCATCTCATGTGGGTCATATAGGATGTATTTTTCTTCGCTATTACCTGGACAGGGACAGGGCTGTTTAGAGGACAAACTTGTGAATGTTACTTCTTGATGAAATCAGCTACAACTTTTACTCAGAGCTCCAAAATGCATTAATATTTGAATGTTAAATCCAAACCATTTAACCTTGTAGTTTCACTTATCTTTATGATTTATAACCAGGCTTTTGAAAAGAAAAAATGATCGCAGTATGGAATTTATTTGCTAGTTTGAAGGTGTTTGTACCGAATCTTCAAGTTTTTCCCCTCAAAAAAAACACCTCTAGAGGCTGCACAAAAGCAACCACTAGGAAACAAAGAAATATGTGTCCTGTGCCATGTGTGTCTCTGTGTGGCTATTTTGCTTTTTAATTGTCTGCTTTACAATTCATGCTTGAAAGCAGCATTAAGTGAAAACTTCCTCAGAAAGTAACTGAAAAGGCAGATTATTTTGTGTTTGGATCTAATATACTATTACTTTACATTTTCCTTTCTCTGCTGCTGAGGAGCAAAGCATGGCAGGAATTCCACTGAGTAATTCCCAGCTCCGTGATACCACAGTGTTTGCTGTTACAGTATCACTTCTCCCAACTCTGTCTGGAAGCTGTGGAGGTAGTGAATTTGAAATCAACAGCATTACGACACAGTAGCAAGGTGTTTCTTTTTAGGAAATGCTAGGTGGTGGGAGTAATCCCTGCCTCAGCTGGGCCTTGCTCAAGTGGAAGGAAAAGGGAGCAGCAGTGTTCCTTTTATTCACATCTCTCATGATTGCCAGATAAGAGGCCAGGCGGTCTCCTTGCGCTGGGGTCACGTTTGGAGGTTAAGCACTGTGGAGGTCATTGCCTTCCAACTGTTTCACCGGGTCCCCTTCCGGGGAGGTAAGTGCTTTTTAGGACAGGCTGTTTGTCTTTGGTGGTGTTTTGCACTACCCCTCTTTATTTTTACATTAAACTGTGGCCCCGATGGAGACGCTGATAGCAGTAACCAGTGCGTTCCCAGTCAGCTGCAGCAGCTCTGAGGCTGGTTGCAGGTCTTTCTCCTGACTGACCTGGGACGCACCCAGCGCGCTGTATTCTGCATAAAGGTACTTTCGTCAGATAATAGAACATCATGGGCAAAGATGAGGCTGTGTCTTCTGCTGTGGCTATGTAGATAAAATGATGGCTAGCACTGTGTTAGCAAGGGTATATAAGTTAATATATGCATAGTGCACAGTAACCTATATAAATGTCTCTGTGTGTGTAGATCCTCAGGCAAAACACAAGTGTTAAGTCAGAATTTACAGGCACCAGTAAACAGTAGCATGCTCCTGAATGCAGCCCTCAAAAACCTTAAAGCATTTGATGTGGAAAGTGCCCTGGGACAAGGACCAATCTTTATGCTTTGTACACATTTTAATGACCTGTTAATGATCAACCACTGCTCTGCTGAGAAGATAGATTTTATGATGATATAATTCAAGCCAGTTTCTTCACCATTGATTGAGATAATTCCTCGTAATTCTACTCTAGAAACAAATGGTATATTGACGTGGCATGTAGTCATCCCATCCTATTCTATTAACACTTTTGCAGCTTCCAGTACTCAGTTGCCAGGGTCTCTTGCAGGAAAGTAAGGCAAATTAAAACCAGAAGTTGGTAATGGTGCTTGTAATGGATCTGGTCAGTGGTCTGTTTAGTCCACTATTCGGTCTCTGATAATGACTGATACTGAAAACTTACAGAGGAGTGTAAGAAGGAGCACATATGACAAGATCTTTCTCTGCTATAGTTTTCTAGCTTCTAGCAAACTGCACATTTAGGAATTTCTAGAGCTGAAGGTTGCATCTTGACTATCGTGTATGTAGGTATTATATACAGACAGGGCTGACCAGTCTTCCAGGAGTGTGTATGATGTTTCCTGTGGCAATGAGTTCTGTAATTTGGTTATGTATTGGGTTTTTTTCTTCTTTTGGATTTTTTTTTTAAATACCACTTCCTTCTGTTTTTCAACTTTCTGCCTGGTAATTTAGCTGGATGCTTCTTGTGTTTCAAGTCCTAATCCAGTCCTTGTTCCTTTCTTTATGCCAGCGAGCGTTCTGCAGATTTCTGTCATAAACTTCTTCGGTCTTCAATAGAAAATTGGATGCATCTTTTTTCCAAACTTAACTTTCTTTTTTTGCAGGAGCCGTTCTCTGTGCCTTGCATAATCCCACTGAATCATTTTAGAAATGGGAGAGGAATGAACAGAACGTACTCAATGCATGGGTATGCCATCGATTTATAAAGCACTGTGATATGTTATGTTTGGTGGAGTTTTTTATCTTTTATTCCTTTCCTAACGGTTTCTAATCTTCCGTTGTGATGTTTTTAATCACATGGAACAAAATTTACAACCCAAGCACTGTCTTATTTCTTGTTTACCTTCTGAATATCCACTACCCTACCACTAGTTATTTTTTCAGACAAAAATTCCTGAGAAACAGTAATAAGTAAACTCCTTTGTAGTGATTTCACAATTTTGATGAGAGATGGGACAGTCCAGAAAACATCTCTTGCTTTTTTAATTTAAACTACCTCTTTTTGATCTGTGTTACTGGTATTAGCTCTGGTCTCACACATTCCACACATATTTCTCAGGTGAAGCAATGTTTGAGCATTGTAATACGCTGCTGGGATGGACAGTATGGTTTCCTTACTCTCTCCCACCCCGGAGTTATTTTTCTCAGCTGTCAGCTGCAGTGAGCCGGAGCACTGTATCACAGAAAACTCCTCACGCATGAGTTGCAGTGTGATCAGCGGAGTCAACAGTGGAGGCTAGAGAAGGAGTACCTTTGTGATTTATTCATTTTACTAGGCGGTAGACTCATTAAGGTAACATGAAATGGGGGTGTGCTACTGCATTTTGCTCAGGTACTATTGTCTTTATGCCTAGGCAGCAATTGGTACTGCAATACCCATTCTGATTAGAAAAATAAGCTTCCTGCTTGCATGCCAGCCACTGCCTGCCTGCCTCTCTCTGCTCTTCCCAATGAGACTTTATAGTTTCTTGGGCACTCCTGCAAGCTGGCTTTGCCTCTCAGTGTGAATCCTTTTGTAAGTGCAAGCCAATACCCTTATTTATGCATGCCGCAGCTGATTCAGTACATCCTCTCTGTCTGGCTGATCTGGATGATGAGTGTCACGGTCTGATCATCAGGACTAGCTGCTCTTTACTGGCTCAGGTGCGGAGAGGTCTGGTGCCCAGTTTTTTAGGCAAAGGCGCTCTTGGACTCTTTCCTAGGGAATTGTGGTAGGTGTGAGAGGACTTCCCTGCCCCATGGAGCTGTGGGAAAGGCACTGGAGGTCCATCAGGTGTTGAAGGGCTTGGTTTGAATTCTCACTCTGGAATAGGTGTGCTCCCTATTGAATGAAATGTCTGCTAGCGGCCTTGACCCATTTCAGGCCTGGGTCAGGAGGTTTTTCTCTGTGGCTTGTAATAGGATTTGGACTAAGCTCTTGAGTAAGAGAGTTCAGTCTTTAGTGAAGATGTACTTCTGGTGCATATTTTGGCACATGCTGCTTCCAGTAGTTTTCTCTCTTAGGAAATCTGCCCTAAAAAACAACTCGGGGGGGGGTGGGGGGGGGAGAGTTCTCTCAAGTGATGGCTAGTATTGCCAGTATCTCGAGCCCTTGCATTTCGTCTGTAGTGAGGGGTGGTTGCTGGTGCTGCCATGGAGCCAAGAGCATGACAGAAAGTTTGAAGACTTGTGGGAAGTTTCAATGCTGAAACTAGTTACTTGAAAATAATTTAAAAGGTATTCAGACAATCTTTAGAAATTCTGTGAAAGTAGAAGAGACTGAATTTTGCACAGTTTTATACAAATAGAAATGTTTTCAAAGGTAGAGGAGACTTGAGATCTGTAGCGGCTACTCAGTTTGACACTAAGAGTTGTACTGTATAAATGATAAAATACTTCATTGGTGTGTCCATTATGACCACTGGCATGTTTCTGCAAGCACTGTAGATTTTTAAATTTTGCTAGGAAGGCAAAGCCCTGAAAAGTCTCCGCAAAAACACTAGCCTTCTCTTTTATTTGGTGTACAACCTGCAAAAACATGCAGAATTCAAAGGAATTTTTTTCCTGTGTGTATATAGAGCCCAAGTTATCTTCTCTGGGACTGTCTCACTGGACGACAGTCTGGGTGAATCACAAAGCTTTCCTTCACCAAGGAGCTCTTAGCAAAATAAATTCGTTCCAACTGCTGGTGACACCAAATGCTTATGGAGGAAAAGTGGTATACAGTATTGTCAGTAAGGAGGGGGATGGTAGTGACTGGCTGATATCAACTCATTGTAATGTTTTGTGTTAAAAGAATGTTTGGGAAAGAGAAGCAGTAGGCTAAGGCAATGTATTGATTAGATTATTACAGAGTACATTAACATGGTCCTTGAAATTTCAGAGACACTTAAGCAAGGATCTTGTATCTCTAAAAATGTAGCTGAAAGATGTTTTTGAATTTTCTCATCTTTGCGTCTTTACTCAGTGTTAACAAATTTTATTTAAGTTTGAATCCTTCCAGTTTTAAAAGCTAAGTTTTAAAACATGTTTATCTCCTTTTCCCTGACTGCAGCACAGATGAGATTTTTGTATTTTGTATTTTAGTCTGGATTGATATTTGATTGATTTATCCAGTACTTACAGGCTTTCACCTTATTTTTTCTTAAGCGTTTTTCCTCCATGGACATTAAAATACAATTTTCTAAATAGTGGGGAAGAGTTTTGTGGGTTTGGGGTTTTTATTTTGGTTTTGTTTGATTTTCATGGGATTTTTTTTGGTTTGGGTTTTTTGTTTTGTTTTGTTTTTTAGGTAAAACAAATAAATGATCCTTATTTTGCGTGGTTTGTGGATAAACCTACGTTTGATGTTGCTGTTGTACCCAGTATGGAAGTGAACCTATCAAAGTTGCTTTGTGCAGACACTCTAACTTAGCATAACCCTTGTGAAAGATTTCTGTATATATATCGCTTATTTCGAGCCTTCCCTTTCAATCTGCAGGGGTTTGGCAGTGTATGCAAATTGCCCCTTTGATGTTTCTGCTGGGCATCTGAAGCCTGTGCCAAGTGGCCCCCTTCTAAAGCGTTTTCCTAAGAAAAGCAGTGATTGTGCTCCCTCTAATGGCAGAAGGCGGAATTGTTGAATGTTACTTCATCGATCGTGTCTGAGAGCACCAAACCTCAGATTTAAAGACATTATTTAGGCGCAGTGCAAACATTTACTCCATTTAGCCATAGCTGGAAGAAAAAAAATATCGTTCTGTATCTGTCAAATATAAGACAATTAAATCTGCTTGTTCTTACGACTGTCTGTCCTGGGCATGTCTTACAGGAACAACAGAGGAAGAATGGCCTTTTTTTCCCCTCTTTAAATAACCTCCCCCCCCCGACACTTTGATTCACAGTATAAGACCCTGTGTTTTGGTGTGCGATCCATGTCACAACAGGTTTGGAAGATATTTGTTAATCTTACCAAATGCTTACAAACACCCAAGGGGTGGTTGACTAATCAATGTCAAATAAGGGGAGCCCCTATAGTGCTGAACTGCTGGTCTTGGCTGCCCTTAGGGATCCTTGCTTACCCTCTTAGTGCCTGATGAAAAGCATCTCCAACCTTGTCTTCCCAAGGGTCATGAAAGGTGAGATAAGAAATCAGGGAGCAGGCATGAGAAATGTTCATGGTCTCCCTGCCCACAGGAGACTCCCTGGAGTTTTTTTTGCCTGCAGAGAGTAGCCAAGGGAAGAAAAGGATGGACGTTGAGACATTCGTAGGCTGCTTGTGCTGCTGCTGAGGTAGCTCCTAACTTGTGATTTAGTAGTGAAATAATGATGTGCAATAATTTAGAATGGTCTCTCTTTCTTCTAGTTGTAAACCTCCTTTCTTGGGAAGGAGAGGCAAGATATCTTGCTTTCAACTTGCTGGATTCTGTCCATGTTTAGGTGGCTTGAATACAGGAGACAACTGTTGCTGCAAATGCACAACTCTTCTAGTCTCCTACCATCATTTCCATCTGTGCCAGTAGCAACTCTGTATAAATCCTACAATACTTATGCATACAGAGAACTGAAATGGTCCTAGGAGCCATTTCTAGGATAAAGAATAGGAAAAGCTTCAGGCAAACATGCCAGATAGGGTTTTTTGGGTTGTTTTTTTTTTATTTTATTTTATTTCATGAAACTAGATGAGCCTTGGTTTTTTTTCTCCCTGTCAGTTCTGCCACAATGATACTTCTTTTTCTTTTGAAAGGGATGCATAAACATTTTTAACTGTGTTGCTGAGTTAACCAGTCAAGATGAATGCTGCAGAATTTGTAACACTAGCGTCACTGGAGAGGAGTCACTGCATCATAGGCTTTTTAAATATAGTTTGCAAGTACGAATTCAGTTCTGCAGTTTTTAAGCTGCTTCAAAAAGCAAAACTGGATACACCGATTCAAGCTCACACCTGCTTTCATACCTGCTGACTTGTACCAGCAACCTGAAACAAGATGTGTCTCATCTACTAGGGAACAAAGCTGTATTTTTTTTTTAAGTGACTAAATAGTCCAATACTTTTGAAGTTCTCGGCACTGTGGAAAAATTATGGCACTTATTTAAGGGTTTGAATATGCAATTAAGCATCTAATTTTAAACCTGCACACTCAATAATAT